>NW_026901969.1:5400000-6000000 GCF_033783945.1 Neopsephotus bourkii
TTTAAGCCAAATTTCCCACACCTACGTGCATGTTCTAGAGACTGCAATTCTGGAAAAATAGTGGTGGCAGTGCCCTTGGCAGTGCACCCTGTATTGTACAAGGTTTAATCTAATAGGTAAGCTCTGAAACAGATACCTAATCAAAAAAGACAGGCAAAAGAATGGCAATTTGTGAATCTTGACAACATTTAGTTCTAAGATAGATAGGCAGTTATTCAACATTGTCAAGATTTAAGAGACTTCGCAAGAGTAGGAAAATTACTGGCACAGGCATAGGTATCAGGAGACTAACGGTGAGGTCCCCCACTCAAGTCGCTAACTAAAGGTTTGGAAAAGAGGTGAAGTTCAACATGATGCTCAGGTTGACATCAGCCTGTCCCACCTCATTTGGATCTATTGCACAACACTGTTAATGGTTTAGTGCAAGCAAGACATTTTTTGTGCATGCCTCTGTGCTGTTGCCTTGTTTTCTTGGAATCAAATTCTCTACAAATCCCAACCGTATATTTGAGAGTCGGATCAGAACAGGACCAAAATTTTGGCTTCTGGTATAAATATGACTATTTTTAGACTGAGAACTGTGACTGTCTATCAGACCACAAAAGCAGTGTGCATCAACTAGATACCAGCGTGGAACACCACCATACTGTATTTATATACTGTAATATGTTGTAACATATGTGCATTAATTTAATGCTAATGCATATCTGGTGTCAGCTGTATTAGCATGAATTGGGCTCTTCCCAGGTCTCTGATGAGATGAGATGCAATCAGTCCTAAAGGAGGCCATACTGCCACATTGTTCTTATGAACTAGTCTGCATAGAGCAAACTGGCATGGGTAGCATGAGCTGCGAGCGCATGTACACTTGGTCATCAGTGGAAGCAATATACAGCAAGAGGCCCTGGAATCTCAGATCCAATGCCAACCTTTATATTAGAGTGTGCTTGTGCTTTAATAGCAAGAGACTTTGATGCATTGTTCCCCACGTGTTCCAAGCTTGATTCGTGTCATCCTTCTCAGCCTACCTCTCCCTTTCACCTGGTTGCTCCTAAGGCACATCACTTCACTAGTCCCACAGATGCTCTAATTTCTCATCCTACTCCTGGCCCTTTTGCATAGCCAAACCTCCTCCACTCTTCTGCACTGCTGCCTACTGCGACATCTTCTTGTCCCTCATCCAGTAGACTTGTCAACTAGTCTTATTTTCCCTTTCTCATTGCTCAGTTATATTTTCCTTCTTTTCCACCCTAGCTTTCCAGTTGTCTTCTATACTCTGTGCCTGTTCCAGTTATCTCCTTCACACTCACATTCCACTTATACTCACACCCCACTTATACACGTACCCCACTTATATTCACACCCCACTTATGCTGCCTGAGCATTTGCTGCTCTCACACTGACACTCAACGCTCTTTTCAATCCTATTTCTCCTTTTTTCAAATTTCATCAATTCTTTGATTGCTCTCCAAGCTTCTTGGGAGCTCAGGGTTTTTTGTCTTGCCTGAAGACATTTAAGTATCTCTGACAGGAGCTCCATGCCAAACTCCTGATTTTGCTCCCCACTCTCAATCTAAGTTCCTCACTGCCACCCACTTTCCCAGTGTCTGTTTCAGCTCTGCCTTGTCCCATGTGCATTTGAACTGGTTAGCTTAGTCTTGCAAATCAGTGGATCAAGGGACAGGAAGAGAACTGGAGAAACATGCAACCCACCTGGTGTGGTTGTGTAAACTGTACACAATCACAGAAGCCCAGAGCTGCAAAGTCAGGAAGAAATCCTGTCTGCTCTGCATTCAGAAAAAATGACACTTTCAGGTCATTTATATGCTGGAATTTTAAGGCATGTGAGCTGTCTACATTGACTTATCACGTGTGTGTGGGTTTTTATGTATAAAGTTGCTCCTCACTAAATGCCAAATCCAACTCCAAGCCAAGAACTGCTGGAGTTTCTAAGCAAAAAGATAGTTCTGATAATGCATATTCTTTCCAAACTTCCTCTAAGATGATCTTCCTCTTGGAAAAAAAAAAATAAATTGACTTGCTCATAAGAGCCTGAAACATTCTTCTCAGCATTGTACCAGTATCATCCACATAGAAAAAAAAACCAAGTTAAAGGGAAAAAAACCCTAACAATCTGTTAATGCCTCCCACAGAGAGCTATCATCTGAGACTGAAACTTGAAGATCAAACCAGAGAACTAGATATAAGAAAAACCTTCCCTAATGTGCTGCAGGAGTAACTCCTTATCTTTTCGATGGACCAGCTGGTAGCATGGGAGTATGGTGAACACTCAAAACAATGAAAACCAATTTAAAGCATAAACACTGGGAAAATAAAACCCAAGTCATTATTGTCTTTGATTTGCTTTACCCCATTCATGTAAATTTAACACACAAACAATGGCAGATATGAAAGTTATGGTTGAATAGAATAAACTGTGTGCAGAAGGAAGTATGTGAGATATCTTACACCCACAGACATGTTTATCTAGAATTTTTCTACCTCTGTAAGGGATATACCAGGCTATTTTAAAACAGCAATTTTGCCTGTTTCTCTTGTAAATTATAAATGTGGTGGGTTTTTTTTTTGTTTGTTTGTTTTTTTAAATCCACAAGTTTTACTAAATATAACAAGAAAAATAGCAATTGGGTTAAATAATGTGCTGAGAGTAAAACTACCCAACAATCAAAGATAAATAATAATGTCAGGCCTAAAATGCTAATGACATACTATGAGTGCAATAATCAGCTTATTAGCCATTTAGTTTCTCATTTGAAATCAAATTTACATACCTAACTTATCAATTCAGATCTGACAGTAACATTAAAATTAAATATGTGGTTTGGTATTTCAGTAAATGACAGCCATTGGTTAAATAGCAATAATACTAGCCTTTGGGCAAACATCTAGAGCACATTGCCTAATTCGTTTCATTTTCAGATGAACAAAACCTAGTGCTGAATGCTCTTGCTTTCCTACAAATATGCATGAATGAGCTGCTTGCTAACTCCAGAGGCTGAAAGATGGTGGCTGCAAAAATAAACAATATTTATAATGTCAGAACCCAGCTTCTCAAGCAGAAGAGCATTTCCCAGACAGACGAGCCGCATCCCAGAGAAGGTAGATGCTTCAAATGTGGTCTGTACAGGCCTTCTCATGAGACACGTTAGGTTTCCACACCCCAATCTTCCTAACAGCTACTACCCTGTAGGACTACACTCCTAAGAAAGAATATGAGTTTTTAAAAACTCCTTTTAATGAGAAACCACCCTGTTGCCTTAAAATTAATGGCTTATATAATATTAAATTCACTATTTTTCAGAAAAATGGCCACTATGGAGCACACATCCATGAAATTTGGTTTAATATCTCCTTTGCCACTTTTGCTGTTGAGTGGCTTCGGGGATACCAAGAGTAAAACTTTTGGAAAAAAAAACCCAACCTCTTCTAATGTTTTTGTTTTTTTTTTTTTTTTTTTTTGTACTGCTAATGAATGCATTGTTAATTAGGACCATGTGTCTGAGATATCTATACTTTATAACAACTTTTCCATTATAAATTCCTATTTATAAATCTGAGAGCTGAGACACACTGCAATCCATCATGGATGGATTGTCACTGCTTTTTAAATATGGATGAGAAATAGTAAGGAAAAATAAAAAATGTCTGTTTTTTTTTTTTCCTCTTTAACCGGGAGAATAGGATTGGACTTCCCCACAGACAAGTTACTTTTTCTTTCATTTTTTAATTTGTGACAAAGACACTTGCCTGGAATGCTAATTCACAGAAGAGAGAGAAAAGAAATAGAAAAACCTGGCAGGTTAGGGCTCTATCTGCTGCTGCACATTTGGAATGATGAAAAAACAGTCTAAGGAGATGTAGAAGCAAGTCATACTGCAAAATGCATAGCAAAACTTGCATGCAGAAATCACATAGCTATAAAGCTTATTATGTAGAGCTGTCTTTGCTAACAGCAGGTGTATATATGTATATAATGCCCAGATATATACAAGGACGGAGAAATTATTCTTTGCCCTGTGATGTTTAAGGCTTTTAGTCACTTCTTACCATGGTTATTTGTCCCATCTGCCCAGCAATATGCTGTGTGTCAACTTGTAAAAACTATAGATCACCACCCACATAAATGAGACATAAATGGGAACATTTATGGACTGAAAAAATAGACTGAAATGCTGCACGGGTTTTGCCTTTATTCTTCAGTGAGTTTCACATGCCTGTTTTCCCAGAATTTACAATTTTCCAGCATAGAGCACTTCTTCTATTGTCAGTCTCACAAGCAGCCTGCAGTTTGAGAGACAAGTTTTGTTATAAGCTTATTTCCTTTCACTTCTTAGTTCTTAACAGAAACCCCAACTTTTCTATCTGTCAAATATCAACATGCCATAAAAATCAATCTGCTGGATCTGGACATTAAAGTGCTTCAAAGTGCTTCACTTTTCTATCACATACTTATCTCAAAATGGTGTATATACATTCTATTTGCAGTAAAAGAGAAAACCTGGCTTTGCACAGGCATGGAGGATTAAAGGAAACATTGCAAAATAGAAAGTGAAGCTGCCCAAATCGTGCAGAGTATCCTGCCTTCCGGGCTCTTCACCATCCTTGTCTTAATAGCAGACCTCTGCTTTTGGCAGCAATTTAGAGGATAATTTCATAAAGAAAAGTGCTGTTACAGATCAGTAAGACTAATGTATTTTAAACTCCATATTGCTCTTGGAGAACATTACACAGGACACAGCTTTATCTCCTTGACTTTCCCTCTGAAAAAGTTCTGTGCAAAGAATTCATGCTCTGATCCTCGGCTCCTCACCTAACTTCCCTGAGGGGCATTGATCAGCAAATCTGAAGATTATAGTGAAAGAGTGAATATTGGTGGAACATATTTTATCACAAAAGAGAGTTAAATTTGGCAACCATGCTGTCCTTTCCTTGAAGGATAAGGGAGAAGCACACTCTTTATTTTCAGGAATATTCAAATTGTAAAAGTTTGCAAACACTGGTTCTTTTGCTAAATTAAAACTCAGTAGGCACATTGAAACCTTGACAGCCAGATGACTAGCCTCTTTTTCCAGTTTCCACTGGCATAATAAGCAACAAAGTTGTCACCACATCATAAAAGAGCCATGGTTACTCCTGTGCCATGACTCCATTCCAACGCTAAGCCACCAGAAATTGCTGAAGAGTCACTCCATTCATCCTCTCCCCAGTAGCCCTCCTGACACTCTTGGAGCGGTCAGACAGTATGTGCAACAGCAGCCCTACAGCTATTTTAATCTGCTTCACAGACATAGGCTGAGATTTGTTATGTGAGGTTTAGGGATGTATTTCGGTGTCTTAATGCCTCTTCCTTCTACTTCAAATGTGCTTTAAGTACTGTTCAACTATCCCAGAAAGTCAAGGCCAAACTGCAAGCTATTAGTTATTGCCTGCAGCAGAAGCTAGCTGCAAGCAGTGCAGAGGGAAGAGCTTAGTCTTGTGATTATATTGCCACAGTTCTGTATTCAAATGGGCTTTGTGCCAAAAGGTGTTTTTTTCTTTGTTTGTTAACTAAACTTTTGCTATATAGATCTGCCAATGCAGCTTTTATAATAAATAAAAAGCCCATAATGATTTTGAAAGCAGAACCTAATATAATTCTATCCAAGGCAACTTGTATTGCATTGGCAAAGAAATGACACCTTCATATTTATTAGTAATAGCAGGTAGCATTACCATTCTCAGCGAATGCTATCAGATGATTTCCAGAGAGATAAGCATAACTGTTGATGAATCCTCACAACAAGCAGCGGTAGAAAGCAGCATCCAGAACGTGACTGATTTCTTTAAGGTACTGTAATGAATCAATGTCATTTCTTCTGTTAGATTTCTGGATTCCTGGTACCAAGGCCTGGAAGTGAGCATCATTTTATTCCACTGCAAGATCAGAAATGTTGCAGTAAACTCTGGCTGAAGGACAGAACAGTTCCTTGGTGTGTTAACTGAGAAACAGAGGACCAACACAGCCACATCCTTTTGTAATGCCCAGGATCCTCACACTTTCTAAGCCAGCCATACTTGCATCATTTAAAATCCTCATCAAAGTCCTAACACAACCCAACCTCCTGCTTTTTTATTTAATTTTATATATTTGTTAAACAGCAGTGAGGCTAAAAAATTACTTTGTTGGTCATTGATTTTCTTCCCACATGTCTGCATGACCACAAGATTCATGTGCTCCCATTTCCTGTTTTAACCTTATTGCCTTTTATTTTGGTAACATCCAGCTGGCTGCTCATTTTTTAATTTGTCCTGAGGTTTTGGCAGTTTCTGTCTGTCTTGTGTTGACACCTGTCATTGGAGATACCTCACTGACCATGAGTTAGGATGGAGGGAGACTGCCTCAGACTCAGTGCAAGTGGTCAGGATTGGATTCTGTGTGTAAGCTGACGGTACTGATAGGAATGACTTGAAAACTGATTTTTGTGGGTTGTTTTGTTGTTTTTTTTTTTTTGTTTGTTTTTTTTTTTTTTTTTTTGCAAAGTAACCACATCTGCAGCAGGCTCACAGGAGGAGGAAGCAGTTCAGGAGATAACACTGATGGATTAGTGGAATGAGAAACTTGTTCCAAATACAGCTTTGCTGCTGATCCTGTTTGTCACACTTGAATGAAAAGGAGGTAGGAAAACATTATCCTTCATCACAGCTACTACAGGTGGGCAAATCACACATTAGGTTTAGGCCTTGTTATAAACTGGTCCTTAATTAAATATCACTATAATTCCCTTATCAGTATGCTTCTCATTTTCTGTTCCTTCATTTTACCTAATCCATCTTATTTTTGTATTTTCTCTTAGTTCAATTCCAGCTCCTCCTTCTAATGTGCAACCATTCTCTTCACCATTTAAATGACATGCTAAATGAAAAACTGCAGGAAAAGTGAGGATCCAAAGTGTCAGAGAACAGTCACTCCCCCACACCTGCAGCACTCTGCTGCTCCTGGTTCAGTGGCAGTGCCAACAGTAACTGCCTTGTTGCACTTGTCTGTGACTTGTGATTTCTTTTGCATAACCACAATAAGCAACACCCACACAGAGCCATCAGTGAGTTCAGCAATGGCAGCAGTGATTTCCTCAGTTCTGATGAAATAGAATGTTTTGGGAGAAAAGGCCTCACCTCAAAACCCAAGACCACTACCTGACACAGGCTTAATTGTTCAGTGTTATGTTTTCAAGGACTACTTATATTAATTTTGGAAAGAAATTTTCTTGCATAGCCTGTTGAGCAGATAGAAAATATTCTGAGAATCTGCAAAACAATTTGATTTTAAGGAATTACTGAGTCTTTACAGATTTTAGGGAATCAAATTCATTGTAATGTGCTGATGGCAGATTTATACAGAATAAGGAAGACTGAATATCACAACAGCTAGATAACTGACATGCCAGCCATGCCAAATATTTTTCTGCCTTTCCTATCACACAGTAGCCTACCTTCCTCAAATGAAATTTAAACAAATTCATAAAAATATAATTACTGGAGGAACTCTGAGAAATACGAATATAAATTACCAAGACAACAGCATATGACTTGCAGCCAGGCTGCAAAGAGGGAGAATGAGTACAATTGCTGGTTTAAAAACTCTTATCTAGGTATTTTGGTTTTCTAAGTATAGGACTTATTTGAAAATCCAGTCCATAAAGACTGTGAACTTTTAATGATTAGATTATTTTCTTTAAGAATTGGAGCTACATACTTTCCTACTCTCTACTGAAGTCTCATACATGAAAGCTAAAGGTTTAGCTCGTGGGTTTGTGAACATATTGCTGTATTCCTTTGAAATCATCACAGTAAGTAAAGTGCCACTTTATCTTCAGGAGTAGCTTAGAGACAAGGGGCAAAGTTAACATAATTCCTCCTGAATCCATCACTTCACTTTATTTAAAGAGCCAGTTGATGTACAATGAAAATGAAAAGCTTTTAAGAAATTGGAATTTTTTATTATCTTTTTGCTAACTTGCTTTAACTTCTAAATAACCTAATGTAGAGACACAAAATTGCATGAAAAACCACCTAGAATACAGCATAAGACATTATGCGTCATTCCACTTGACTATCTCTTTGAAAATAAAGTCGATTTTCCTTTCTGTGAAAACAACAGAGAAAGAAAGAAAGAAAGAAAGAAAGGAAAAAGAAATGCATTTATTCCCTGGACTGACTGACATGCCAGAGGTTGCAAGTTCCAGTTTAATTTACTTGATAATAAACTTTAGCAGGGGTACAATATGTAATGCTCAGAGGAAATTACCATGTAACTTTCTGAACAAGATAATATTTACTAGATGTGTGGGTATCTTTTGTATTCTTCTCATTCACTGGCTTTTTCATCTCTATTCTCAGGCCTTTAAACCAAGAGAGGAATATGAATGCTTATCCACAAACACACCTTAGCATTTCTCATTTCTCATATAAATCAACAACTTGTAACAAGTGACAAAGCCGGCAATATTTTTCAAGATCCATGCCCTCTGTTAACACCATTCCAGCAGCATCCACACTAGGATGGATTTCTTCCTGCACTTCTCTTAATGTGATCCAGAGTCACAAACCTGGGATGTACAAAGCTGCACAATGCCTCTCACACTGCTTTCATTTGGTCTTTCAGTGACACTCCAAAAATCTCTACTAACATTTTGTCTTTGTTAACCCTTGTAGCAAGGGACAGAAGGAAGTTCTTAAGGTTGCGGTTTAGAAACAACTAAATCCTGAGTTTGGTCTGTCAATGTTCAGAGGCCTGAAATGTAGCTTTTTCACAATCCAACCTGCTACTGCTTTCTGCATGGATGTTTCCTGTACTGTCACTGAAGCCAAAAGATCAAGGATGAGCAGTTCAGTGCTTGCATTGCAGGAAGGTTTTGCTGGGCCAGAAGTTTTTCACTATGTACTAGTTGGTTGCAAAACTAAAGACCACAACTGCTGAGGCAGTTCCAAATTCAACTACCTCTACACAAAACAATATTTAAATTTTTCCTAAGAAATATTTTAAAAGGTTCTTGCTGTTTCCAAGTAGAGAGTTGGTTGCTTTGGCTAAGATTTGAATTGTCTTCCTTGCATTAATGTCCAGCAATAATTAGCCAAAGCATCCTTAGCGTGTGACTTCACGTGTAAAATGGTTTTGCTAGCTTGGTGATTGCTGTTCTAAATAGACAAAACATTTTCCGTTTCAGACAGCCTTAGCTGCAGATGTCATGCGCTGCTCCACACAGAGGAAAGAACTGAATTGTGTTCTTTCTTTTTCCTGAGGACCTCTGAAACCTTTTCTGGCTAAACTGGCAATTAATTTGTTGAACTGAAATTCATTAAGTGCTCAAATTGCAAACACACAGCTGAGTATTAACAGTATATCAATCCTATTTTGCTGCTTTATGCAACAAAATAAATTTCCAGTTGAACACAGTAGGACGAGTCACACTGCCTAAGGGGGTGATTTCTTAACTCAGAGGACTGAGTCAGATTCCGTTATAACCAATATTCCTTCAAGAGGGCAAAACACTGAGAATGAAGTTGAGCTAAAATGCTGATTAAACTGAGAGCTCTGGGTTATTTACTGGAGTATGTGGTTACCTGTCCTGTTAATTCAGATGTCTAAGTGAAGAGCCTAAATCCAGTATGACTGCACACAAGTGACAGTCAGCTGAAATAAATGCCTGTGCACATATGGGCATGGCCTGGCATGAGATTTACATACTATCTATCTTCTCCAGATTTTCAAGGACCAGCAAAAACTCAATGGATGCTGCAATGACCATGGCACTTTCCCAGGCTTGGACCCTTCTGTCAGGGTAAAACAGTTCTAGGATGCCCTGCCCTTCACAGAGAAAACGCACATTTCCTTGGCTCCCACTTGCTTTCCTGGGATTGTCTGCATAGCAGCCCTGCGTGCCATCTCTAAGAAAGGCAAGAGGAATGGACCAGGGTCTTATAGGTCAGCCAGCCTCAACTCAGTCCCTCGAAATATCACATGGCCTGTCATTCTGGGATGCATTTCCAAACAAAAAGTTTAAATTTAAGTCCCTCTAATCTTAATGTGCCTGGGGATTTACCAGGCACAAATGACATTCAGGAAACCTGAGTGCCTCCTACAACAAAATAACAATGGGGATGTCTGTGGATGTGGTATACCTCAGTGTTAGGAAAGCTTTTGACTCCATACCCCACAGCATTTTAATTTGGCAGCTGTGGAATTAATTATGTGTTGAAAGAAACAATGGTTAGATGGACTGAAAATTGCCTGTACCTCTGTTCTCAAAGAGCAGCAATGAGTGACTCAGCACCTGCTTGGTGGCCAGCAATGAGCAGATCACAACAAGGGAGGACTTTTCTCATACTATTCGATGTCTTAATGACCTAGGTCATGACCTGGGATGTACCACCTGCAAATTTGGGATGCATCACCTGCAGTGATGCAACATTAGAGGCAGACTTGTGCAACTAATGGCAGAACTTGAATCTGATAGACTTGAGAACTTGGCCAACAGAAACACTAGTAAGTCCAGCAAGGAGAAAAACTTCTGCTCTTGGGACAGTGGAAGCTGACACATTCTTAAAGGATGAGTAACAGTTCTGCTGATAAGAAAAGTAATGATGGACTCTAGGCTCTGTCACTGTGAATAAGGCAAACTGCAGATCAGGCTACATTGAGAGAAGTTGCATAAAGATATGGGGAAGTTGTTATTCCCCTCTGCCTGGAGGTTGTGAGACTGCATGTGGAAAAGTGAATCAAATTTGGGGCCACGTGTTGCAGAGGTTTATATGCCTGGGGCACAAGGAAATGTTGAGAGGTCCTTAGTCTGCTGAAGAATTTCTGAATTAATATTATGCAGCAACTGAATTACTGCAACATGCTATATTTCAGAAGTCTGGCCTTTTAACTTTAGTCTAATAGCAGGTCTAGTGGCAGCCTGTAACTGAAGGGTAGGCAGTAAAACCATGACTTGGGGAGGTTAAGGCAGTCATTAGGAAAAACTTTTCACTAGAAGGAAAAACATTGCAATGCGTCCCTGTGTCAAGCTGTGTAGATAAACTCTGAAATCTCCATGTTGTGAGGTGTTCAAGGTGCTGTTACAAAGCCATGGCTGATCTGACCTAGTTTGAGCAACAGCCCTGTCTTTTTTGGGGAGAAATTAGTTTAAATTACCTCCAAAAGACTTTTTAAAGCATTCTGTAATAAGCAGTTTTATTCTTACCCTACATTGCTCTACACTGAGTAGGGATTTCTGAATCTACACCATGAATTCTGACTGCTCCAGAGGATCTGAAGATTAATAGCTTGGAAAATACCTTTTCCATGGTTGTCCGAAAATCTTTAGCTCTGTCTCCTTTGCATGAAGAATGTATATATTATCAGGACTTGGCTCCTGCGGTGAAAGTGTTATGAACTGTAGCTGTCCATGTAAATTTATATGCAAATTAACATTACACAGACAGCCAAATTACTGGAACATCCTATATTTCAGAAGTTTGGCCTTTTAAATTAACTATGGAGTACCTTTCTGTAGCAAACCCAGCATTTACTATCAATCAGGAGTGTTTGAACTACATACCTCGCAAACAGACATCTTTCAGCGTACTTGCTCATAAGCAGATAATAAAAGAGAAGACTGTTGCTCCACGGGATACAGAAGACTCAAGTACAAAAATAGTCATTTTGGGCTTCTCTGACATATAACACCCATACACAGAGGAGAAATGAGGAATCATGAGGATCATTTCATGATTGTCTTCACACAGGAGTGAGGCAGGTGCAAACTGCAGTTCCAGAGAGCTCTGTGCACTTTTCTTCAAACACCAGAATGTAAGGGAGTACAAGGGTTGTGCTGACAAGATAAGATAGTGTCATTGCCAATATGTTTTGAGTCCAGAGAGATGGTAGAATGCAGTCAGGTTATTTCTCTCATAACCCTTCTACAGTAGTCACTTCTGCAGGCAGAAGCCAGGCATGGTTGATGCAGTTGGTACTAGAGACACTGATCAAGTTCCTGAGAGAGTCTCTGCAGAACATTGCTAGACATTCATTAATTTTAGCACACTGCAGAGTCCTCCCAGTCAACATGCATTAATGAAGGCAATTAGTTATTTTAAATTATTCTCACTTCCACCAAAACTGAACACAGTTTCACTGGTCAACAATAAAATATATTCCTATCTAAGGATTTCCGGCTTTCAATTTCTGGGGGAAAAAAAGACACCAACACTAACCCCAAACAAATAAAAAAAAAGAACAAAAAAATGAAACTAAAAAAAAAAAAAGAATAGAAAAAGGAGAAGGCACAAAAAATACCAGAAAAAAAAAAATGTAACTTTACTAAAAGATCCTTTCCTGATTCAGTTTGTAAACTCGTAAAGAAAAACAACACACATGATAAAAGAATGCCTTACTCTCAGAAGGTTTTATTTTTAAGACAAGAATTTACAGGGGGGTTGAATTAGAAGCAGGTACTCCCTTTTTGCATTAATGCCAGAAAGCCTGCAGAATTTGGCACAAAAATAACAGAAATACAGTCAAAGAGAAAATATGCTTTAATTATTGTACCACCCTAAAAAACTGTATTTCTAAGCCACTAGGAAGCTCTACTTATGCACATGTTTGCTTTTCTTTTATTTGATGAGCCTTAACCCATTCTGCTTTATTATATTCATTCTCTAAACCCGCATCTGAGATAACTAGAAAATTAACTGCCTGCATGCCTGGGCCTTTGCAACTTGCCTCATACAATTTCTCTCAGTGTTGCAGAGACCATTATAAAATCTCTTTTTCAGGTTGCAAAGTAAAGCATGGAAAAGGGGAACATAACACCAATAATTTAACTAGGGAGTCTGTCACGTTGTCTGTGCAAGCAGTAAAGGCAAAAGAAAGAGATGAGGGGTTTGAAAGGCCACAGGCATTAGTCCAATCTACCTACCTCTTTCCCTCTTTCTTCTCCCAGGTTCTATATCCTCATTTCTGTCTCTAGACTGCTGTTTCCATCTCCAATTCACTCCCAAGACCACCTTCTTTCTTAATCTATTTGCCCATGTTATGTAACACAGAAAATTTGTCTAAACCATTGACACCTACAGAAGAAGTTATACACAACTGATGGTTACCAGGTGGGAGTTTTGGATTATGGCTCATTTAAGGCCACTTTCCCAGTGTCATTGTTTTTGCGGTCACTCCATGAGCTATGAGTGCAGGGCTGTGAGTGGCCATAGCTGCACTCCTCACCACCAGTCAAGGCAGTTAAAGAGGAACAGGCACAATCTATCTCTTCCTCTGTTTCTTCTACCTTAAACCCTTGACACTTCCTCAGGTCTCAGTTTATTTGATTACCCAACTCTCCTATGATGAACAGGTAAGCAGTTTTATTCCCTGTATTCAGTTGAAGCTCTGTGGTCCCCTTTATCTACTGTGATGATCTGGAAGACCTCACACCACCCTCACTTGTTTTGTACCCTCCATGGTTGGAATTCCCAAACTGAGTCCTTAAAGATACAGGAAGATACAACAAGCAGAGGAATTGCTGGGATAACAGTCTCATGAAGGTTAATATCGTAGTGTAACTGTTGCCAGTTATTCATACATATTGCAATCCACATTGTTGGAGTCTGAACATTGACATTCACATCTCTTAAAATATTTGGTTTAAATGGGAACTTCATTTCTCCAAGTAATAGGCAAGCTGAGACTTGATGTTTAAGTCCCTCTCTCTTCAGTGAATCCTACAGTAGGCTCTTTCTTTTCTCCTGAACAAAATTGTTGCAATATCATTTATAGAGCGGGACTCTGAATAGAGTTATGTCTAATAGCTAAGATGTTCTCAACACCCCACACAATTGTGTTAGACTTCTCAAGGATAAAATTTCCACTTTCTGATGCTTTTTAGAGGAGCTACATTTTCTTTTGCCATAGAAATCACAAGTCTAAATTCATTGTTAGTCACTCTAACCATGAACTTTCTATAGACAACCATATTGTTCTAGAAATGGCACCGTCATCCTCCCATAGCTCATCTTCTAAAATGTCACAATACTTTTCAGAATGATTGAATCTTGATTTGATGCTTTTTTTGTGAAAAACAACTACAGTGACATAATGAATGTATAGTCCTCTCCAAGCATGCGTTTTGTTTCCTTGTTTACAACTCATTGGCCTGTCAAGAGCCCAGACAGTGCTGTTGAGCTCTCTACTATTTCCATTAACAGCTGAACTTTCTGTTCTTTCCTACCTTATAACTGAAAGAGCTTTGGAAAATCTGGCAGGCTGCTTGACGTGCAGCTAGGTTTTTAAATTCTTCATTACAGTTTAAAAATCCCTACTGGGAAATGAATTTTCTGATCATTCAAACTCAAGCTAGTCAAGGAGTCTATTATATTAATGGCATCTTTCATTGCTTTAATATTCAAAAGGGACAATATATGACACCATTTAAGAATAACGTAGGGTGAATAAGCTCAGCAGCCAAGGCACTGAATGACACACTGCTCTGCAGAGAGCACAGTTTCAACCCTGAGCACTTCCTACAGCTGGAGCTACTGCCACTGCTGAAAATTCAGTGCCTTGAGAGCAGAATTTTTTCTGTCCTATGACAGTATCTGCCCAATGAAAAAAAAATGGCAGATTCTGGGTATACCTACTTATGATCAGCATTCGTTTTGACACTTGTTCTACTGAGAGTTTCAATAAATCCTCCAAGCACCAGAGAGAAATGACTTGGAGCATTTCCTAAGGAGAAAAAAGTTGGGGGACATTATTAGGAGACCTCTCCTCCCTCTAAACAAACACTCCCAACAGCAATAATTACAGCAGTAATTATGTCTTTCAATAAGCTAAGTAACATCAGTCAGACATTAAACTATGGTCATAATGACTGTAATAAAACAGTGAATACCATCTAAAACCATTCACAGAAACTGCAATACTTTAAATTTTATCTAAATTGTGTAAACCTGTAGTAGCAGCCAAAAAATCTCAACCCTAAATTCAGAAGCATACATCGAAAAATCCCTAAACTATCAGTGCTTTTAGAGACAGTGAGGAATCTGTCTATGCAATCTTAATTAATTTTGTTTGATTTTATGAACTCCATTTATTACTATGACCTTTGGTTTGCTTTAAAACTTTTTTTTTTTTTTAATGGTAGAAAAAGGCACTATCTTTGAATCTGAAACAGGAACATCAAAGACTGTCATCAAAGAGACAGGCTCTTCAAGAAGAACAAAAAGAAATGAATCACCAACCACATCAGAGGGCTGAGCTGAGCAAGTGAAGGACTGGAAAGACATACTCTCCCTAAGGATGCTGAAATGCAACCCAGCAATGGTGATGGTAGGAGGACTTTGCTGTCAGATATTGGTTTTTGGACACATTAGTAAATCTCCTCAGTTGTCTGCAAGCAAAGCTACTGCAGGCTGAAGAGGAATTTAGTAAAGCAAACTAGTTTCTGCCTTTTATTTGACTGAAGAATTAAACCAAGGAATCTATTTCAGTAAGTACTAAGTAGTGTATGCGAGGGGTTTGCAGTTACTCTGCAGTGGTGTCAGGTCTCGCACTAATGTTGAGAGCCAGAGAAATGCTCTATAGCCTTTCAGAAAGGGGTCACAGGAAATCAGTATCATTTTCTCTCTCAAAGGTGTGCCTTGCATGCCAAAACTAGATGTCATATTTATGCTTCTGCTCTCGTCACACAGAATTCAGTGTCCTAGTTGTCCTTTGGCAAAATAAGTCCTATTCCATGCCCATACAGCTTCATTTCAGAGTGCTGTTTCCTGACACTGAGAAAAACATGCTTTGCTTTCTAGCAAAATGCAGTTTTTCATAGGCCAGCAGATGACTATCACTTTCAATCTTTACTGGCCTGGACTCGATTACGATCATCAATACAGTTTGGAAAAGGTCCCTAAATCTTGCACCCATTCTGATTGCTCTTCCCCTCCTCTGCTGTTTCTATTTCAGCATCTGCTTTTTATTTTTCTTTTCCCAAACAGCTATCCATTTCCTTCTCTCCCTCTAGACAGCTGCCCAGATTTAATATAAGCTATTCATTGCAACACTCATTGCCTGTCCCCTTCTCCCTCCCATCATTGGAACTGTTGGCAAAATAGTTTCTTGGGAGAGGTCACAGCTTATTATTTGGTCCTTTTTCAGACTCATGGACATAGGATACAAAAATGCTCTCTCCTTTTTTCTGTTCAGTTATACTCATGTTCATCTCCCCAGTTCTTGAATCTTGCCCATCTCCGTTCTTCCTTTCTTTCCAGTGCCTACCTCTGTCACCACTCCTAAATTTGCCTCCCATTCTCTTTTGCCACTGAACAGAAGCTTGCTCATTTTATTCTCCTTAATGCCTCCTCCTTTCATGTAACTTCCCACTCTCTTGTTTTCATTCCCTTCCAGGTCTTCTGTTTCAAATTAATTGGTCCCAGTTCTAGCTCTCACCATTACCCTCTGCTTTGTCTTCTCCTCCACACACCTACTACCCCCAGTTCCTCATACCTCTGTGTTTTGGTCCAACCTCTTCCCATTAGTGAGAAAAATGACATTTTCTAGCATAGCTTAGGGCTTTTCAGGAGCCAGTAGATGAAAGGTGTTGCTTGGACAAGGAGATAGAGTGTCAAGTCCAGGCCATTGGCAGGAACAGATCAAGAGCAAGTCAGAATTTTGCTACCAGATTTATATGTTACTGCTGAATATAAACACATGGAGTTTAGGCCAGCTGTAGCTGATATTTTTTAAAAAAAAAGCAAGAGACTTTTTTCTTCAGAACAACATAATACCCTGTTAACTTACAGTTTTTGGCTCCAAGGCTTGGAAGTGATAGAGTTTGTCAGTGTCCTGGTTTTGGTTGGGATAGAGTTAATTTTCTTCTTAGCAGCTGGTGCAGTGCTGTGTTTTGGCTTTGGTTTGAGAACAATGCTGATAACACACTGATGTTTGAATTGTTGCTAAGTAATGCTTACTCTGATCAAGGACTTTTCAGTGTCTCATGCTCTGCCAGTAAGGAGGGACACAAGAAGCCAGGATCCTCCTGGCAAAGACAGGACACCTGACTCAAACTAGCCAAAGAGGTATTTCATACCACAGCACGTCATGCCCAGTATATAAACTGGGGCTAGTCACATGGAAGGGACTGGTCACTGCTCAGGCTGGGCTGGGTATTGGTCAGCGAGGGGTGAGCTACTTGTATTTTACCTTTTTAACATGGTAAAAACATTCTTTTATTAGTAATCTCAGTTCTGGAAACACTTCAAAAATTCATAAATAAATAAATGATCCATCCAGGAAGGAAAAACACTATTCTGAACTATTCAAGTTCTTAAATGTTACAGGCAGTTAATATCAGGATCTCACAGGACAGCATGCAGGGCATTCTTAGATCTATAGGTGCACCTCTTAGAGTGAGAATGATTGCCTGTAGTAAGGAGTTGAATATAATCCTTGTAAATTTAGTACAATATTTCAAATGCTTTTTCCTGAAGCCCAAGTCTTCAGTGATTGTAGGCTGTACATCTCACCACTTTGTGTTATCATCATGACAAATCCTTCAAGTTAAGTGACATTACACTCAGTCTGCACTAAACAGTGCTGGTGATTCACTAGACTGCAGTCTTCCTTTTAAGTCTGTGCTGAGCCAATATCTGATAGGGGTTTATTAAAGAGCACCCTGATGATGCAGGTCTAATCCTTTGATGGGGTGTACTGTTGGTATGTGACTCCTTTTTGATCATTTAACACTCACAGCAATTTTCCTGAAAGCCACAGTTTGCCTCTTAACCTGGATATCTTGGACAAGTTCCAGCTCAGGAGCAACATGCTGAAAACTCAAATCCCCAGGTAGTTTCAGTGGTAGAAACCAAGCCATTGTTTAAACTGTTTATTATTTATGAAGACTTTGAGCAGTCATCCTCTACACCAGGGGTAACAACCTCTGGTGATTCCATCTTTACCAAATATGCGTTATATATCTGTTCTCCCTCTTAGGGGTGTTATGAAAAATACTTATTTCAGTTATTGTGAAGGCACTGCAGACTTTTATGTAAGATGGCAATGTAAGTGTAAAGTATTATTGCATTGCTTGCAATATTATTATTACATTGTTTTTTGGGTGGTTTTGTTTGTTTGTCTTTTTTTTTTGTTTTTGCATTTTTTAAGTAGAGCCTCCAGCTAGCTCCACACTAGTTTAAAAATACTGTTCATAGGGACCTATAAAGGAATTCTTTCCATAGGCTGAGCAAACAGAGTGCTGAAATATTTCCATTTGTCAATGTGGCATATAAGTTCATAATCACTTGACTAGTTAGAAACCAACATTGAAAGAATCTTGTTACATTTCCCCTTTTGTATGAAATAAACAAAACCTACAAACCATATTTAGCAAATAGAGTTGTAAAATGTCTTTTTGGGGAAGAAAAAGAGAACAGAGCTTGCTAGAATCTTTAAAGGAGACCAGTCTTCAAGAATGAGAATGAGTCATCTATAATCACAGATCACATCTTGTAAGCAGTTCTTTGTCAGGTGTGTATGTTTAATTTCCTGCTAGGTTTTTAATTCTGCAAGATAATGGGGGAAAAAAGGAAAGATAATTGAGTCATGAGGATTGTTTTGCTCTCCTCCCTTCCCTCTCCCATTTGGATTTTTGCGTGTTACAGTGCCAGAGAGAGGCCGCTAACATTTGCATCGATAAGTTCAGACATTTACAGTTTTGTGGTTTTTTTTCCTCTGTTGGAATTCTGACAGATTTTTTTTTTTTTTTTTACCATTGTCTTAAAAGGCAATGGAACAAGTCTTCTGCATCAGGACTCCAGTGCAAGCTGAACATCTGCTACAGCCTCTGGCCATTTTAAAGCTTTGAATCACACAGTGCATGGAACATATGCAAACAAATGTGGGACAACAGAAAGCTGGGCCTTTCTCAAGCTGTTAGAAGGGCATGGTGGAGACAAATATAAGTTTGGAGGGCTTTGGTAAAAGTCCATCCAAAACTACCAGCTAAGGAAAAGTGAGGAAAGGTGGGTTCTCTCCCTTCCTCATGCTGCAGTAAAATGTATGTTAAGGAGTATTATGTACCTCTTAGACCTGTTGCATTTTTTACTTAAGAATAACTGCCTCTCTAAAAAAGGAACATATTCAGGTATTTGTGCTGCTAATAAGTCTTCTTTTGATCCTGCAATGACGTAGAATTTTCTTAGCTGTCAGAAATGATTCACTGTAAGAAGAATTGTTCTTTCAGCCTGGTCCATGACCTGGACCATGACAGTTCTCCATATTCCCAATATGAACAACAAGGACTCAGATTGTAGCTGCTGGGACAGCCCTGAAGAGAGAGTATTTTCCTTGTAATAACCTTTTCAATAACTTCAATTATGATCTACAAATGGAGGTATTTCTGAATTGCTGTGGGTTCCTTGCTCTTAACTGAAGTAATAGAGCTCCAAAAGAGGTGTCTGGAATCTGGATCTCTCTCACACAATGCACAAATGGGAAAACACACAGCAGCCTGCATGAATTTAAATCACTGTTCTAAATACTCCTAAAGGCACCTAGCTCCCATCTGCTTACCTGAGCAGGTGCCTATCAGAACATCAGGGTGAATAATCCTCTGGTAATAGCTAAGGAGGCTGCTATTTTTCCAAGCAGAAAGAGCTATTCTTTTCCCTCCCCCACACTGCCATCCAAGAAACGTGGTTCTCATAAGAGCAAAATGGAGACCCTATTTCAAATCTTTATAAAAGCACACATAGAGAATGGAAAAAAAAAAACCAAACCAAACTGACAACCAAAAATCGATATGAGCCCCTTTGGCAGCTAAGGTTAGATCTTTCATAATGCCATGCCAATCTCACTGAGCATCACGTACCTTACCTTCTGTGCCTTTTCACTTCTTTTTGTCCCTTTGCCTGTGGAATAAAATACAGTCTTGGATTTGGGGTTTACTTTCTTGATTTCTTTTTTTTTTTTTTTTTTGTCAACTATTCATATGACTTAGGAATTTTTATTAATAATCAAAAAAAGCCATGTCACAGATCAGTGGCTGGTATCCCTTTTTAATGAAATGCTCCCACTCCAGGTGTTCCTAATTCAATTAGGTTGCCAGGGAGCAAGTTTTGGTTATACCCTAAACAAACTAAATCGGCAGCTTTCATGAAAGTTCACTGCTAAGGAAAATGCAGAGAGCAGGCAGGACAGTATGTTTGATAAGGTTCTCTGAGACTGGCTAAGGGAACATGATTTTGAGACCTTTCTTCCCTCCCTTTCTCTTCCCCTTCCTTTCCTTTCTCTTCTGTCCTGTTCTAACTTTAGAATATGCTGTTTAAAACATGTAGCAATTCTTTAGAGGTGCATGTAAACTACAACCTTTTCTAATATTAACCCCAAAAGAGAATACTGTTGAACATTTCTATGATAGGAGTGTGTTTCTGTGATTATCTATGCCATTTATTGACCTTTGCAATCCTGATGAAATCAAGAGGCCAAGTACTCCATCTTGTTCAACATGCTACTCAACTGAAGCAGCACAGAACAGAAACATACTGAGAAACAACCCAAGTTTTTTTCTGTCAGAAAAACAGAAAATGGTGCATAGTCTGGGGAGAGAGGCAGCGAAACCCAGCTCAGCCCTTTGTTAACAGCAGCTTCTGCAGGACGAAGCAGGGGGAAGTGGTTAAAGCTGAGCAGTCTGCCCACTCCAGTAATATGATGCGAAAAAATATCTTCTGAATGGAGTAAAATTTAACTGTTTTATGTGCAGAAACTCCTGATCGTTGCCTTAATGTAGTTTCTATTTTTTCTTAAAGAGAGAAAACGATCACTGACAGAAATTCAGAAAAGACTGTAATGCTGCTTGTTACTAGGGCTACCAATGTAAAACCTAATAGCAGTTGATTCTAGTATGTTAGCATTTTTATTTGTGAATCTCATCATGCTGTTTAATGATAGCCAAGTTTATAAACTGGTATTACAAACAGCAATATCAGCTACGTTTCAATCCCTGTATTTCAGTCAATTATTGGGTGACAGTGTTCTGAACTGCAGGCCAGGCAACAGGTGTACTCCCTGCCTAGCCTGTTCCCCTGCCAAGGGTTACAAAATGTTGAATTCTGCATCTGTGACCTCTTTGTAATGAAGAAGGTCATTTTAATGCTAGGACATCTGCACTAAGCCATATGGTGAGCCAGAAATGGTGTGATCACCACTCAAAATATGTTGCAGAGATATTATGCTGATGCCACATGCCCTCTGGTATCTTCAGGCAAAGTCTTATTTATCATGCAGTAAAAGCATAATTGTTTGGAGAAAAATGATCTAGAGTACTTAAAAAAAATACTAAACACAGAAACAGAAACATTTGCTACTGGATCTGAAGATCATCTTATGGTCATTGCTCTCCTACATGCCCTCACCTTTGGCTTTGGATATGCATTGCATTTGCTGCAATCCATCATAGGACCAGTGAAGCTAAGAGCTCTCACAAGTAGTGAATTAATGAGGCTAATTAGATAACTGGGTTATTTCTGCTTCTGTTCACATGGCATCAAGATCTAAGTCCACAATATAGCCCTGGTGCCTGTCAACAAGATGAGAAGACCCCAAATGGTGAGCACTCAATAGAGGAGAATTTCTTTGAATGGTTGTTGTCCACAATGTTGAACATTGTATGAACATGGAAGGAATTGGACTAAAAATGTTTGTCCATGAATGTGTCTCTGTCTTCATACAACAGGAATTGTTCTGCTGAGTAATGCTTTATAAGAAGCCTCCCTGCACAGATGGAGCTGTTTTTAAGACTAAATGTTTGCTGGAAAAAGGATTCAAATCCCAAATAAATAATACTTGTGTAAGAACACAGTCCAAAATAATCAGGAGAGCCAGTCTGCTTGTTCTTAAAAGCTGCCCTACTATTGTTAAGCGTATTATGAAGATTAGAATCAGGATGTGCTGAACACATGTGAAACACCTGTGATAAATGCTTCAAAAATAACTCAGAAGTACAGGGTTCTTACTGGGTCACAAATTACTTGATTAAAGCTGGAAAAGCCAAGGTTGTTTTCGTATTTCTTTATCAAAGCCATGATTTTTTTTTCTTCAAGCAAACAATGCTTTAATGTTGAGTTTTAATAGGATTCTTATCATTCAGATGCAGAATATAACATTAGAGATTGTCCTGTTTTTCTCTAACATTGTTATTCCACTGTTACTTTTGAAAAGATTGATGAACAGATAAAATGAAAGAAAATGTGAAGCATACCATAGAGAAAAAGAAAGCTACATCCAAGAGGATTCTTTGGTTTCAGGAGAAATTGCCCTTCCTCATAATAAAAAGACAGATTTTGATTGATCTGCAACATTTCTTTGATGAGAACTTTGTCTCAGTAAGGTAATTTAAACTTGGCTCTGAAATGGGCAAACAAAACTATCAATGTTTTTTAAGTTATCAGAATTGGTGAAGGAGATTACAAACAAGGGCATGCTCGAAGTGTGGTGGGTGGCCTTACTTTTCCCCCCCAAAAAAGCTTTTCCTGGAAAGAAATTAATAATTAAGAGAAATCTGATCTTAATTAATAATTAAGAGAAATTTGATGCACAAAAATATGGCATTTGGGAGTGTAATGAAAGATCATGAATGGTGTGTCTTTAGAAGAATATTTTAGAAACTTGAATAATCAACTAGAAAAACTTTAATCTATTAATGAGATTCCTAGGGAGGTCTACAAAGCTTTACATATTAACTACGGACAGGGTTTCATCCTGCAAGCTTGCATGTCTGTGGGTAATAAATGTACATGCGGCCTTTCTGCTTGTCATGTCTACCCTTACAATGGAGGCACATGGAAGCCAGCCTTAGTGCTACCCAGATAGGAAGGGTTCAAAACCTGGGTTTTAACGATTCTGCCTGAGCCTGAAAATACCAAATTCCCTATGACTATTTTTTTCAACTGAAAAAAAGTCGGTCTAGAATATGCTGCAGCTGCAGCATGAGCCCGGCAGCTGTAGAAGGAAATGGGGAAGGTTGTTACTTCCACCAGCTACTTCCTTTGCCGAGTGTTTTTTTCTCAGCAAATACTAATAATTTCCCAGCAGCACGTGTAGACTTTTGGACAAGAGGGTACTGCAGAGAATTTACACTTTGATATTTCCCCTAAACTCTAAGAGAAGTCTCCCCACACACTAGTTTAGCTACAGAATTGTATTTTCAGCATCTGTGCAGATAGTCTCCAGTGAAATACTGTGTTTGAGACATCCACTAATTTATTTCTGCTCTTGCCAACTGACTTACCCTGCATATTAATATTAACAATCATGTTTGTACAAATGGGTCCATTAATTCAAATTTCATTTCCTTTTCAATTGGTAATATGTGTAAAGAACAATAACCAATGTGGCATAACTTTACCCATGGCTATTATAAGTGGGTACACAATATCACATTTATTTCCTTCTAAAAGCATTGCTTTTAAATGAGCAAAGGATATTACAGCGGTGTTAGCTTTTCTCCTTCCCTCAGTGTATTATAAGGATGTGGGAGCACTGCAGAAGAAGCCGTCTAAAACCAAACTGAAGTTTGATGTTATCTGGGGGCCTGATCCAAGGCCAGATTCCTCCAAGAGGAAAGTTTTCTTTTACTTTGCTAGGGTTTGGTACAGGCCCGTAAGGACCTTTAACAAAAATGCCCCAGCAGACACAGAAAGAGAAAATGTTCTAGAAAATGTACTTTCACTTTGTGACAATAAATTGTATGTGTTTAACTGAGTCATTATGGGAAAAGCAAGAAATTATTACAAAGTATGATGGAAAGAATACTGTGAAATTCAACACCAGAAAAAAACTTAATTTTCTATCCAAATGTCCCGTGCCAAGAAAAAAATAGCAAATATTCTTTTATAAATTCAATTAGGAATATTTTGTGGATTAGGAGCACAGAAGTGGGTCAACTGATAGTTGTAATCATACTTCAGATTGTACACACTTATAGATTGTACGTACTTGTAGATTGTACAGAAGGGAGGGCAATCAAGAAAGCTAAACCTACCTTTGGGAAACTCAAGCCGTAACACTTAAGGAAACAGAACAGAGTTGTACTAGATGTTGAGTTTTTAACAGGCAAGACCCTAAATAATGAGGAAAAAGACAATTAGATCCTTCATTACAGATAAAATAATAAGATAAGGTGATCTTGTTTCTGTAAGAAAAAAGGGAAGTTACTGAGGAATTACTGGTGGCATCGCTAGTTTCAAAGCTACAGTCATATAGATCCCCACATAAAAAACACAAGAAAAAGCCTTTCCATCCAACATCAGTACTGCCATCTTGCACTGTCAATACCTATAAGCTAAAATGAGCTCTTACATCCCATTGTAGTTACTCCCATGAATATGAACTATAAACTCTTATTTCAACTGGACTTGATAAACACTGTATTTTTAAATCTTTCCCAAGAAGGGCAAAAAAGCAAGTTTCTAAAAAGAAGTTTTACCACTTTAGGAACCATTTTTATTATTTCCTACCAAGTCTACCATAAGATCTTCTTACCAGAATGGGTTAAAGCCAGCACAGAGTGTACATCAAAAGAAATTTCCCAGTGGAATCAGCATCTTCAAACAACTGAGCTGGCCTTAGTGAGTGCAAATATCCAGTGCCATTGAGACCCCCCTGGCACTTACTGCAGAAAGAAGTAAACAAAGGTAACAGAAATGACCTGACTGATTGCTTTCCAGAGAAATCTACACATTTTACTTTTGTTTAGTGATCATTTATTAGATCATTTCTGAGGAACAGCTATCATGTGGCTCATGCCTAACAGAAAATTTGATAGTCAGTACCAAAATGAGATCATCTTTCAAGTTATCCTGTGTTTCTTTCCCTTTCGACTAAATCACTCAGAGATGATGATTGAACATTGAGTCTTTATGAAGAAAATGCACGGGGTGGTAGCTGGTTAAACCTATTTACTTTCATCTAAAACTTAATGGAGATAAATACTTGCCATGGCTGTATGATATGAAGCCCTGGGGATAGAACTTCTGCCTGAGGGAACATCTAGTGCTCCACAGGGAACTGGCTACAAGCTGGGATGTGATTTCGCAGCAAACTTTTCTATGTGTGATGGCATTAAGTGCTATTAAGTGGTTCTTTCCTCCAACAGGTTTACATCCCTCACTGACATAGGCAAACACAATAAAAATTTAGTTTAGAAGGGTCTATGGGACTGCGTAACCATCTATATCAAATACTCCTGCGTACCCTCAATGTACTGTTAAACGGTAAAACCACATTATTACAACGTGTCACAAAAAGAGCAGAAGAGATTAAGGGTCTCTGTGATAGCAAGAAGTTTGTGAAGTTGAATACCTGGACCATCTGTGGTAATAACCCATGAAATTTGGCAAGAAATCCAGAAATAAAATAGGTCTTAAATATCTGCCCTATGGAAAAGTTCTTCCCACAAATGAGTCTGTCTCTTTAACCTGAACAAGCTACACTAATCAAGACCCTAAGAAATTTTAGAAGCAGCAGAAGTATTCCTGTACCACTCCCAACAACCCGTCTCCAATCCCTAGTTCATCAAAAGAAAAAAAACTTCTCCTTTATTCTGTTCCTCTTTTTCCCTCTAACCAAATTATGCATACAGGGAAAAATTTCCCATGCAGATTTTTCTTTCCCATTCTCCCTGCTTCACTTTCCTTTTTGTATCCCGTCATAGTAATTCTTATTGGAAATACCTTCTGCATTTTAATTTAACTTCCAGCATAAAAAACCCCACTCTGAGTAAGAACTCTCTTTAGCATAAAGTTGGCAGACTTTCTCCCTTTCTAATAACAGGCATTTGGGTATGTTGCCAACAGTTACTTCAATAATCGTCACACTATCTTATGACAATTAATGTAGTTTCCCTGTTACACTAGTAATTAGGCCTTCAAAATATCAGAATCTGGTCCAGTTTGAATATTCTGGATAGCAATTGTGAAGAAATAAAATAAAAATTAAAGTCAATGGGAATTGACAGTATCTGTTTGAAATGCAACCTGGATCCAAGTATTATCCTGCTCCCTGGTAGGGATCAGAGGGGACCAGGCTGGTTCATCACTGGATGGCCCCTCCAGTCATTCAGCAAGATTGGTGCAGTTGCTCACAGGCTAAATCAGGTATTTTTCATGTGAGTAAAGGAAACAAAATCTGTCACTGTGTAAGGCAGAGCGAGACCTTTCTGAAACACAAAGTACCAATTTGGTGGTTTGTGTTTATTAGTAATCTTGATGAACACTACAATTAAAATGTCTGGAATAAACCTTATTTCCTGCTGCTTAGTAGTCAATGGCAAAAAGACAAAACCAGGAGCAAAAGGGCTCCCAGTTATATCCAGCTATGGAAGAGTCCTGCAACAAATTCTCACTTACTAAAGCAAAAAAAAATGGATAAAGGACATTTGCTATTGCCCTTTGTCCTAGAAATATGCATATTTACAATACATGGCACTGAATCAAAACAGATGTTCCTTATAAGTTTACTTTCCCTGGGAGGATTTGGAGAGTAAAGTGGCTGCCAGTTGTGGAGGTGCCCAGGCTTCCTGCTTCACGTGTCTCTGAATCACCACTTGTTTTCAAAAATACTGATTTGTCAGGAGACAGACATTTAACCAAGTTCTGCCGGCTAAGCTGTAAAACGCAGCTGCCCTTTTTGACCCAAGCAGTCAGACAGAGGATTTTGGTTCAAAGGAAAATCTAAGGTTAGACAGACACTTCTCTTATGCAACCTGTGTGTTTCCAAGTAAGGTTACCTGGCCAAAACAAGTTATAAAACCTGGCCATGAGGAAGTCCACATCCCCCTTTTATTTAGTCCTTGCTCTTCAAAAACTTAATCTTTAGTTTTCTTCTTACTATTTCTTTTTCTTAGACACTCTACTGTTACTACTGCCTTTTTTCACACAAAGGCAGAAATATACATATATTTCCTGCAAAAGAAGAAGAAATCCTTAACCGTATCCCTTTATCCATGTATGCCCTGCAAGTATCCCATAAATGTCTGTATCCCAGAAGGTGTTGTCCTCCTTGGTCTCGAGTAGAAGATAGTAGAAAAAGGCTAGATTTATTTTACATTGTCTATTAATAATGAGTTATGTATCATATTAATGTCCCAGTGATTTAATCCAACCATATCGACAAGTTTTGCTACTGTTTTCTGATTTAATATATTGGAAAGAAGAAGGGGGATTCTATTTCCAAGTTGTGTCAAATACAATTTTTCAGTACACATACAAAAGAAATCATAAAAAGCAGTTATAAGCTCCTTCTATTTAGAATCATAGGATCATAGAATAGAATCACAGAATCACAGAAGAGTTAGGGTTGGAAAGGACCTTAAGATAATCTAGCTCTAACACCCTGCCATGGGCAGGGACATCTCACACTAAACCACCTCACCCAAGGCTTCGTCCAACCTGGCCTTGAACACTGCCAGGGATGGAGCGTTCACAACCTCCTTGGGCAACACATTCCAGTGCCTCATCACCCTTAAAGTAAAGAATTTCTTCCTTATATCCAATTTAAACTTCCCCTGTTTAAGTTTTAACCCTTTACCGCTTGTCCTATCACTTCAGTCCCTAATGAAGAGTCCATCCCCAGCATCCCTATAGGTCCCCTTCAGATACCGGACGGCTGCTACAAGGTCTCCACGCAGCCTTCTCTTCTCCAGGCTGAACAGCCCCAACTTTCTCAGCCGATCTTCATATGGGAGGTGCTCCCGTCCACTGATCATCCTTGTGGCCCTCCTCTGGACTTGTTCCAACAGTTCCATGTCCTTTTTATGTTGAGGACACCAGAACTGCACACAATACTCCAAGTGAGGTCTCATGAGAGCAGAGTAGAGGGGCAGGATCACCTCCTTCGACCTGCTGGTCACACTCCTTTTGATGCAGCCCAGGATATGGTTGGCTTTCTGGGCTGCAAGCGCACACTGAAGCTGGCTCATGTTCCTTTTCTCATCAACCAGCACCCCCAAGTCCTTCTCCGCAGGGCTGCTCTGAATCTATTCTCTGCCCAGCCTGTAGCTGTGCCTGGGATTGCTCTGACTCAGGTGTAGGACCTTGCACTTGTCATGGTTAAACTTCATGAGGTTGGCATCAGCCCACCTCACAAGCGTGTCAAGGTCCCTCTGGATGGCATTCCTTCCCTCCAGCGTATCAACCGAACCACACAGCTTGGTGTCATCGGCAAACTTGCTGAGGGCACACTCAATCCCACTGTCCATGTCAGCAATGAAAATGTTGAACAAGACTGGTCCCAACACTGATCCCTGAGGGACACCACTCGTTACTGGTCTCCAGCTGGACATTGAGCCATTGACCACAACCCTTTGCATCCGTCCATCCAGCCAGTTCTTTATCCACCGAGTGGTCCACCTATCAAAGTGATATCTCTCCAATTTAGAGACAAGGATGTCATGTGGGACAGTGTCAAACACTTTACACAAGTCCAGGTAGATGACATCAACTGCTCTACCGCTGTCCATCAGTTCTGTAGCACCGTCATAGAAGGCCACCAAATTGTTCAGGCAGGATTTCCCTTAGTGAAGCGATGCTGACTGTCACCAAGCACCTTGTTGTTTTTCATGTGCCTTAGGATGCCTTCCAGGAGAATCTGCTCCAAGATTTTGCCAGGCACAGAGGTGAGACTGACTGGTCTGTAATTCCCTGGGTCATCCGTTTTCCCCTTCTTGAAAATGGGGGCTATATTTCCCTTTTCCAGTCACCAGGAACTTCACCTGACTGCCATGATTTTTCAGATATGATGGCCAGTGGCTTAGCAACTTCATTTTCCAGCTCCTTCAGGACCCGTGGATGGATTTCATCAGGTTCCATGGACTTGTGCATGTTCAGGTTCTTAATATGGTCTCAAACCAGATCCTCTCCTACAGTGGGCCTAGGGTCTTCATTCTCACAGTCTCTGTGTCCGCATTCCAAGATTTGGGTGGTGTGGTCAGAGCATTTACCAGTGAAGACCGAGGCAAAGAAGTCATTAGGAACCTCAGCCTTCTCCAAATCTAGGGCAGCCGGTTCTCCTGATAGCTTCCAGAGGGGGCCTACGTTGTCCCTAGTCTGTCTTTTATTCTCAGTGTAATTATACAATCCCTTCCTGTTATCTTTCACATCCCTAGCCAAGTTTAATTCTAACTGGGCCTTAGAGAGGCCCAGAGAGCAAGAGACTGTTCCAGGGTTTTAAATTTCAGATAAACCATCTCTGTTTTCAGTAAACTTTACATATTTTACTTTTAAATGAAAAATATGTTTTAGCCATGGAAAAATCATCAGTTTGGCAGCAAACTTATTCCAAAAGATGGAGGAACCTTTATTCTGAAACAGCAGAAATACTGTTTCTATTTTGTGTTGGTTTTCTTTTGAACTGAACAATCTGGTTATTTAAGAAATAAACCAAGATTATATTTCAGCCTGCCATATTTTGCAGGCAAAAAAATATCAGAATTGCAAAGTGGTGTAATCACTGGAAATGGGAAACTGGAGTTGATAAGCTTGGTTTCCCATATAATCATTTCAGGTGAGTAGGTGACAGCTGAAATCAAATTCTGGGGATGAGCAGATGTGCCTTTATATGGCTGATATGACTGAGTTCCTCCTCCTTCTTCCCTGTGTATGCCACATTTAAGGAGAAAAAAAGATATTTTGTGGGTTTGATAATATGGCTTTTAAACCAAACTGTCTTTTTCATCTTTGCTAATGTGTTTGAGAAGGAGAGAGCTTTTGAGAAAGCATTTGAGAGAGCATTTGAGAAAATGGTGCTAAAGTCCAGACTCCATTTTGAAGGAAAGCTTCTTCCTATTTCAAATATGATCTCCATTGCTTTGTATTCTAAATAGGTTTATTTGTTAGACTCTGTGTGTGTTGAAGTGACAAGGAGGTCCTGGACCTTCTAGTAGGCTAGAGGGCTGAGTGCTTCCACTAGGGGAGGAAACTAAACTAAACTAAACTAAACTAAATTGCTTATAGGCTTGACTTCAAGGTTTTTAATTTTAAGTTTTTCCACAAGTTACTGAAGTGGGAAGGGAAGGGGAGCCAAGGGGAGGGGAGGGGAGCCAAGGGGAGAAGAGGGAAGCCAAGGGGAGCCAAGGGGAGCCAAGGGGAGGGGAGTCACAGGGAGGGGAGGGGAAGGGAAGAAGAAAGGAAGGGAAGGGGGGAGAAGGAGAGGAGCAATTGCAGCTGTGGCAGAATTGTGTTTTCAGAGGTAAGAAAACACAGTTTATTTTTGATAACTTCATTTTAGGTTGGGTGGGTTAGTAATTTCAAAGGTCAGCAGAGGAGGTGGTCATGAAGGTGAGGGGCTAGAAATCATTACATTGGACATGACAGGAATTTGTTGTTACGAAGAGGGGAATTAGAGAAAACTGAAAAGGTGGACTAAATAGTTCCCTCTTGAAAAAAAAGATATTTTTTTTTTCAGGTAGAAAAACAAAGGGACTAAAAGAGGATAAAGGAGCACTTGAGGATGGACGCTGTGACCCAAGCACCATTAGGAACACAGTAGCTGATCTGAATTAAATCTCCATTTCTCTTATCCTATTAGGCAGGAAGACCAGTTTATATTTACCTCTTGCTCCAGTTAAAGAGTAGCACTGAAGAGCACCACCTCCAGAAGAGACTGGGGGTGAAGCCTTTGCCTCAGATTCTCTGCTGTTGGTGGTGGCCTCCCCTCCTTTCTCCCTGCCCACCTGTGATCTGGGCAGACCCCTCATCCGCCCCTGCCATGGGCCTTCACATCCCTGGGCTTGGCAGGGAGGGGCAACGTGCTTCCCAGTTCTGCTTGCGTTTAATCTTTCCTCACTGGCTCTGTGACCATGTGGACAAGAAAGGGGGAAAAAGAACATCTCCTCACCAAAAAGGCTGGCCAGAAGAGAGGGTCAGAGGATTATCTGTAAGAGTATTCTTTTGCCACTTCTGATTTAGAATTTTCAAGAAGTAGCAGAATTTTCTGGAGAGGGCTTGACACACACAGATATCTCCAGAGAAGGAAATAAAAAAGATTCAGACAGTGTCACAAAGTCCCTTTTCTGCTTCTTGCCTGCCAGCCAAAAAAACCCCAAACCTGTAATAAGAGTGAAGATCCTTGAAAAAGATCATACCCTCCCAACCTGGAAGGACCTTTCTCATCAATTCCAAAATAAAAAGGAACATGCTAATCCATTCAGTTGGATTTTCAATCACTATCTTTACTTTCCATGACAATTAGACTTACTCTCTGGGGTCCTCTCAAGGGGCTGAGAGCTGCTTGTTCCCTCTTCAGTGTGCCACTGGAGCTGGCAGCCATCCAGAAACACACCATGTATCTTTTCTTCCATTACACCCTTTTTTTTTTATGACTAGGCTTAATTACTTAACTTTAAAGATTGCCTACTAAAGATGCATTATTACGCCTCAGTGGGGACAGCCCAGGGTGGGATAACTGAGCTTGGCTCTTACTCAGGTATCTGAAGAGGCTGTGCAAATGCAGAGAGTAAAGTACAGGGTGACAAGGCAAACATCTCACCCTGCAAGGCAGTGCAAGATTTAGCAGCCTAATGAAATATCTGCACCACCACTCTGCCAGCCCTGCTGAGGACCACAAGGGTTGTGCTGCTAGAGGAAAGTGGAAGCAGGATTAGGCCCAATGCCAAAGGCTTGTAGACCAAGATTAGCACACACAGTCTTCTTTTGCAGCTCCTTTAAAAGCCAAATTGACCACCTCACTTATTTCTTCTTTAATCCACCTAGAAGATATTAGAAACTGCATCTTTAAAGCAAAGTCAGGTAGAAATCCCAACTCGCATTCGCAGACTTCATTTGGTATTGAATGGGCTATGATCTGGTGGGTGCCTCTAAGAGAAGATGGCTGCTGTGTCAGACTTGGAAGAGCAAGCCCATCCTGATTACCCCAGTCTTGTTACCTGAGAATTTGTAGCATGTTTCCCCTGGAAAAAAGAAACATGGCACATAAGCCAGCCAGAGATGGGCATGCATCTCTCTCCCAGAGCTACTGAGTATCATTATCTTGGAAGGCAGCACTGCCATCTGGGGGATCAAAAAAACATATTTTGGTCGCACTTCAGCTACTGTGTTGGGGAGGGGTAGCGGTGGAAACATGGGAAAATAAATAGAAGCCTGCAGTAGCGCACAATGATTCTCTTACAGTACACATGAATCAACAATCCCCTCTTGGGTTATTGCTCTCAAATTGGGTAATATAATTTTTCACTTTAATACAAAGGTTCTACCCTTCCACAAGCATAAGTTGGGTCTTGCCTTTTTAAAGTTTATATCATTTAACAACTGGCTACATGGGGCAAACACTTTGTAATGAATTCCCTGTAATTCCTTGAATTACAGTATTACTCCCTTTTTGCTCACTCATACCAGTAAACAAGAGCAGAAGTGATTTTCTGAACCCAGCTAATAAACTGTTCCAGAGGCCAGTCTGCAGTCTTTGAAATTCATAACAAATAATAATGCAGACATTACCATACCCATATCTTTTGACATCCTACTGAGCTTACTGTCATATTCTTTGCACACAGCATTTATTCTGAAACATGTGTCTTATTCCTGGGAAAACTGCTCTCCTTTCTTCTCTCTTATGTCTGTCAGGATTTCTTTCTGTTTCAGTAATAGAGAAATTGCCTCACATACTTACATAGCTAATTATTTCTCTGATTTAGCCTAAAGTCCTTGTAGAATATAGAGCTAGCAGTCTTTAACCCCCCCCCCCCCCAAAAAAAAAAAACAACAAACCACACACACACACACAAAAATCAAACCCAAAAGCCAGCAACGTGATTCATGAACAATTATGATATGGCATCACGTAGACAGGTGCTTCTGATAGCCTAAATTGCCTGGATATTTTCTGCTTATGTGTGTCCATAGTGAGTATGATGACACAAGGAGCATAAGACAACCTGTGACCACACAGGGGCCAGAAGGGTGATTCCCACTCCTGCTCTGCCCGTAGCCTTTTACTTCTATACTTTCACTGTATAGTCTCAGCCAAGCAAATTGACTTTGCTGAAAACTTTGTTTGTTTTTCTATTTTGTTTGTGTGTTGTTTTTTTTTTTTATTTTAATTTGCCAAATGAAGGTTAGTTTTCAGCCAGATCTGCTACTTACTGACATGGGCACAAGGGAAAGCTTAGATCCTGCTGCAGTTAAAATGGCGATTTTGAGAGGTGGCAACAAGATAGATACATATCTGCTTTCACTAAGCATGAAAACACATTCTCTCATATGCAGTTTACAAATCAGTAACTGAGTCATATTTGAGGTAGCATGTTTAAGTAGATTATTGTATAGAAATACTGATAGTCCATGAGTTTTCTAAAAGACCAAACCCAGTATTTATCTGTTAAGCATAAAGAAGGAACCTTTGTTATAAATCGAGAACAACATAAAACTGAACAAGACTCTTAAGACTGAGTGCAGAGACTTTTATGTAGGTTCTTATATAAATAGATTATATAAGCACACCCAAATGGATTACCCCAAACAGTATTATTTGAACTGACTCACTACTTATTTTTTATTCACCATTTAATTGCAAATGACTGTCCTCTGCATGAAGCCACTTTCTTTTTATATCATTTACTATTTTAGTGAGCCCATCTATCCTACCTCTCTTGAAAGGGTTCTCCTGCAGTAGATAGAAAACATTTTTAATCCTGTCTTACAAACCTTCATTTTTACACAATTTTCATGGAGCAGTGCTTCATAATAAATGCCAGATACCCTCTTTCGCAGACGTTCATGAAATACATCTGCCATCAGATGGACATTACTTACCCCTAGGACAGAAATGCTTTGATGCAGTATTTATGCTCTCAAGCTATTTGACCAGAGGGTGGCTCTTGAGCCATGTGCAATTCAAGTGTGACTCCCTAGCACAGCTGGGTCCAGCTGTCCCAGATGTGGAAGCATTCAAGCCTTCAGCTGCCAGCAGAAGTACCACAGGATCAGCTAAGGTCTGCCCTCACAGCTGAAATCCAGTCTGCAAGATGACTGTGAACAACTGCTTGCTCTCTTTTCTCATCTCTTCTGTAAATACAAAAGGGGTTTTGTTGATGAGGATCATGTGAGGATTTTGGAACCTGACATTAAGGCTGGCCACCCTTGGTCATTATCATCTTGAAGCAAATTATTGCATATTTGTCATACCACAGATAACTGCTGCTACTGATGGCTGCCAGAATTTTATGTTCTTTCATGAGTACCAAATTTTGCTGTAACGTAAAACATTAAAAATGTTTCATTTACACTGAACAACAAAAAACCCCAGCATGCTGGCCTTCTAGTCAACTATTTTAGGAATAAGAATTATAATTATTATAAGGTCTTCAAGAGGTTTGTTCATTCTTAATTCATCCTAACCAAGCCAACAACATTCCCTTTCAGTTACAACAAAGCAAGCTTCAGCCACTGTACACAGAAACTAGTATGTTGAGCATTAAGACTGTATAGCATCCTATCATCTCAGGTCAGCTTAATGGTTTTTTCCTCAGAAAGTCTCAAAGCACTGATGAACCCAAGAAGATGCAGGTGATGTATTCAGAGCTGCCCAGGGGTTTTGCACACCCAAATCTCATTAATTATAATGGAAAAACAGGCTTTCAACTCCCAGAGGCAAGTCTGAAAACCTCAGCCAGATGGTATTGTTATTAAAGCACAGAACTGGGATTTGAGAGCTGCTGTGAAGAGCTTCACAAAGAAAAGAGTGCTGTGCACAAGAACAATTAGCACTGCTGGTTAGAAAAAAAAATTACAGGTGCATGGGTACATATTTTGATATCACCTGTTCTACATTTAGCACAAACTTAAGAGCATGGGCATGCAAGTCTTTACAGTTTTCTTGTGTCCTGCTACATTCCTCTAAGCCAATTCCTTCCTACTCGCTGCAGTTATTTTGCTACTGCAGTAGCCCCTATGGAAGTGGCTGATACATGTCTGGGTTTTATATTCATACTTTAAAACAAGTCTAACTATCCTTATCCACCAAGGGGAGTCCACATAGAAAGAGATTATATATTTCCCCCCCTCTCATATATATAAGTTATTGTTTCAACCCAGTGAATTCAACTTACTATGAGAACTCCACGCTGGAATCACTTTAGGACGTATAAACCAATGTGTATAAAGGCTTTTAACAGCTGAGGAGAATAAATTTAAAAAGCAAAAAAACCACCGCAGAATCATTTTAAAGGCCTTCCACAACATATGATGGAGTGTCCAGCCAGAGACAGATGGAGCCATGTCCTGATCAGCACTGGAAGAATTGCTTGCTGTAAACAGAGACATTAAATTTGCTTGTGACAGCATTCATTTTCATGTGACAATATTCTGGCCTTTCAACTTGAATAAAAGCTTGCAGACAGTCAGTGATGGCACAGCTCTTGAGCCACTGTAGTTTTGCATTTCCCACTGGAGACCAGGAGCAAATTCTGGGACTATCAGGGATTGTGTTATTCGTAGTCCATACAACTGTTTCTGCCCTATAACCACTATAAAAGAATAACCTGAGTTATGTCTCAAGGATTTGTTAGATGTCTACTTTCTTACCAATTTATAGCAGATAAATTCTTCTTTTTATTCCTTTGCTCTATATTACAGGGTATTCCTGGACTTTCAAAAAAACACAACCAGAGAAGGCCATCTATCTGAAAGAAAAATTTGGCCTTATATTTCAGAAAACCTCTGTTTTAGCCTGGGGTCAAAGCATTCATTATCTGCTACTTCTGTTCATCTTCCACGCACTCCAGTCCTTTGCTTTTGCATTTGAGTCCCAGCATTGGCAGACAGCATCTTGTAGGATATTGTGGCTTCCAGGGTCTTTGGAGCAACATCTTGCTTGGAGTTGCATTTGCTTTGCAAATGAGGAACCAGTGAAGGTGGCAAATTACAGGTAGAGTGTTTCACTTGCAATACATGCCACACTGAACCCTTTATTGGGAAAATATAAAAGGAGTAAGTCCAAGGTGTCTTGCAGAGTTAAATGCAGAGACCAGCTCATGGTGTACTCTTCCTGAGAAAGCTGAATGGTTATGGTATAGGCTCGAAAGTCTCAGTGGAAGTAATGAAACCAAGTCACAGTTATAAAGAGCTGCACCTATGAAGAACTCTCACAGGACCTGGATTTAAAGCACTGACAAATTTACACAACTGCAGTAAAGGAGCTCTTAAAGGGCTTTAGGAAGCAGAAGCAGAAAGTATTACAGAGCAGCAAAAAACCTTCCAGAGAAGCAGCCACCTGAAAGAGAAGTGAGAGAGGTAGGAAGCAGGACTTCTGGTCTGCCCCAAGAATAGTGAGGGAATGGATGTAGAGCAGAGAGCAGCAGAATCTATAAAGAAGTATCAGAACCTGACAACTGTCAAGGCTTGGCACATGGGTTTGATAGGCTTTTGGACTGACCATTTGTCATTTACTGTTCTGTCAAGATCTGCATACTCGTACTAGTTAGTGAGAGCAAATAGGATGAATCTATGCATGTATTTACTTCTACCTTGACAGGCCTTTAAAGAATTCAGAGTCAGTGCTCTCAGTAATATGAGACTTAATCAAAATATGAAATGGAGGGGTAGTTCCTGAGAAAGAAGAAAACTCAAGTGCAAGAGTTTCTTAGAAAAGAGCTACCATGGGTTACCCTCAGGAAATAGGACACTGGGGTTGAGAGGAGCCAGCCCTCCAAGGCTGTTCAGACCAAGCAAGACCCAAGAGCTGATGAGACCAGAACAGTGTTAACCCAGTAATCTGGTCAGTGAGGGACAAGCAACTGTATCAGCGGGACACCATTTTGAAGGAAATGTTACAGTTTCTCTGTTTGTTTTGTTCTGTTGTTTGTTTTTTTCCAAACCAAAAGCCAAAAGATGTCTCATCCTCACATTTATAAATTGTTATTTTCTGTCAAGACACCATACCAAATAGATGGAATGTTTCACATAGACAAGTTTATACTGGACACACTAATGCTGCCTGAAGTGTAAGAGGGGATAGCTATATATAGGAAAAAAAAATCAACTCACATAGGAAAAAAAAAGTCCTCCACCTTTGCCTTGTCTTGAAAGGTATCAAGAGAAACTTTTTTCCCCTTCTCATAAACACCCCCGCCTGAGGCTGTTCTAGTAACACTGGAGGAGAAGAGCCTGGAGGAGCCATCACGTGTCCCAACCTGCTTTTTCTGATACGTATCCTTTTTTGTTAAGGAGGCAGCTTTAACTGAAAATATGTCTGCTTGAGAAAGAACAAGGGTCATGAACTTGCTCCACAGTGGAAGCCTGAAGGAAAGAACTGGCCTAGCTTTGTTAAAATGCCTTTCTCTGCAAGCCAGATGCTGTCTCTGCAGAGTTCAGTCCTGCCCATACGCACATCATCCCTTCACCTCCTGCTCCTAGCAGCTCAATTGTTTTGTGGCTGGGCAGGCAGAAGTAAGTCCAAACAGGATACCTCTTAAAGACAGCTTTCTGATGAAGGTGAGGCAAGGCAAAAGGGAGGGCACATACCATCATTGTCAGTGCACAGCCAGCTCAGTTCATCCCTGGCACTCTGAACAGTGAGGGAACTTGAAGCTACCTACGCTACAGTTCCTCTTTGTAAAACCATCCTAGCTTATGTTGTCCTAGTAATTTTCAGTTGCATCATGGCATTTTGCCCAAACAACAACAAAAAATAATCCAACACACTAGGCTGCAAATCATAAGCTACGGATTAAACCTTTCTTAGAATCTGAAGTTTACAAAGGCAGCAGAAAAAAAGCAGAATAAAATTCATAGTCATTTTACCAAATCTAGTGCTAATTGTACGGGCTACAGCAAAGCTGAGTCTTGAAGTAAATACAGTCTCAGAGAAAGCATTTAGTCCTAGGCATCGGCCTCCCTTTTTGGTTAAGTCTGTGTCCCATTTAAAATAATTTAAGCGTGAACATAACTAAACAAGGTTGAAAGCATGCTTTCTTTCCAAGTCTTAATCTTTTCCAAATCCTGAAGTAGACAATTCCACCTTGTTACATGGCTATTACTTCAGACCCCAGTATCATTGCACAGACTCACCTGTGGCAGACCTGCCTGCAGGAGGCCTTTAAAAAGAGATCTGTGCTCCTCAAATAGCCAGCAAGAGGATTAGTGACACCTCATTTCTCTTGTCTGCTACAATCAACTAGGGACTCCAAAAGGACAGCTTTACTCTTTTGAAACCTAAGTTGTGTGGGGTAAATTGATTCTTTTACCCTAAATCTTTCTCCAGTGGTAGGAGCTGAACTGATTTCCTCCAGGTTCCCAGGAGTGTCATAACAGGTTTGCTGTCTTGATACCTCTTGCTGATGGCAGAGGAAACCCCATTTACCTGTTTGGTTGTGGTTTTTTTTCCTGACAGAGAAATCACAACAAACATGAGTCAATCACTCTCTTTTGGAGGGTGGCAGCAGGAAGATAGGAACATTGCTGTTGAATTACAGCTATTCGAAAGAAATTTATTATCCCCCTGGGCTAATGCTGGAGGGCCACAGCTTGTTAACTGGTGTAAATCAGCACAGTTACAATTTCACCTAGGCTTATAAAGAAAGGGTTTCACTGCCACTCTGAAAAGATGCCTGACCTCTATCATGTGAGTATTTCCACGTATCACTCTTGTAAACCATTGCCAATCAAGAGCACAGTACAAATTTTGATGATGAAAAGCTTTGTGTAAACAGAATGACTGGCAACATGGCATCCACTTTGCTCAATCAAAAGGGAATGTGATGTATCCAGCATAACACAGTTACTGTGAAAAGCAAACACATTTACAATTCATCTGTTAGAACAGCAACAGAAGTAAATTAACTGACTGCTACCATCTAAGAAATAGAATAGAAGCATTTTAGTTGGAAGCAAAGTTCATATGAGATTCTACTTACTCAGTTTTATTATCTGAATCTGAGAAGTCCTGGTTCAACAACGACTTCAAGTACATTTTTAGACTTTGCTAAAGCAAATAGAAGAATCTTGTAAAGCCTTTGGGCTGCCAATCTGTAGCCCAGTAAGTCATCCTTTCCATTAAAATTCAGTGGTTATGTCTACCCTGGCATTTGAGGGCCCCCTCCAGTTGCCTCTCAAGATGAGGTGCAGTCTGTCTTGACTATGAATTTTCCTCTTCTGAAGCATCTGATATCCCAGGTGCCTGTGAGTGTCTTGGGCTTAGGTGGCTTAGGATACCATGAGCGACTTTAAGCTGATGCTGCCAGAGTCTGTGTGGGAATAACAGCATTTGATGAGGAACCAGAGAGGCAGAGGGGGCAGTCAAAGCTGACCCTCAAGGTACTCAATGAGAGCTGTGCAGGAAAAATCAGCCTCAGAACAGACCCCTCTTGAGAAGGGCTGGACTGTAATAATTTAAGCCTAAATTATCAAAGTAGCTATCAAATTAAATAAAGACATAATGCTAGTTAAACAGATCTGTGGTTGGTCAAAAATTCAAGGCAACATTTTTGCCCTGTTGTTTTGCAATCTAATTTGAAATACATTTATGCCATCCCTGCTCCACTTCACGCAACCCTGATGTTCATGAAACAGAAGTTGTTCAGCCTCATTGCATGAGACGAACTGTCTGGCTCACAAGCAGGCAAACCCCTCTTCCCCTCCAAACTGTTTTGTAACTGAGATATTGATCACCCTTTTTATTATGATAGTTTAAAAGTGTAGAACAGCAAAACTGGCATGGAGCTGTAGCAACCTCTTGGTGAATCTTTGTCATGGGGCAGGGGGGGAAATGGCAGGGGACTGGGGAAACAAATTTTGAAATGTAGATGAATCAAAACTGTTATTCTAACAGAAAATTTCCACCTGTGCTTGTCCTTAGTTCTCATTTTATGTCACTGTTGTTATCACTCCCTTCAGCTAGGAAAGGAGGAGCCCTGGGTTTTTTTTTGGCTTCTAATGAGAGAAGAACAGAAACCTGCTGAAAAGAGCAGAAGGTACCCATATGGATGAGAGCAGCAGCCAGATAGACGATGGTGTAAATTAAACTGCTACATCTAATACTTCAAGTAAACTGGCTCTAGCAGAGCTCCTAGGATACTACTGCAAGGAGCAACCCTAACAAGTGGTTTAGAATATAAAAGTTGATATTGCAGAGACAAAGAAAACCTGGTGGAAGAAAAAGATTTGCCAAAGGATATGCTCTCCTTAGGAAACAAAGAAATTGACATGAAGGTGCTCATATAATCTGCATTAATGATGTGACGAGACATGAAGTAAAAGAAATAACACAAGAAAAAGCACGTTTTTGCTTGAGTCATCACCATTTCAGTAAGAAGCCTCCTGAAGTTTTTTTTTTTTATTTTCCTTAGGAAAAATTTAAGGACTACTAGAGGGAGATCCAGAGGTCATGGATGTGAAAGGATCAGATCTGAGGCAGAAGCAAGATACCTGAATTATTCATTCTTTGATGTTGACTTGCAAACAAGGCAAAGTAAGACAAACATGACACAAGATCTCACCTCAACAAATGGTGTGCTGGTCCTCAAGGAGTGCTCCAATATCTCTAGAACTAAAGACATGTAAGAAAAATGATGTAAGAAAATCATAACCTGTAATTTACAGACAGATAAAACCAGGAAGGTATCCCAGTAAAAAAAAAAAAAACAAAACAAACAAACAAACAAAAAAAACAAACAGCAGGAGAGAGATGCACACTCTATTTTAATTTTTCTGTATGTATCACATTTTCCTATCAGGAACTCATCTGCAAGACAGGCATTTTTATATCCGTATATTCAAGATACCTGACTCACAGTGGAAATGTTGCAATTCCAGCAGATGCAGTACTCTTTTCCTAGGATGGCAGGGGCATCAAAAACTTGAGATTAGAAGAGACTAGCAAATCTTGGTTTCTTAAGCTAAACTACATGAAGGGTGAGGGTGGATAAGACTCCCATATATTAATACATAGGGTGGGGGAAGAAAGAATAAATGCAGAGACACAGGAACTTTTTAAACTCAAAGGCAGTATTGGCACAAGTATAAATGAGTATAAGGCGGTCACAGATACATTTAGCCTGGAAAGGAGAAAAAGTTTCTAACCATCTCAGCAGTAAAGCAGCTTTGTAATAGGGAAAAAAGAGGTAATAAATACAACTAATGTTTAGGATAGACCTTAAGAGCTTTTGCTTAATGAATGGAATTGAACATTGAAGTGAGGAGAGGAGAATAAACTCAATATGAAACATTCTTTCTAGTTCACTTTTTGATATAAAAATACCTTTGATTTTTTTTGAGAGTCCTAGATAAAAAAAAGAATAAATATATTTTCTTTAATTATTACCTGCAAGTTATTTTCTAAATTGCAGTAATAGAAACACTAAAGGACCCTAATTAAAATGCTAATGTCATGCTAATAGTCACCTTTCTCTCTTATCCTTTCATAGCTCACAATTGGTATACGTGACACCAATGACAGATATCTAATGAGCATGTACAAAAGATCCAAAAATCTTATTTGTTTAGTATTTGCTGAATAGTAACTCAGTGTTCCCGGGGGAGATAAATTACATCATTTGATGATGAAGAGATAGAACTTACTTTCAAGACATGTGGAATCATTGACTTGTTGTAGAGATCATTGGCCCTGGATAAGTGATAAATAAGAATCAAGGTGCTTCTTTCTCACCCCCTCACCTCATGAATCACAGCATGGGATACCACAGAGAACATTATGGTAAGAAAAAAACCTCTTACTTGCTCTTACTGCTCTGATGGACTAATGTGCCATAGTGCTAGGAAAAAAAAACCCCAACAAAACAGGCAGCTGTTTGCCTTATGTACTTTATACTTAAATCTACTTAACTCTTTAAACTGACACAGCGATCTATTAGCTTATCCACGTGCGCGCACACACACACGAAAATATTAACCCTTTTCTATCTGTCCTTCCTCATCCCTTGCCCTTTTGCTTGATTTCAAGTATAAAACACCTGTTTTATGAAAATACTTATAGGAGGAATTTCCTCTTGATATACCCACCTGTTTCGTGCAGCCTTCTTTGGGCCTAACAGAGTTCCAAAGGCAATACAGAGACTTCCTTGGAGAGGCAGCATATACACCTGGGTGGAACATGCAAACCTCTGACAGCCACTGCAAACTGATATATCCTCTTTCCCCTAGAATAAAAGGGGTTTTAACTTTTCTATAAGTATAAATCCACCAAAAACTAATGGAGCACTCTTGATTTCGAACAGAAATCATATGCTTTAGTACCACTGAAATCCAATCAATGTCTCTGTCTTTAGAAAGCTAATTGTCTTGTTCTGCACATTCAAATAATTGTTTGCATTATATAGCACATTACACAATTATATGGGTAGAACTGCCGTACTCAAACTATTTTAAGCTATATTGAGAATCGGTGCCGTATGATTCAAAAAGCAGGGAGTAACTATGTAAGATGAGGTTTTGAACAAGCTCCATCAAGTCACAGTATCACAGTATCACAGTATGTTAGAGATTGGAAGGGACCTCAAAAGATCATCTAGTCCAATCCCCCTGCCGGAGCAGGAACACCTAGATAAGGTTACACAGGAACGTGTCCAGGCGGGTTTTGAATGTCTCCAAAGAAGGAGATTCCACAACCTCCCTGGGCAGCCTGTTCCAGTGTTCCGTCACCCTCACTGAGAAGAAGTTTCTTCTCAGGTTTAAGTGGAACCTCTTGTGCTCCAATTTGTACCCATTACCCCTTGTCCTTTCATTGTTTGCCACTGAGAAGAGCCTGGCTCCATCCTCGTGACACTCCCCCTTTATATATTTATATACACTAATAAGGTCACCCCTTAATCTCCTCTTCTCCAAACTATAGAGACCCAGCTCCCTCAGTCTTTCCTCATAAGGGAGATGCTCCACTCCCTTAATCATCTTAGTTGCCCTGCGCTGGACTCTCTCCAGCAGGTCCCTGTCCTTTTTAAACTGAGGGGCCCAGAACTGGACACAATATTCCAGATGAGGTCTCACCAGGGCAGAGTAGAGGGGAAGGAGGACCTCTCTCGACCTACTAACCACCCCCCTTCTAATACACCCCAGGATGCCATTGGCCTTCTTGGCCACAAGGGCACAGTGTCGGCTCATGGTCACCCTGTCGTCCACCAGGACCCCCAGGTCCCTCTCCCCTACACTGCTCTCTAACAGGTCGTTCCCCAACCTATACTGGAACCTGGGGTTGTTCCTGCCCAGATGCAGGACTCTACACTTTCCCTTGTTATATTTCATCAAGTTATTCCCCGCCCAGCTCTCCAGCCTGTCCAGGTCCCTCTGGATGGCAGCACAGCCTTCTGACGTGTCGGCCACCCCTCCCAGCTTAGTGTCATCAGCAAACTTGCTGATAGTACACTCAATTCCCTCATCTAAATCGTTGATGAATATATTAAATAATACTGGTCCCAGAACCGACCCTTGAGGCACTCCACTAGATACAGGCCTCCAACTAGACTCCGCCCCATAGACTACAACTCTCTGGCTTCTCTCCTTCAGCCAGTTCACAGTCCACCTCACTACCCGATCATCCAGACCACACTTCCTCAATTTAGCCGCAAGGATGCTGTGGGAGACCGTGTCAAACGCTTTGCTGAAGTCAAGGTAGACCACATCCACCGCTCTGCCATCATCCATCCACCGTGTTATTTCCTCATAAAAGGCTACGAGATTGGTCAAGCACGACTTCCCCTTGGTGAAGCCATGTTGACTGCCCGTCATAACCCTCTTATCCTTGATATGCCTTAAGATGGCACCAAGGATAAGGTGTTCCATCACTTTCCCAGGAATGGAGGTGAGGCTAACCGGTCTATAGTTACCCGGGTCCTCCTTCTTGCCCTTTTTGAAGACAGGAGTGACATTTGCTTTCCTCCAGTCCTCAGGCACCTCTCCCGTTTCCCAAGACTTGGTAAAGATGATGGAGAGTGGTCCAGCAATGACCTCAGCCAGTTCCCTCAGCACCCGCGGGTGCATCCCATCTGGACCCATGGATTTATGGATGTCCAGATTGCTCAACTGGTCTTTAACCCATTCCTCATCGACTAAGGCAGACCGCTCCGTTGACCTATCTTCATCCGAGGTCTCGGCAGTACAGGGCTCTTCAGGACTGCCTCCGGCAGAGTAGACAGAGACAAAGAAGTCATTCAGTAACTCTGCCATCTCTGTATCTTCTGTCACCAGGGCACCCGTCCTGTTCATCAGCGGGCCTACATTGCCTCTGGTGTTAGTTTTACCTGCCATGTATTTGAAAAAGCTCTTTCTGCTGTCCTTGACCCCTCTCGCCAGCTTTAATTCCAAGGAGGCCTTAGCCATCCTAGCAGCTTTCCTACATCCTCTAGCAGCAGCCTTATATTCTTCCCAAGTGGCCAGCCCTTCCTTCCATGACCTGTAAACTCTCCTCTTCCACTTGAGCATACCGAGCAATTCCCTATTTAGCCACGCAGGTCTCCTGACCCTCTTCCTTGACTTCCTACGTGTTGGGATGCTCCGATCTTGAGCTCGGAAAAAGCAGTCCTTGAACGTCAACCAACTATCTTGGGCCCCTTTCCCTTCAAGCAGCCTAGCCCACGGGATTTCCCCTAGCAATCGCTTGAAGAGGCCAAAGTTTGCCCTGCTAAAGTCCAGGATTGCGATTCTACTTGCTATTCTACTGACCCTACCACACAAGATCCTGAATTCTACCATCTCGTGCAGTGGCTCCGCTCTATCCCCTCTGATTTTCCTGATCTCGGTAGAAGATCGCGGTCGCTGTAGCATGCTGGCTGCGGCTCTAGCTAGGCTGGCTCCAATCAGCTGACTCAAGTCCTAGGAGGCTTATTAGAGAGTTAAAAGTAGTAACAAAATATAACAAGAAAAACAATCACTTTATCCATAATGTCTATATTACTTTCATAGTGCTTAATTTAAGTGCTTAACAACTTCTGTTATTACCTCCTCAATGCATTGTAATCTCAATGTTCACTAGACCATTTTTACCAACATATTGGTGGAATTACTGGTGCAACAATTGTATCTGCATTAATAAATAAACTGTGACTCTAAAGCAAATGGAAAATCTTGGAATTAAGAAAATGAGGAAATATCAATGGAGACTTCCACCCTTTCTCAAAAGAACATGATGTAGTCATCACAATTTTCAGGGATTTAGAGGACTCTAGCACAAACCAATATATAAAACCAGGGAAATAAATAACCTGGTGTTACTTACCAAGTGTGAAACACACAAAAAAAGAGGAAGACTTTAAAACAGAAGCATTACAAGACCCAGAGAAGAATAACAGGTGAGATGGCTAGCTTTAACCCAAATCACTGGCTAGCCCTTTCATTTTCAGCCCTTCATTCATGCAGCAGAAAGTAGTTGGAAGAAAGCCTGAAAGCCAGGAAAGAATTTGCAAAAGATCAATAAGTAGAGTATAGAGGATAGGGGACAGTGACTATAATGTCAGTGGACCTAGTGTACTAGATAACATTACATAATTGATGAAGAAGGCATTTAAGAAACTGTTGACTCCAGTGGGAGCTGGAGGAGTCCCTCAACCTCTAAATCATTGATGAATTTGCCCTTGAAGCTAGTGGTGAGGAGGGAAGTGAGAGGACTACTTCAGGGGAACAACTAGAACAAAGAGATGGCACTGCTGCAACCACCCAACAATGCTTTGGGCTCCAAGTACCACAAAGATGGTTGCTGTAGCTAAGGACCTAGAATAAGTTATACTGGGACTCGGAGGTTAACAAGATTTCATCAGGCACACTAAGCCTCCTCTTCCTTGGAGGAGGAAGTTCAGTGTTGTACTTTTATGGATATGTTAACCTTTAGTCTCATTGTCAGTGCCTTAGCTGCTACTGCTATATAAAAAGAGGGCTAATGAGATAAACTTGGTTTATCTGATCTGTGGAGAGCACCTAATTGATTTTTTCAGTATGTGTTGTAGCTTTGCAGCCTGTTTCCTCTTCTTTGGTTAATGCTTTTTTGAAGACTTTCCTGTGCTGCTCTAAATTCTTAAAAATGAAGTTCATGTGCTTGGCTTAATTTTTAGCTTGTCTCTTGCATCCACTCTGCAAAATAAATTCTTTGAGTAAGCTGCCCATTAGCTGCCTTAACATAGGGCCACACACTTTGGTTTGTATACAACAGATTTGCAGATTTCTCTGCTAGAGTGGACAAAAATCAAGGAACTGCTTTGAAGTAGATGCTGCTGTGAATGGTACAGGTTACTGGAGTAGAAAAGTCAAGGGCAGTCAGTGGGATGACTAGTGATTTTGTCTACAGCCAAAACAGTTTTCCAAGATATTCACCTTAGCACTTATGTATGATAGTCACTGAAATTACTTTATTTCGCTTGCCAAACTCTTATATACTGTTACAAGATCATTATGAGAAGTCCCTTTCATACAGAAGAGGCAATGTAACTCAAGTTAAACCTGAACCACAACAGAAATGTACTGCTATCATGAAACAACACTTTCCAGAAATATAACCAAGAACTGCGTACTGCAAAGTGATAAAGAAATTAGCTAGCAATTTATTGTTTTTTGCTAAGCCATTTTGCTGAAGGAAAAAAAAAAAGAATTTACAGAGTTGAAACCTTTTCAGCTCTCCTTGGGACAAGACAAGATATAAAAGGGAGATGCATCAGAATCTCCTGAAAGAAATAGACATGATGTTTTCATTTGGCCTTCCTTCTAAACAAAATCTATTCATAATATTACACTGATGCTTTAAACATAAGCCTTGCCTTGAGGGAAGAACCACAACCTACAAATTGCACACAACAGTTCAAGCATTAAAAACAAACAGGCTTACTGATGAGAGGCTTTTTGGGAAATGAATCTCATCTAACATCTCTTCTGTGTTCCAAAAGTTTCTTCTGTCTACCATAGCATTCTTCTATACTTTCTCTGTTTCAGTGCTTCTATTTCAACTCACTAAATTATTGCCCTCAAAGTCCCCAGGCCTTACAATCATACAAGAGCACAAGCTTGAAAATCATGAAGTGTTTTACAAGGCAAACACTGTTTCTTATGAAGGTGTAGAACCAGTAGACAACAAATTAAACAAAGGATAACACTAACAACTCCAAACCAAAATCAAAGTAAATAAATCTCCCTGAAAGATGAGTAAACAGTGTATCAAACATATTTTGTGATAAATCAGTATTTATTTAGATCCTTTTTGTTTAGTCTATGTGCTGTTACGGGGGTATCCTTTCTACAAACCCGTCAATCTGCAAGAAACACAGAACGTTTTCTGGCATATTTAGAAAGTATCCACTTTCCACATAGGAAAACAGATTCTCAATCAAAATAATAATAATAAACCAGAAAAAGGATAGAACCATATTGAACACAACAACCCTTTCAGCAAAATATCAGTTTCTTGAAATTCCATCTCTCAGGCTGATGAGAAGCTAACTGTATGTAAGATTCTGGGCATACTACTATCAGTCTACCTTGTACTGGTTTTACAGAAAACTCAAGACATAATTCTTACCTCTTACCAAATGACAGAGACATTCAGGACTTCTATCTAACAAACATACCTCCTGAGTATTAGATGAAGGCCAGAGAGGAAGGAACAGAATTCTAACTTGTTCCAAATATGAATACCCTAATTATTAGGCTGCAGATTAGAGTGACTTTTAATTTTTTGTATTTTGATTGTTAAAGTTTTCAAGCTTGGTTGAAAAGCAGCACAATCCCAATATGGGTTTCAACACAGGAAGACGATAATTCTTCTACCTAGTGCTCTGCAGCCTGTGCTCATAGAAGAATACATGCAATGGTAGGAGCAAATTACCTACACCTGCTCTGCTTGCAACTGGAGATGATCAGGATTTGGGCAGGTACAGATGTTTCAGATTCCTAGTAAATAGGGATCCCTTTGAGATCTATGCAGGATGACAGTATCTACTAAGTGTGTACCTTCAATTGTGACCTTTCAGGAATTATTCTAATGTGGTTGACATATCTACTTGGTAAAAAAGCCAGGTACTTCTTTTTTTTTGGTGTAGCTCCTAAAAGTTAATAGAGAAACCATATGGACGTATGTGGGTGGGTGAGAGTATCCCATCCAGTTCTCTCTGAAAGTCTAGGTGTGATGCATGAGAGATGGTGAAATAAGAAAATGGGCAGGAAAGGGAAGAAAGAGAGAAAGAGAACAGGCAAGAGTTGGAAAGGCCATCTTAGAGGGATATTGAAAAACCGTCTCTCCCACATGGGGAACAGAGTCATGTTACTCTAGTGGAAAACAGCACAGAGCAAAGAAGGTAGTCTCTGGAGACCACCTCTGCTCAGATAAGAAATAGGATCAGCAGAAAACCTTATGAAAGTAAGCAGGAAGAATGCTCCAGAAAAAGGAGCATTCAAACCCTTCTCCCAAGTCCCAGCAATACTTAGTAATACTTTTAATGCAGAACAGTGCTGTCAAACAACAAAATATTGTAGACTGAACTTTGGTTAGCTGAGAATAATTTTGATGTTGCCAGCAAGATCTTTATGGTGAAGCAAGGGCACAACACTCATATTCTAAGAGCTCTCCACCTTGAAACAGTGACAGGACATCCTTGTGCATGTCAGTTGTTTTTCAACACCTGATAGCTTAGAATTATAGATCTGCAGGAAGACAGTGACTTTTGTCATCCAGTAAAGGTTTCCTATTGAGCTAGTCTCTAAAAATAATGCAATGAAATGTTGACAAGTGAGAGGACTCAAACTCAGCATCTCCTTACAGCAATTTCAGTTTAATGTTTTTTGTCACAGCAGCGTCATTTCTGTCTTTTGGTTTCCCGTCTTTCCTGTCATGATCCTGCATCTTCCTTTTTATTATATGATTATATGTATCTTGGATGATTAACTGGTAGAAAACAGCACAGTGGCTGTATTGTTCTTCCCCTCACCCTTGTTTATTTGCATGTTTTCAGATGCCTGGAGCTTTGTCTTTCAAAAGTGCTACATTTTTGAAACATGGAGCTCTGTAAGAATTTCCTGATTTATATTATAAATAAGATGTTAATTATAATATTTATTTAAATTAAACCATTTTGTATGCACATAGGGTACTTTCAAAACTATTTTGTTCACAAAATTGCTGTTACCATTTATTACTACATGAATATTAATTGTTTTAATTAAATTGCAGTAATATGAACGTTACAAACCATAAGGAATAATACACAATACATTAATCAGTAAAAGGGAGGGGGTGGAGGACATCTGAAGACTATGCTATAGCTAGTGTGACAGTTATTCAATGGGTTAAGTTATATGTGTACCTATCAGATATATAAACACCTTATGCATCCAACAGACTATGTAAGTTTAGGTTCAACCTGACAAATATACATCTAGGATGGTATATCACTGAATTAATATTTTCATGATTTAAAAGAAATAAATCAGCCTTTTCAAACAAGAAGTGTTAAGGAGCGTGCAAATCTAGAATGAGGAGAAAAAATGTTCCTATTCTAAGCAGGCCATAGCCCTCTGAAGGCAAAATGCCTGAAGTGGGACAAGTAGGCAGCTCCTAGCTGGGCTCAAAGCTCCCTGAAATTCCTGGGGAGCATTATTTTAAGCCTTGACATTTTAAACAAATGAGCATTTCCCTCAGTCCATCATCTCTTCCTTTCCCCCAGTGCTCACATATCTTATTTTTAACTGCTCATTACTGGGATGCTGTGGTCACACAGCATTGATTTCAAAGCTTTGCTTCCACACACAGAACTGAACAGCCACAGGAGCAGGCCTTTGAAGAAACAGAAGAGACAAGCAGCTGAGTTCATCAGCCTTGAAAGCTGAGTTCATGAAGTGAGCAGCAAGAAAGGACAAGTGAAGGGGAAACTCGAGTCTGACATCAGAACCAGCATTACTGACACTTGTCATAAAGCCCCTGCTTTTCTTCAGGGACAGATACAGAGCTGTGCTCTTTGTGCACTCCTGGGATCCTTGGTCCAGTTGTGCTTAGAGCATGGGTTTTTTTTTTTCTAAACAGGATTCAGAAGTAAGTTACCAATAGACCAGTCTCTTCGCAACCAATGTATCAGCATTGCTCAATCAACTGAAGTTGTTAGAGGTAATAAAGAGAAATCACCCCAATCTCCTTCATTGCAGCATCTATCAGGATAGATCAGTATTTTTAAATACTAGACAATATCAAGTTCCTCAGGAATCGTGGTCACACAGGCACCCTGTAGTTCTTATAATAACTTCCTCTACAGAAATAAAGCAATTTTTAACTAATCTTTTCATCTGATTATCAGGGCTACCAAGATGGTTGGGGACTGCAGCACTTGCCCTGTGAGGCACAGCTGAAGGAAAGGGGCTTGTTCAACTCAGAAAAAAGATGGTTTCAGGGGGATGCGATAGCACCCCATGGTACCTAAGAGGTACCAGAAAGATGGACTCAAACACTTTATGGATGTGCATGATAACAGAATGACAACAGTGGTCATATATTAAAATGGGAATTTCTGACTTGATATATAGGAACATAAAATTCTCAAAAAGGAAAACTAAGCATTGGAACAAGTTGCCCAGGTCATTTTCCACAGCTTCTACTCTGAATTCAGTGCTGACTCCCCTTCATACAGGAAATTTGGTTAGGAGACCTTCAGCATCCTTTTCAGTCCAATGATTCTGTGAGTCTGTGTGGATCTTATAACTAGAGCTATGCCAAGGGAGCAAAGCCTCAGGATGTGTGCCCTAAGGCAAATCTCAGTCTTGGTCTGGGAAAGCCCTGAATTCTCAAAAGCTAATTTATTACTTTTCAGAGCACCATGAAAATATGTGTGTAAAATAAACCCAGGCCGTGTATATTCTGTATTCTGTATGAGCTAGTCTAGACAAGAACTTAAAAAGATAAAGCCCTATATATTCTCTACTTGGTAATGATCTTATAGCAATATTTATAATTTCAGAGTTTTGCTGCAAGTCCTTGCTAAGACTTCTAGTTTTGCAAACCTGTCTATGTCTTTCTAAGTCAATCTTACCTTTATAAAATAGAAAAACAGAATTTCATAATATACACAGTTCTTTGAGATGTTGTGAATCTATGGAGATATGAGCTCTTCAGATCCAGTTTGAACAGAGACACAAATGAATTTTATTCATATTTTGAATGACCTATAATCTAGAAATATGTAGATGTTTATTTTCAGCCAACCGGAACATACTTAGCTTTCAGCTAGATACTGGGATTTCAAGGAGATTGAACATTTTGTTTTATTGACACCTCATATGTCAGAGACTGTATAAGGATTTGCTTACTAGTTTCTAGTGACTAAAATGGGGACACAACTTCTGTGCACGTGTCAATTTTGCTCTAGGTAATATTTACTTGTTTTTATTCCTACACATAATGACACTATAATGTAAGAAATAAAATTGTTAAGAGGTGATGAAGATATAACCACATAAGAATTTAATTTCATTTTGTGATGTTTATAACAAAAGCATATTTGGGAACAAAGTGGATCTGGATCTATAGACCTTACACAAGTTCTACCATGTGGACCCAGTGTGGGTCTAGTTACCCTGTAAAATGCACTGATCTGCCTTCCCCCTCTTTCAGAATGGCTGAATTTGAATGGGAAGAGATGCAGAAAAGAACCATTAGATCAATTAGCAAAAGATAGGCTCTAGAGACTAGGAGCTCAGCTTTCAGCATGGAGGTTGAGGGAAGATGTGGATTTTCCTTCTAAACACATTAGAGGGTGACAGCAGGAGAGAGAAGACCTATTAAAGCTGAAGAACAACATTAACACAGGGACAAATGGATGTGTGGTATGACTCAGTTTAGGCTGGAAGTTAGAGGAATATTTACAGGAATGACCTTTCTGTATGAGTACTGAAGAGGCAAACAACTTGCGTCGCTTTATTAACTTTATGACACAATTTGTGGTGATGGCACGTATCCAGGAGTTCCCTTCAGTCTTATGAAATGTGTTAACAAGACACATCTACTCAGACAATGATCCTCCTCCATGATTGCTATCTATGGATAAATTTAGGATGGGGAGACATTTTCTTCCATGTGACTAGCAGAGCAATCTTGTATCTTATATCAAGAGAGAACACTGCATAATTTGTTCATGCCTCCTTTGCTCAGAACAGAACATGCTTTTACTTTAAAATATTGGGTCCTCAGAAGATTACTGGAATTTTCTCACTGAACAAAGTAAAAGGCAGCCATATTATCTATTTTACAATCCATTGCTAATCCTATGGCTACTCAACATTAAATGAAAGCAAACACTGGAAAAGTCAACCTTGTGAAACAGAGATAACTGTTAGAGGAAAAAAATATGGAACCCTCTCTATTCCTTGTTACTTCTTGTTATTCATTCTTTATTTCTTACCAAGCCTTGGGGATAAAGAAAAGAGAAAACCATCCGTAGCTATAAAGCAATTAAAAGGGTAAAGGATATTGCACTGAAGGAAACAGTGTCTAGATGCCCACAATACTAAGATAATACGCAGTGGTAATATGAAATAAAAAAAACAGTCGTGACACAACCAACATACTTCTTAAAAGAAGAGCTGAATTTGCTATCACAAAATAAATAGGTGGCCAAACCTCCAGATGTCTCATAAAAACATGTTATAAACTAGCATGAAATCAGATTAATAAAAACTTCATGGTGAAATGAAAGACAAACAAAGCCTTAAAGAAAAGAACATCACACACACAAGCAAAGCTTTAAAAAGCCCCCAGTATAAAGCATGACAAAGTAAAAAATAAAAGCAAAGCTGTACAGGTTGTGAGGTAGCTGTATATTGTGTATATTATGGCTGCATCTGCATTATGAAAACCCCACTCCCAAGATAATCTTTTTAAATTATGGATTTGCAACCTTAAGATTTCCTGTTGCCATGACAGCATGAAACAGTTGTTGCCCATCATTATGGATCATGTGTTTTAGAAATTTGATTATAGTGCTGTTGTATTTAGGTTACTTGGAAAATACCCTGCTGTTTTCCAATGTATTTCATTTTTAGGGAGAAGGGGTTTACTAATTCTTTCAAAAGGCACTCTTAAGAAGGTTAACATCAGAAATCTAGTGGGTTCTGTTCTCAACAAAATTAATCTTTCTATGAGTACAAATACTGTACTGGATATTTAATTAATATAAACCACAGTGCTATAAAAGTCTGTAAATTTGTACCAGAGATCAGGCTCTGTTAATCTGGAATGATAGTGCTGTGGCCAATGGAAATCTGATGCGTTTTCAGCCCATATATCCCTTTCTATTTCTGAATGCTGTAGTATTAATTACTAAATGTACCTCATTTGGTACACAACACTTACTTAAGGTAGCAGTTATGCTCGGAAAGGGATGGGTTTATGGTTGTATCTGGATATCCCCATGCTATAAAATTTCTTCGTTTTGTTTATTTTGGTGGATTTTGATGTGTTTTCTTCCTAATTGTCATGGTATAGCAGAGGAGAAGGAGGTGTGGGTCATATTGTATCCCTTGCTGGGTGCAATGATTCAGTCCTTTAAGGCCCTAGTACTGTAAATTAGTAGTGAAAGCACCTCTGACAAGCAGATGGACAGAAAGAATCTCCTCTGCTCACAATTTTGGAGCAACTTTACAATTCTGTTTAAGCTCTTAAAATGTTTTTATATATAAGAAAAACATAGGTACTTTATTCTTGAACAACACAACAAAATACATCCTCAGGTTTATGGAGAATTACTTTGAACAGTGCTCACACCCAGCCTGAAACACTTGAGGGTGGTCGTTTACCAGAAACTGAGTGTGAGCTGACAGCGAGGCTGCTCTTTGGAGTAGTACTCTGTGCAGTTCTTGTGCCCTCAAATAAGGACATGGAGCTGTTGGAGTAAGTCCAGAGGAGGGCCATGAGGATGATGAGGGGGCTGGAGCACCTCCTGTATAAAGAGAGAAAGTTGAAGGTATTCAGCATGGAGAAGACTGCATGGAGACCTCGTAGCAGCCTTCCGGTATCTGAAGAGGGCCTACAAGGATGCTGGAGAAGAGCTCTTCATCAGGGACTGCAGCAACAAGACAAGGGATAATGGGCTTAAACTTAAACAGGGGAAGTTTAGACTGGATATAAGGAGGAAGTTCTATACTGTAAGGGTGGTGAGACACTGGAATGGGTTGCCCAGGGAGGCTGTGAATGCTCCATCCCTGGGGGTGTTCAAGGCCAGGTTGAACAGAGCTTTGGGTGACATGGTTTAGTGTGAGGTGTCCTTACCCATGGCAGGGGTGTTGGAACTAGATGATCTTAAGGTCCTTTCCAACCCTAACTATACTATGATTCTATGACTCTATGAAAGGTCTATGCAAGATCTCCAAGGGCAGGTGGCCACTGGAGCACTGCTGGCAGCAAAGGCAGCTAGCTCTGAGACAAGCAGTTCGGCTCTCCTGCTGTCTCCTATAAAAAAAGAGTAACTTTTGTTCATTTTCCCTCTACCTCATGCAGCATGTAAAATCATACCACCATCTTGAGAGGCATCACAACAATGTAGTATCTCATAAGACAAGTTTTCATGATCAGTCATTTGCTGAACAAGAAAATTAAGGTGAGATTCTCAGAGTACCATCAGTGGGATAGTGAATTTGGGCAAATCATTATCTGGTGTCACAGCATCAACTAATGGGATTAACTGGCTGATTTTATCCCCTTTGGTCTTACTTACATGTGACTATTGTAAATAGCTTACTGTTTTTTTTTAAGCAGAGTGAAACAGGTATATTTCTGTACACATAAGCCTCAGTCTCTCTATCAAAGAGGGGACAGACAAGGTCTTTTTTCAGAAACACAGATTTTTCTGTATTGAAGAGGAGTAGTAGAGAGAAAACACAGCAATATTTGGTTCTTAATTTTTTCTATCATTAAACATGGCATATAACTGAAAAAGCAATAAACATGATAATGAATTTGGCAAATTTAAGAACTTACCTCTAAATTTGAGGTGAATTGCAAAATTAATGTGAAGAAATGAGTGGTGTAGCCATGTACTATATGGCATCCAACTGCCTCTGCTAAAGATTATCAAATATATTTATGATGTGTGAAAAGCAAAGTTAAATCTCACAGTAAAACACAGCTGAAGGTATACCAGTAAATGAAAAGCGTTCGGGAATATGCAGAAATCAGTTGGTTACATAAATAAACTGTTATAATGCTCCTTACACTATTTTGGTCTAACAATTAGCACTATTCCCAGCAATTTCCAAGCCTGGCTTGGGTGCTGTGTGCTCCAGGGAACACTCCCACAGGTAGCAGGCTCACAGGCACTTCTTTTCCCAGATCTGGGCACAGGGCATGCTGTGCCAGTGCCTCCAGGCCCACAGATGTTCCTGGGCACATTTAATTGACACATATATGGAGCCTACAGCATCTGAGACACATAAGGTAAGATAGGTATAATAAGTAATGATGTTCTGAGAATAAACTAGAAGCTTGCCTCAAAAGCATATTCTGGCCTATGTCAGCTGCTAAGCTCTAGTATTATTTGACAGAATTTGGATGATTTAAATATGGTCATATTATAGAATCATAGAATCATAGAATAGTTAGGGTTGGAAAGGACCTTAAGATCATCTAGTTCCAATCCCCCTGCCACGGGCAGGGACACCTCTCTCTAAACCATATCACCCAAGGCCTCGTCCAACCTGGCCTTGAACACTGCCAGGGATGGAGCATTAACAACCTCCTTGGGCAACCCATTCCAGTGCCTCACCACCCTTAAAGTAAAGAATTTCCTCCTTATATCCAATCTAAACTTCCCCTGTTTAAGTTTTATCCCATTACCCCTTGTCCTATCACTGCAGTCCCCAATGAAGAATCCCTCCCCAGCATCCCTATATGCCCCCTTCAGATACTGGAAGGCTGCTACGAGGTCTCCACGCAGCCTTCTCTTCTCCAGGCTGAACAGCCCCAACTTTCTCAGCCGATCTTCATATGGGAGGTGCTCCCGCCCCCTGGTCATTCTCGTGGCTCTCCTCTGGACTTGTTCGAACAGATCCAACAGATATTCCTAAATATCACTGCATATTGTTTTATAGTTTATTATACCTGCTCCATATAAAAGGTCCTTTATTTTACCACCATCGGCTGATCGCATCCAGCGTTCTTGAAAGCACACCCAGTGACACTATTCCAATCCAACAGCAGAAAAGAAACTGAACAGTAGTAAAAACCAATTTTTTTATGGTTTTAAGCAGTATTAACAACATTAAATTGTTCCACTGACTCATTTTCACCTTGCAACAGCTGCCAGGAGCTGTATCTACACCAATGTGTAGGCAAAACACCTTCTGCAGGCCTGCTTTGCTCAGCCACCACATTTCAAATGTCAGTTATTGCCCTGTCGATTAATAGAAGCCATATCTTGAAGCCAGATGCAATACTAACCCCACCTTTGTGAATATTCTGACTTTCCTAGTCCACTTTCTTTAGAATTGGATTGTATCTGCAAGTTTACAAGCACACAAATATGTTTAAAATGGGGAGGATTATTGTTGGGGTTTTTTTTGGAGTGGGATTAGTGGGGGATTTTTATGCCTTGTTAAGACAGACTCTACTTTGTTTCAGCACATTCTTTCCCTTCTCTTAATACAGAGCTGTGCTGTGAAAAACTGTGAAGCTTGTATGAAGCAGAGCTGCGAGGACTTCTGGAGGGAGGTAGGGAGCCTCTGCAGCTGTGTGAAGAGGACAAGGCTTGGTCACAAATGATTAGGCCAGACTATAACAGTTGCTGATTGCAGATTGGGTCAGCATAGTTGTCTAGATTGGGGGAAACTGAGTCAAGGCTACAGATTATGCTTTTCCAGGCTTCCCTGTGGACTGGCAACAGCAACCTGTCTCCTCTAGAAGCCTCATTTAGCTCTTGGTGGTCAGCTGGAAACTATCCCAGAAAACGTGCCATTAGTGCTTAATATCTAGCAAGTCACTATTTTGCTTTATCTGAGTCTGAACTGATCATGTAGAGCTGCATAGCAAAGCACTGACATAGATGAATATATAACTACCTGAGAAAAGTAGCCCACTTTGTACCAATCTGAATCTATCTGCTACGTGCCCCTCTTATTTTTCATTAAACTTGCCAATTTGTTAATGTTCAAAAAGCTGCATTTCCTCTTTCTCAGTCAACTATTTCATTTCAGGATGTTAATGCAACTGTAATCTTATGGACGTGTTTTGCATACTGTAGTAGCATGTGATTTAGTTGGCTTTAACGAGTCCCTCTGTGTTATGCTTGAAGCAAATAATACGTTTCCTAGCTCTCCCAGAACCCTTAATAGAGCTTCCTATAAACATGATAGGACTTGCTGACAGAAAAAGCTATTCAGAGGGCACACTCAGAGCAAATGTATGCAGCAAAACATCTAACACATCCAAAAGGAATTATATCACAGAGGGCACCTCAGCATGTTTATTCTTTCATGGAGTGCTAGTAATTTGTTTTTCTTACTTCAATACTCTAACAGTTCTTGCAAGTGTGGAAGGACAAGACAGATTTCTATTATGTGGCATATATAATTCACATTAAATGTTAAAAAAATCAGATATAGCCTTTCTTAAAATCCTTCATTTCAGTCATTTATCAGATCCTATGTATGGGTTCAACAGAAAAAGGGATTCAACTTACAGATGTACAATGTAGTGTTTATACTTACAGTATGAAAAGCAGTCCAGACATTCTACCATAAACATATTTTTGCTTTCTTGACTAGAACAAGCTAATCAAGGCATACTTTTTGCATACTTTATTAACAATTGTCCTGGATAGTTAGTATACATCAGAACAAAAGGTATACAAGAATACAGTGGGATTCAGCCACTCCTGAAATGGAGTATGGCAGCATAAGCCTGGCTCTCCCATGTGATGGAGCTGGCAGGAAATGATGTCTGTAAGCCACTTTGGGGTTATGAAGACCAAAAAGGTCTATGAACAGGAATACTTCACCCCCACCCCACAAAGAACCAAGCTTTAGGTACCAAACCAGAGTGCAGTCAGAACATCGGAGGCAAGGCAGGAGAGTCAGGATTTAGCCTACAATTTGTAGAATTACCCTCATAGCTCAAAGATGCCTCTTAGCTTGACTGCCTTTGTAATGCAAGACCAAATAAAAAAGCTCCATTCATTTGATGAGATTCTGTGTATTTTCCAATGCGATTCAAACTACTGAAGTCTTCTCTCCAAATTCTGCAATCTCTGTACAAAATATAGGAATTAAGTTTTTCAGTCTTGCAATGTAGTCATATGATTCTGGTTTTTTTTTTTTCCCTTTTACAGTCTTATAAATTCATCCATGTAATGAGTTCCCCAAAATCATCCTATTAATTACAATACTTACAAATAAGAAAGCCACCTTTACAACTCTTTCTTTTAATAGACTAACCATGTCAATAATATCTGCCTGTTAGTAAATAAGGAAGGAAAACATGCGGCCTGTGGCGGAGCCTTGGTGTTTTGAGAAGAATTTTAAATGAATGTTTTCACATCCCATCCCATCCAAGAACTGATGCCAGCCCTACACTTAAATAAATAGGTCAGCCAGAGCTGCATTGCCTGGGGTCATTATTATCCTTCTGCTGCAGTGTAACAGAAGCTATCTTCAAAAGATGAAAAAGAAGACAGAAAATTCACTTCAAATAGATCTAAATTTAAAAGCTAATATTACAGATCTTGGTACAGCACAGGCAAGCAGGTGACTTGCAGCCAACCTCTCTCAGTCCCAGGCTCCCCTTTATTCTGGGACTTTTGGTATTGGTGTCAGTACAGACCATCACAGATAATCACTGGCATAGGCAGAGAAATCTGAACAAGTTGTCAAGAAGTTCCAACTATTCTTAGGGCAGCAGTCCAGTGCATACAGATACTATTTCCATTACTGTGCTCTGGGCTTTTCTGACCGTCTGTAAGTTTTGACTCCTATCAGGATTTTTAACATTTTATTATTTATTTTTTTTATGAACAGCAGTGGTGTAAATTCAGGGACAAAGATTCAAGTTGCCAAGAGGAGAGAGTGCTGGTTTCACAAATATGTGTCAATAAGTCATGAGGTAAGGGGTTCTTAGAAAGGCCTCAGGCAAGAGAGACATGAGTAAGGGGTAATTCACAAGAAGGAAGAAGAGCTGTTACCACTAGGAGGAGCAGGGAGAAGCAGCCACCAGCAACCAGCTTGCTTCTTCTTGAACAGTCCAGTGGTATATGGCAACTCACTGGTAAGCCGTTAATAAAAGGACATGATTAAGACATTAACAGGAGCTCACTCCAAGAACTTGTAAAGCTGGTCAAGCTTCTGGAGCACAAACCTAGACATGTGCAGCCCAGTCACATTCCACACTACTGCAGAAATTTCAGAGGTGTAAACTCAAAGTTGAGAAAGTAAGTATAAAATCAAAATTGCCTGAGTCTCAAGGTCCAGATAAATGTAATAGATTTTAGCTTATACTTTAGCACAATTTTGCTTGCTTTGGTCATTAAAGTAATGAATTCTTGTAACTGGATGTTGTGTTGAGCTAGGTGAAAAGCCACTTCTACATCACTGTCAGGGTCAGTACTGGACTGAGTTTATAAAGTCACACATCTGTATGCTTGACTATTAAATTTACAGGCCCTTACTCCTAATTATACACCAGAAAAGCATGACAGAATGACCTATCAAAAAACCAAACAAATTATTCTTGTAAAGACTAAGGAGAAAAACAATGAAAACCAGAAAAGGCAAAGACTTTCCTCTAGAGATAAGCTTCAGCTGCCTATACAGGAGCTTCCCGTGGTATAGTTTTGCAGTATAGTTCTACATTTTCAGATTTCACCCAAATGTTGAAAAGGAGCCAACTTATTTCTCAGCTCTTATGTGAGCTAAACTCTCAACTGGACTGCAAAACTAGTAGAGAGCTACAGACAAAAAGAACCATGTGTTTGCTGGAGTGGTTCAGGTAGTTCTCACAGTTAGTCCAGTCAGTCTCTGGTCTGAAACAGTCCTGCATGTGTTTTCCCAGATATTTTTTTTGGCCATTGCTGAGTCCGTCTGAGAGCAGAGTGCTGAAGCTCTAAGCAATGCTCCTCAGAACCCATTTCTAAAAGGGGTATGGAAATACAGATTTTTTGGAAAGACAGCATTTCTGTCACTCGTGTCACATCTAGTAGAACAATGCTTCCATTGACTTACAGCAACAAAGCCACTGCTTTTTCAGAGCATGACATTTACTATTATCTCTTTGCAAAGCATGACAATCTCAGGGCAAAGGAAAGAAGACTTGGATATTGATTAAAACCAACTTGATTCATTAAAAATACTTCTGACATTTCCACTGATCTGTGGTATTCTTTTCTTTCACATTAAACAATGTAGTCATTTAAAGCTCTTAAGGTCACTGTTCTATAAATGCGTGCTGTGTTTAAGGTACATGCCATTTACCCATTCCTTGGCCTAAAGAGGGAAAAAAAAAAAAGAGAGAGAGAAAAAAGAAAGAAAAATGACAAAAAAAAAAAAAAAAGGAAGAGGAACAAATACGAATTGGGCGCCACAACTTGCATTGCTTTCCCTGCTCCTGAGCTGAGTGTTCCTCTAAGGAGGAGAAAAAGATTTACCGGTTAGACACATAAAGGTACTTCATATGGAGACTCCCTCATTAAGTAAAGTAATAGCCAGACTTCACATTGTTAGGACTCCTTTTTTATTAATCCCTGATGCCACTTTAAAATTGCCACTGCAGAAGAAGGTCCAGCAAAGGGCAGCTAGTACCTGTACGCTTCTGAACAAAACCTTAAGGCAGAGCTCCTGTGAGCCCAGCCCCTAGCACCCAGCAGCAGCCTCATCCACCAGCAGTTCAGCTCTGTAGCAGCGTACAACTGCACCTTGTTCCCTGCTGAAAGTAAGATTAAAGATTTTTATGATTTAACAGCACAGTTCCTACAATTTCAGTACACAGCATGGAACTGTTTAATTCACTGTTTGTTTTACAATTAAAGGGGGAGAACATACTTCTAGAGAATTTCCCATATCCAGTAGGGTTACTGCCTCAGGCAATGTCAGTAACAGCCCAAATGTGGCAACCTTTGCCATGAGCATTACTCATGCTCTAAAATGTCAAGGCTGTATCAACTGTTTGACTTCACTTCTAATGGAGTGATGGTATTCTCTCCCAGGAGGAAGACAAATACCTCCATTAGGCAGAGGTCCTGGAGAGTGAAAGAAGCCAGTCTCTCACTAGGGAAGCTGCTTTATAGCTCTCAAGCCTTCTTTCATGAAAAGCTGAAAGGCAAGCATATGCTTGTAACTATCTAATGGAAACATAATCTCTGGAAATTTTTGGCTCTGTAAAAATCAATAGTTAAGGATTCAGTTGTATGTAGAAGATTTTTTTTCATTTTATCAGCCCAAAACTTTTTTTTAAAAATACAGATCTTTCTCTCATATAGGTTTTTATGTTTTTACCACTGAGACAGCTTTGGTTTATTCTCAATACATGTTCCTAAGATTTGATCTGACTTCCTGGGGACAACTGAATATTCTAAAGCCTTTTTGAAGATCAGGGAAAAGACACTGAAATCCCCTGCTTTTTCATTTGTCTGTATATTGACTAATGTGAATCTCCTGAATACTGAGACAAAATGCCCCCAAAGAGGCCCTAACTAGGTGAAAACGAACTAAGACCTATCTTGATCATTCTCCAAACAAGAGGCCAGTCTAATTTCTTCTTAAGTCTTTGCTAAATAATAAAAGTTGAAAGACCAGGAGCATTATTTTTACACTGAAATGGGCCGATAAAAGCCTAGAATCAGGAATAAAAGAGAAAATCTAACCAAGATAGAATTTGTTGACATCAAATGATGTTTACCATTTGATAATTGTATGTGATCTTCATTTGCTTGTTGATCAAACCCTCATGATCCCAAGTGTGCATTTTGGAAACAGAGCTGGTGACTAGACTTTAACATGTAACAAAGGATATTTCCCAGTATATGCATGGCCTACATCCCAAGTGTCCAATAAATTGAACATTTGTGTAAATTCCTGTGAGCAATTTTAGAATTTATAACATTGGATGATCTGGACCATAAAAAAAAAAGGAAGATTGTTATCTTGGTGAATTACTTCTGATATAGAGATTTGATCCTCCCAGGGGCATTTTTGACTGCCTGCAAGAATACAAGAAATACGAAAGATTTTTCCAATTGTGTTATAGTTGAAATTGGGAATGGAATTGGAATGATTTTGGATACCTCTGAGTACTCAGAGAAATTATTATTTCAGGGAACTGCAATACTTCTCTTAACATACTTCATCACATCTGTTCGCAACAAGACTTCCTTCCTTTTCCCATTTTGCACATGGATTAAGAACTACTGCTGTGAGGTGAAGATGTACCACAATTCCCAGAAATAAGACAGAAAATATTCCCTTCATTAAGAAGAAAAATTTATCTACTCTAAGAAAACTCAAGATCTGGCCATTTGATTGTAGGGTTGTACGGGGGTTTATTTTATAGATATCTTTTTCTTATGGTAGGATGCTGCAAAACACATTCATTATGTAAGAATTTGCTGATATTTCTAAACTGAAATTGAGAACGGAGATTGAAGAGACCTCAGAGAAAAAAAGAGCTGCTGAATGGAAAGGTAAATGGAATGTTGTCCTATTACTAGAGAAAAAAAATCACATTTTTAAATGCTGACATATAGCTAGACAGTCACACTAAATTTCTTGAAGTGAAAATTTCACAAAGTGTAAATTTCAAGTATCTTGAAGCAAAACAATTAATTTCAGTCAAGAGCATGTATGCCTTATATTACTCAAAATATCTAAAAAGAAAACAAACCTCCCTCTGCAGAGCTCAAGAAAGAAATCAGTTTAGTTTCTGAAGCTTTTTCAAGCTGGAAATGTGTAACTACAGAATTCTGCAGCATTGGATAAAATAAGTATTGATTTATAGACAAGGAAAAAAAAAAGTCTTGCAGCAACTCAGTTATGAAGATATCTGTCTGGGTGATTCGGTTATGTATTTGCAAACAGCATCCTTCGTTCACTGTCTTGCAGCCATGCATCTCCAGCTGTGTCAAAACTACAAATTAAGATGCTTGCTCTTCAGCCAAGAAACTTCCTTTCCTCTGAAGCACCAACATCAGTAGATGTTATACCCTACTAAATACAAATTCCATAAAGAACTGCCTGCTATCAAGGATGCTGCTGAGGGGCATAGGCATTTATATAAAAATCCATTAAAAAGCTGCGATTATAGAAAAGATACAAAGATTCTGCAGAGACATATTTTGCAAGTAAAAGAGCTGATTTATTGCCAGTATGCTGTCCCCTGAAACACGGTTCAGTTTTAAATGTGTTGGTGTAAGAAGGCAATCTATCTGCAAATCAGACTAGGGTAACATTGTCAGGAAGAAAGCCAGTGTGGGCTTCTGAAAAAGTCACAAAGGACAGCAAAAGTTGTGAACACATCATGCTGGTTCTGACTACTAGCTGAGCTGCAAGATTATTGAGATAGTTCAGTTAGTTCACTCATGCTTCTTTGCAATCTTAAAACTACTTTGACCTTAGTGTTCTCATATACTAGGTACCACATTTTCTTTGCAACCTTCTGGTGCATCAAATATATAATGGCAAATGGAGTTTGTGATGCTAATTTTTATACTTGGTTGTCATTTCTTTCAGAAAGTTGCTGGACTAGATAGTAACCTCTTCAGCTCAGGACCTCAATAATTTTGCTACTAGAAACATGAAAAATAGAAGTCTGTGAGGTTAATGATGAGGAAAATGGGTAGCAGGACAGATGACTATGTGAAATATGTAGGTTATTGACATAAATAATGGAAATGGCAGGTGGCATCAGTGAAAATGAGGAGAGATTTTGGACAAATCCTCCTGAACGTTATACTGAGGTTAATTATGTACAGTCTAATTCTGCCCTGTCCCCCAGTAAGCTTTAAGAAATTAAACAATCTAGCAAATGTGGTGTCCTAGCCATCTCTTTATTATTATACTGTTTCTAAAGGTATGCTATTTGCATTCACTAAAAGCATGGAGCACTGTGTATCTTGCAGCAAAGGAGCAATTATATTTTAGTGACATACCAGTCATGAAAGTACCTTTGAGGTTATGACAGCTTTAGACTGGCTGCTGTTGATTCATTGGTGCCTGTCAGAAGAGCACAGGATCAACTTGTGCACCATAATGGTGGGAGGACCCCACTGTGCAGGTCATTATCCAAGCAATTGGCCTTGGCTTCTTTGATGCTGTGAAAGAGGCTGATCTTTTAAGTCCTGTTTGTCCATGCCAAATAATCCCATTCAGCCAAAAGCTTTAATTAATACAAAGTCTGTGATAATGCATTCAAAAACCAGAAAAAAAGGCAAGTGGGTAATACAAACACAATTAGTATGCAGTGCTCTGAAATTTAAATTCCATTCAGCCTAGCTTTACTGGAAGAGCAAATAACAGAGGTGCTATCATTGCTACTGATCAGCTTAATACACCCAGGAATTGTGAAGATAGAAGTTAGAGTCTGGTTTTCATGCCTCTCTAGACTTTTTCATGTCCTTCCTGTTCTTTTGTTTCCCTCAGTTGTTGTTTCTTATCTCAACAGTTTTAGGTCCTCTGCTTCAGGGACTCTCTTTTATGGAATACCCCTCAAGACAGTGAGGCCTTGACCTAGTTAAGGTTGTAAAGGCTAATGCACTGCAAATAAGCAGTAAGAGACCGTTTTTCATTTGTAGCAAATAATAAAACTATGTTATGCATGAAACACTTCCCCCTATTTTAACATCTTTCAGAACAACTTTTACTAACAAGCAAAATTAATACCACTGAACAAAGACAGAGACAAGGAAAAAAATAATAGAGAAAGCAAAACTGAAAATGATGAAAAGATTGCTCCCACTACAACAAATGACTTACAGTTCCCTAATGTGAGTTTTAAATGCAGCAGGATACATTTACAGTGACTCCTGAAGGTTCAGTGAGACCTTGTGGACCTAATCCTCAGATTGTGTGAATTTGTGAAGCTCAGTTGTGGTCAGTAAAAATATAGCAATTTAGACACCAGAAGGATCTGTCTCTCTCATGACTGTATTACCTCTTAGGAAGCAACATCAATTAAAACTTAATACAACTATCATCCATCTAATCTCTCTAAGGACTTACACAGAACATTTCTACAAACATATTAAAGGGAACATAATAAGACCTTTCCTCTCACTGAATTTTTTCCTGCTGTTCTAGAGGAAAATCCTGCGTTCTGGTTTGATCTAAGTATAGGACTCTGGTAGAGGTGACAAATAGATTAAGTCAAGGAATATTAATTAGAATACTAGTAGTTACTCAGGATATTAGAAGAGATAACCTCAAAAATGGAGAGGGAGGACCTTGAAGAAAATGCTCCTGGGGTATGTGCCATGAATGTGCAGAACCCATGATTCACATGGAACAAGTGTTCCAGCAGGTGCAGTGAACTTGTGAGTGAAATTGCAAACAGGTTTCACTGCCTAAAACTCTTGAAGGAACCAGTTGTAGTAAAAGATAAATACCTGCCCCTGAGTAGCACATTGCTTAAAACATCTTTGGTCTAAAAAATAAATGTGCCTGCAGCAGTCCCTGTTGCCTCACTGCTGAGCAGACTCGGCTTCCTCCTGGTTCAGATCAGGCTTTGCCAATTTCCCAGACAGCCGCTTCCATCTGCAGAAGCAGGAAGCTTGTATAGTTCCCTTTGACAGAAAAATTGGACACAAAACCGAAAATCAGGCAAGGAATAAAAGAAGCCAATCTATTGTACAGGAGCTCTGCCGGCAATGCCAAGGCCAGCCCACAATGCTCAAACCCCCAGATCCTCTGTGCAATTACAACTTCTTAAAGCTCTTCAGCATGGGGTGAACTGTGAGCTCAATGCAGTTCTGCATTAAACACCTATTAGGGTTCTTCTTGCTTCTTGTCTGCACGAGATGCTGAGAGAAATCTAATGAAGAAAAAGCAAGGGAGAGGGGAAATCAAGAATTATTAGACAGGAAAGGAAGAGATGATCCAAGAATGCAGAGAGAAGAGACATGCACACCATAAAGCCAGAGGGACAGGAACTTAGTATTAAGGAGTTACTAGCATGTCAAAAAATAGCATGACATGCTAATAAGTAGATAAATACTAATTGTATATACACTGAGCATTTACACTAGTGAGGTCTTTCTCCTGGTGAGGTTTATCACGCTTCTTTGCCACGGAGCTCTCTCTGACTCGCTGTTCCAAGCAAGATTTGTCGCCCCCCGGCTTACATGTTTCACTTTCAGGCACCTGAATTACTCATCCCAAGCTCCCTTTATAGTCAAGGAAGAAAAATAGATGCCTTCAAAGAGCAATTCATTTGACCTACGTTAGATGTCTGTCTTCAGATGAGATGAATCACTCTGTAGAAAAACCTGTTTTTATAAAAGGAGCCAATGGTAGCTAGCTCAAAGTTAGATATCAGAACTTCAGTAACCTATCATTGAAAGAAAGTTACTTTGGCTAGTTTTATATATTAGGACGAAGGAAACACCTTTGTTTTCAGAAAATAAATACTCAGAGATGAGGGAGAGGTACTTTGCCCTGCTAAATCCCTAACTCTTTAGTCAACAAACCATGTTAAGAAGCCACTGACCATGATCTATCACATCATTTTATAAAAGCGGTTCTTAAGTAACCTTGTGTAACTAGAAAATAGAAGATCCTGCTGGCACACATTATAGAAGGACTCAGGATTTGACCTGGAGCCAAGAAGACAAAAATCTCAGGTATACCCTGACCAGTGAATCCAGACTGTCATCCCAGTGCTTTGCTGCAGTGAAAGAAATGCACAATTTTAGGGAAGGATCAGGAGCCTAATAGGACCTGGCACCCTCAGCGTCCTGTCAGGGTACCAAGCTACTGTACTAGAATTTATCATAACTGCAAAAAGTAATAAATTTGCCTCACATTCTGGCCTTCTACATCCTTCTGCTACGCAAACTAAGTGCTGCTTGCATTTAAACAAGCTTGTTGGCAAATCAATAGAGATTTAATTTGTTATTTGGACCAGCTGATGAAAATAGTCTTACAAGAGATACTGGGTAGCCCCTCTCTACTGTGTCATGGAGTTATTGTGAGGCTGTTGCAAAGAGCTTCAACTTGGTTGGGTTTTTTTTAATTTCATGTCTCAACTTGGCAAACACACGGTATGGCCTCTCCTCCTCCACACTATATGCCTCCTATACAACCACTCATTCTGGGGAAGGAAGGTAACTGTACCCCTCCATCACGACTATAAGTAGCAACAGTGAGAAGAAAAAACTCTTTAGTTCCTTACTTGCTTGCATAGTCTCCAAATCTAGAGGAATACTATTTCAATGCATCTTCCCTTTCCTGCATTCTTAATACAGAAATCTCATCTCGATAAGTATAACAAAGACAAATTAATGAAACCTATTCTTCAGAATAAAATAAATATATTTCTAGCACAACCACTTGTGCTAAACACTAGAAAATAGACATTTCACCAGCAAGACTGGTTTCTAAGTCCCAACAGTATGCAGTAAAGACAGAATGCTAGAAGTTTCCTATTATTTTGTCTGTAACCCTTATAAAATACAAACTCCCTGCCCTAATAAGCACCACACAATCTCCCAGAAGCTGTGTATCATTTGGCTGGAACACAGCAATTATCTAACAAAGTTGCTGCCAACACAGGAGAAAAGAAAACCCTCTTGAAAACCTGTTATTTGCTGTGGGAGTCAGGAGTTTCTATCTTAGTATTTTAGTACACATCTTTTTTTCTTTAAAGACTTCCAGCTTTTCTTTTCTTTTTTTTTTTTAATTTATTTTAACGTTATGCACATTAAGACTTTCTTCACTACCTTCTGCACATATATTTATATCTACTGGAGATGGATGGTAGCTGCAGCCTTACAGCAGCCTTACAGTGCTGACAATGGCAATTACAGTCTTAGCCACAGAGTGCAAGATCTCATTTAGCCCGTAATGCACCCCAGAGCCTGGGACTGAAACTCCATGCCTCCGGGTGTGTAATGACTGCTGAGCTCCAATATCTACAGATTACATGAGACATGTGGGACTCAGATATGAGCAGTAGTTTTACGCGGGCCTGGGAAGAGCAGGGGCAGCACGAGGAATAGCCTGAGCACCAAGGAACCAGATCCCACTGTGGCTGCCACACACCAGCCTGGTCTCCTGGCATAGGCATACCAATGACACCATGACTTCAGTGTCCAAATACCAGTCAGGAACAGCAAAGCAATCTCTGATTCCCCAGATCTCCACTTCTTTTTTTTCTTCTGTTCTAGTGTCTGGAGCACCTTTTGGCCAGCTATACTTTCTTTAGGCTCAGGCAAAATTGCAGGGATATTTTGAGTTTAGAAAATAATAAATGCATTTGACTGAACCGCGTATTCCATGAACTCCTTGCACAGAGTTTCATAGTAGTCTGACTTATTCCATCTCTTATTGCTTTCCTGACAAGAAATTAATTTTATAAAAATAAAAGCTCTCACATCACCTAAGGAATACTTGATTATTTAACATATTTTTGTAAAACATTTTTTGTTCAGATTGCAAAAGTATGCTCCCTTTTAACTACACATCAGAAGACTGCAATATTAGGCAAGCTGAAGCTTAGAAACTGTCAGAAATATTGCAGTCTACCTGCAGAAACCAGGTCTTTCATAATAACCTTTAATATAGAGCTGCACTGTGCAAAGACTACAGTTCCCAACATTCAAATTCCCATCTTCCAAACTGTCTTCTGCCTTGCAGTACTGTGAAACACTGCAGAGTGGGACTTGTAGTCTATAAATGGCACAAAATGAAAGCAATTATTGTTGGATCCATCTTTTAAGATAAGTATTAACACCATTTGTACCAGAGGCAGTATTCAACCTTCTTCTACCCCAGATTTTATGGTAGATAACATTCTCTCAGCTAGAAATTTGCCTACATCTTTTCCTGTTCAGTCAGCTGCTCAGCAGTGTCTAATATTTATTTTTCTAATTGGCAACAAGCCTAGTGAAAAAGACTAAGTCTGTTGCAGCACGTTGTTTGCTGATAAACTTGTTCTTTAATGCAGCCAGATGTGTGGAAAAGATTGTCAATAGAGGAAAATCAGTTTGATTTTAAACCCACATTTAAAAATATCCTAAATCCCAATGACTTAGTTTTTGTTGGAATCTGAATCCATATTCAGTAATTCAAGCTAAAATTAGTATCTGTGTTGTGCAGATACTTCTTTTTCTCAGATAAGCCATAAGCTTCAAATGAGCACCTTTAAAGAGACTCTCATAAACCTTAGATTTCAGTGAAATTAGCTGGCATTAGTCACATCATGAAAAATAACCAGGGTGCTGAGCTGTCTTGGCTTTATAAAAAGTCAGAAAAAGATGAAATTCAGCACCAGCCCACTCTGGCAAAGAGCAAGTATCTATTTTCTTTTTTTTCTTAAATGAAAATGAACAGTTGTAACTAGTAGCAGGTGCCCATCTAAGACTAGATCAGCCTATAAAGATGCTGTAAGAGGTAGACATTGGCTACTTTTATAATAAGGCAAATACAGCTCTGAACTGCATGATTTCAAGTGGCTTTTTATCCAGCTGGGTCTGGTTTTTCACAAGCACATCTTTGTCTCCACCCACATTAATTTGTGCACAAGCCAAGGTGGTCCTAGCAGCAGTGTCCCCTTCTGTCATGGGAAGGGTCTTCAGTCTATCTTTTTACCCCCTGTTCCTGAACAGCTGATGAATAAATCAATTTAATTACCATAAAAGCAAAAATTAAGGGTTATAAAATATAATGAGCAACTCCCGACACATAGCCAGATCCAGTTCCTGCTATAGTTTTCTCTTTGGAATGGTCACAAATGTTATTCACAGCTACCTGCAAAGCCAGCAGTAGGACTTGAAGTTAGGAGCCTGAATTACTTAAAGATGATCCTTATGACTGTATCTAAAAGCAAGTAAATTTTCTCCCTGCTCGAGGAGTATAGCTGAGTCTTTGCTAGCTCAATATGCCTCTTCAAATTGTGGCACAATGCCAAGTAGCCTTACCTTATCATTTCAAGGAGCTTCTTAATATACCTTCTTATGTGGCTCCTGTTGAAAATCCCTTTCCTACTTTCTGACTGGAAAGCCTTTCTCCTTTCTCAACTTACAGAAGGATCACAAACTCACTGAGAGGAGATCCTTGCCTGACTTTTCTGAAGGTACCTAAAGCCTCAGACATTGCAAGAAGTGGTCCCCTCTTAAAGAAGGCAGATCCTGATAATACAGCAAAGCAGACATAAATTGTCACCAGATGCCCACTGGAGCTTGCCTGTCAAATAAATATCCCCCATGACAGCAGCTCTCCCTGTCCCTCATTGCCTTCTCTGAGCTCTGCCTTGTCCTTGTTTCCAACATCAGAAGACCAGCCTGCCACTCTCAAGGTGGCTCTGAGCTAGGGCCGCATCACAAGCTCCAAAGCTTTATTTCTTGCTGAAGTCCATATAGGAGTATAGGGCCAGAGCTGCCCAATAACTGCTGCTGCCACTACATGGAGTTTGGCTGTGAAATGCTCCCCAGGGCTGGTAGCTTCCTAACATTGGTGGTTGCCCTGTGGACTCAGGTTTGAATTCTGCAGCTCATCCTTCAGGCAAAGCCTCCCAGAAGCAGTGGCCAGCAGGTTTGCTCCACTAAACACCTCAAGATTAGCCTAGGAGTCCATAAATAGAGACTGAGTGGCACCAGATTTGATAGTTGGCTTTTTTATAAATCCTTGACTAAATATGCTACTTCCACACAATACTTAGAAAAGATGTTATCCTTCTACAAATAAAAATCTTCCTGATTCCCTGGGTTTACCTCCTTTAATTGGGAAAAGCATGGCAGTAATTTCATGGAGATCTCACAGTACCTATTCCTCTTTTGAGGCATTTTTCACCCATTTAAAAAGCAGGAATATTTTCAGTTTTTGTAACAGGGATTGAGCAGATGGGTGGGCAGACGGTGGGTATAAAATAGTGCTGCAGGAAACAGCCAGGAAAGCAGCTTGCTCCCATCCATCCCTGCTTGTTTGTTAGAGGAAAGATGCTATTTGAGGTGTGGACTATAATGGGACAGTGCCTCAAAAGCATAAGGCCTAATCTCATCGTGGTAGCTTTGCTCAATAGCACCCACTGACTCCAGTGGGAACAGGGCCACACTCAATGAACAGCATGATTTAAGTGCTGCCTGATATAAAAAAGGGCATTTTGTGCAACTGTTCTGACTTCCATGCCACCTGGCACACTGTAGGAGACTGAACAGGAAAAAACTGTTTTTTACATAATGCCATTATATGGAGACCAATGCATGCAGTTTCAGGATGCTGAAAGCTGCAGGACAGAGAGAGAGGGGCAGGCCCTCTTATGCAATGATTTGGTACCAAACCCAAGAGTTTACATCTTGGCTGATCTTTTCTAGCACCAGTGCAGACTTGCTGTCTGCAATGGACTTCTCATCAAAGCAAAAGCCTCTGGCAAGCATCATCCTTTCAGACACCAGCTTTGCTCCTCCTTTCCTTTCCAGCTTTGCTGGCAGCATGTTCTTGGTGGGACAAGGTTCTCTGCTGGCATTTGATTGTTCCCACCTGCATCTTTGGTGAAGATCTGTGCTTTAACAGCTACTTTGTGCTTCCTGATTTCCTTACCAGTGTCCCTGCTTCTTTCTGACTTCCGTTCTGGTTCTTCTCTGTCTTCCCCTTCAACATTGCCTCAGGTATTACCTCCACACAACTGAGGGGCTTCTTTCTCTCTCAGAAATCATGTTTTCCTCATCACTATCCTCACTGCTGTGACTGGTTTTCTAATCTCTTACTTCTGAATTAAATTTGTGCAGATGCATATATCATGAAGGATTAGGCTAAAATATTACCCAAAGAGCTATGAATACGCATGTATCATGAAAAACAGGGCTATGAAAGTATCCTAAAAAGCTTCTGTTTTCAAGAGCACAAGTCCTTCAAGTACAATTTATATGGGATACGTATGAATAATTGAAGCAGTGGCTGGTTTAGAGTACTGAAATAGGACTATGGCTTTAATAGCAGCATCTCTGTACTTCAGAGGTGGTCACAGCAGGAATCATGTTTTGTGAAGAGTGTCATGAAGCAAAACCCAACAATCTCTCCTCTCCAAATTAATATATATTAAAAGCCAAGATTTTTGCAGTGTCTCCTGGTTAATTCTGGAGTGAGCATGTGTATTTTCTTCTATCTTAGCTAGTCCAGATGCTATTCTGCATTTTCAGACTTTACTCCACAAAGCCTGTTTGTAATTTTACAGCCAGGCTCTTTATCTCTGAAAAGCTGTATGTTATAAAGGTTATTAAAATTTTATGAGTGGTGGATCCTCAGAGCTAGTAAGCGTGGGCAGTCCTGTTCCACATCAGTGCTACCATGCTTTTGCAATACAAAGAGGAGAAACAGGGAATTTAGATCTTGGCTGCTATTTACTTACCTCACCTTATTCTCCCTGTGGTTCTACTAATTTGAATGCTTAACTATATTGCATTCTTTCGTAAATATCTATACAATTCTTTTTTTTTTTGTCTTCAAGGATTTATTCTCTTCCCATCAAGTATATACTTACTAAGAAGTCTTCTCTGTTTCACCAGATTCTTAATTCCAAGTTGTAATACAATAATAAACTTATATTAAGTGGAAATAATATAAAAACATTTATGACAACATGAAACTAGCTGATGACTTCTATCCAGCTTTCTATATCGTTAAAATGTCTTCCATAGTTACCATTACTTGCTACTAAGGTAGACAGGAAGACTGAAAAAAATATCAGGTATAATACATGCTTGCTTTTCAACTCATTTGGAAAGACCTTCAAAATATTTTGGTGTATAATGACTTGCCAAGGTTATGGAATCTCACACAGAGCATAAAAATTTCCTTACATTACAATTCAGTGATATTATCTAACCCAGTATTTTTTCCTCTACATGTGGCCACTGGCTAATTTTAGATACTGCACCTGATTAATTATAAAAACAGAACAAGCAAAGGAGGAGGCTCTTCATAACACCAGGTAGGTCCTTGGTGTATATGCAAAAGCATGCAGATGAATTATATCTTTTCAAATATCCCCTTTAAAAAATGTCAGAAATCATGAACTAGAGTGGTTATTTCTGATAATGGATGTCCTGTGGGTTGTTTCCTACCACAAGCTAGGAGAAACTTCCTGTATATACAATGCTAAATGATGGATGCTCCAGGAGAGTGAGAAGTTAAATCAAGAAGTAAAATGACATATATCTTAAAGCAAGACAAAGTTTCAAAGTCAAAAAAGCTGGCCACTGAGGAATGGGAGAGAGATATCTGTGACTCTTAGGTAATAAAAATGACTTTTCAAAAAATCAATCAAGATTCAAGAAAGTACAGCCAGTTTGACAGTATTTGCTTAAAACAAATATTTCAAAAAATAGTTTGGATTAATTTCTGGTTCAAGTTTGCAGATCAGAATACAGTTTGGTGCAATGCCTTCTCCCCCAAATGGAATTGAGGGAACATCCTGTAAAGGACAAGGAGAGAGCAGATGGTGTGCTATCTCCCTGAGGCAGAGACACAAGGTGCCACTGTCTAAGTACAGCTACTGGCAGGTCTGCATTGAGGTACTGCAGTATCAGAACCAGTTTCAGAACTGATACAAAATAAAGAACAAGAAGAAGAAGAAAAAAGGTCAGGCATGCTGGAGTCTTAGCAGCAGGAAAGCAAGCAGAAAAAAAGTCAGAGCAAGCTAATTGTCTCCTCCTTCTCCAGTAAATTACACTTCAATGGCTATGACCATCACAGCTTGCAATATCCAGTGAGTTCATTTAAGGCTGGCTGGGTACCTCTACATTACACTGTAGCTTCTACTATACTTTGAGATTCAATAGACTTGTGAGATCAGTAATGAGGATACCCTAAGACAGTGGCCTAATGATTTTGCACTATAGTATCTCTGTGGTATGTGGATTGTTTTAGAGAAAATCAGAAATGGGTTGAAGGAAGAACACAAACAAGTGGTCTTCCTGGAATTAATTTGTCTTTTACTATCTCCTGAAAAGAGACTGGGTATGGGTTTGGTTTGTTGTTTGTTTGTTTCGTGTTTTTTTTTTGTCTGCCTGTTTTTTGCCTAGGTAACTGTTATAAAGCTGATTGTCTCTCTTCTGCTAGCACATTTGTCTAGCCTCCCACAGGGCAAAGAGGTTCTGTGATTTGAGTGGAGTCTACGTCAATGTAATGAAAACTTTGAAGGGACAGCTCAGCTAAACAAACTGGAAGGTATTTAACAAAAAAGGGAAAGCATGAAAAGCAGAACTGAGTGCCAAAATAAGGTTTCTGAACAAAATTATTCAAAACATCAAAGCACACGAGGAGAAAAAAAAAATCTTTAGTTGCCTATAGAGTGATATCAGGAACCTGATTAGTTAACAGAAAGCATCAGAATTGCTTATTAAAGGGCATACAATTCCCCTAGCAAGTGTTACTGAGATGCCATGGGAATTTTTTGCATGGCATGCATGTTAGGGCTATTGGGTAGATCCAATTTCAGGTAAATTAAGTGGACTGAAGGGCAGAATTTTGAAATAGTAAAAAATTATCTGGGAAACAGTGTCTTGGATTCTTAGGTATCAACTATTCCAAGACTTAGAGCTGTAATAGGTATTCACATTTAATAAAAAATACAGACTAGAGAACAGGATACAGACCATCTTACACATCTACTAATAACTTGTAATCGTGGGGGAATACTGTATTGTTACAAAGGATTTTGTTCTGCATGCCACTGCCAATATGAACCTATCTTTTCATGTTCGCGTATTAACTCAGATGTGTTCATCCAACACAAAGGAACTGTGTTTTAGGCCTCATGACAGACTGTTATGGTTTGGCTTACAGAGCCAGAAAATAACAGCAACGTATGATGTACTGGCATCAGAGAAAGGGCTTCACTGTGATTTATGAGGTCACGTAGATGCAGAATCTGAACAAAGAAAATTCTAAGAATTAAGGGAAATGATAAAATTGTCAATAATCATAGATACAAGGCAGAACATGGAAGTACATGTATCTGTAGTAGGAAAAGATGACGAATAGTATAATTATGTCATACAATGATAAAATACTTTTTCTGCTGGAATAATTTTGTATTTTTTCAAGTAGCAGGTATTCAATAGGATCAATTTACTAAATACAGAATTCTCGTATGCAGGATTTTTTAGAAAAAGTTGTGTGAACACTGGCCACAGCAGTTTTTAGCAACCTTAGGCTACATGAGAAATTCTGTTAACTTTGAAAGGAATAAATGGGGCAAACTGAATGACTCCTGGCTTTTCCATAGGACCACAGCCTGAGATAAACAGTGACGTGGATGATACTAGACATGTTTAAAAACATATGAACGACAGTTGCACACACAATACTGAACAGGGTAAATAGTATTGATTTAGAATGTGGCACTGATGCCGCTGCATCATGGATTGTCCAGTTCTAAAGCTCAGACTTCAAGATGAAGGCCGGTAAACCAGAAGTGGGTCAGAGAAGAGCCATGAGATGATTTAATGAAGTAAAGAAAAGAATTATTGAGTAAAGAAATCAGTTCTTGAAAAAGGTTCTAGGAGTTCACTTCTTGAGCAAGATAAGAGACAGCATAGTCATAGTTTATGAGTACATGCTTGAGAAATAGAATTTTAAGAAGTGAAAGCTCAGCTGCAAAGTGGGCAGAATGCCTAAATAGGCCCAGTAACTGATAATTGTTCTTTAAAGTCATGAGCTACAAGCAAAAGTAGAGCCCAAAAGTAGAGCCACCTATTAATTGTGAAGCCTTTAACAAGTCAAGAATCAGCACACAGTCAGTTTTGCGTGCATCACCTCTTTATGCCCACACTAAATGACCTGATAGAATAAAATTGCAAACACTTAGCAGAGACACAGGACTTCTGGCTGATCTTGATATCCAGAAGGACAAAAAGCAGTCCAAAGTCAGTTTCTATGTCTAATTAAAGTGAACTGCTGTAATATTTCATGCACAAAGTCATAGCAAATCTGATTTTCTGTGATAACAGCTAAACAATGTTGAAGACTGTGGCTTAAACCACCTGCTGTGCAAGGAATGTGCATTTCTGCTGCCAAAGTCTACCCAGTCAAGCACTACACAAAAGCACCAGGGGAAAACAGGTGCTGTGAGTCCTGGCTGCCTTTGTGTTATTAATGTTGGGCTCAATTTCACCCCCTGCTTTAAATCAACCATGCCACAAAAGCAGAAGTCTCATGTTGCAGCAAGAGATTTGGTTATCTTTAGCTATCTGTCTTCTAGTGAGCTGTGTGGCAGGGATGAAGAGGGGAGGAGATAATCTCCACACCCACTGAGACACCAGTTGTCCAGTCTAACACATGGTCCTGGAGCAGCAAGTAGAAACGCATGCAGACTTCTCCTTCCTTAACATGCCGGGTAGCATCCCAGGGCTGTACAAGGGCTATAAAAGAAATATGTTTTGCTATGCTTATGTAGCTTTCCAGATTACTAATAAAAAAACGTAGTCTTCACTTCTCACTTTGCCCCTTCTTGCTGTGGGTAAGCCAATCATTTTCAGTCAGAACCAATAAAGGGACATAGAGACCAATACTCTGCTAAAAGGCTAGTGCTGGTGTTCATGTTGTGGGGACTGTGACCATTGCGTTTCAGCAGTTCACTTCATAATAACTGTATGTGGGCCTACGGCATCTGGAAACCTCTTTTTTTTTCAGACACACTGATGTTGCTTTATCCTGACTGTTGGTGGATTGTGGCCGAGATATTTGCCCAGCTGTCTTTTTGTAATGCATCCTGCCTATTCACAATTGTTTACTCCTAATTTGATTCACTGGATGTCCTTCTCCTTCTGCAGTTGTAGTACAGAAAGAAGAAATTAAAAGCATTTGTTTTTTGTTCTCTGTTATTGTGCATAGCTTATAATATGCCTATACTCTTTTAATGATATTTTCTTCCACTAGAATTCCCTGGCTACTTCACCTCCACTCACATGCTGTTAATCTTTTTCTACTTCTGCTAGCCTTTTTTGAATTGGAATCATCATTGTGCCACCTGAATGCAAAGTATTTATTCATATAATACCCCAAGTGCTATTTTCAATTCCATTATTAAGATCTCCCAGAATCCATATGCCTTTTGAATCACCACTGTGAAGTATGCAAAGTTTTTCCACACATGGCCAAGTGTTTACAATTAATTGAGAAACTAGCAAATGTATGAATAATTCCATGTTCTTATTAAAAGCTGAATTACCTACATTTGCTAGTGCATTTTTTATTTGCTATTATGTGCCTTTCTTTTTTTCTTTTTCTTCCTAAACCCTCTTATCACCTCCATAGTGCAGAGGGGACCACCTCCAGACATTACAATCTAAGTAATGCTATTACCTGTGACTTCTAACATCTCAAAGTTCAACCTTTTTCCAAGTCATTAATAATCATAATACATAGTGATAGTCCTAGACGTTGCCCCTCCTAGATGCAGAATGTTGCTACAGCACATGAGTCTATGGAAGCTGCCAGACTCTACCACAGTCACTAAACATAACTGTAAACTCTTAATGTTGAATATTTCTGTTAGAGCTTCACTCATCCATCTCACACACCTTTAAATAATCGAGGAATACCAATAGCTCTGACCATGGGGAGCAACCAGACTGTCATGCAATAAAGCTGAAACTTTTGTAAAGGTGTCCTGGGTTTAGCAGTAGCAGTCATTTTTCTCTTTCTTGGTAGCTGGTGCAGTGCTGTGTTTTGACTTTTGGGCTGGGAACAGAGCTGATAGCAATGATATTTTGGTTTGGCCAAGGACTTTGTGAGCCTCATGCTCTGCCAGGGAGGAGGGGAAGCTGGGAGGAAGCAGAGACAGGACACCTGACCCAAACTGACCAAAGAAGTATTCCATACATAATCACAGTATCACAGTATCACAGTATGCTAGAGATTGGAAGGGACCTCAAAAGATCATCTAGTCCAATCCCCCTGCCGGAGCAGGAACACCTAGATAAGGTTACACAGGAACGTGTCCAGACGGGTTTTGAATGTCTCCAGAGAAGGAGACTCCACAACCTCCCTGGGCAGCCTGTTCCAGTGTTCTGTCACCCTCACTGAGGGTGACAGCATGCCATGCCCAGGAGGTAACTGGGAGAGTTACCCGGAAGGGCTAGGGGACTGCAGGGTTGGAGGAGGTATCGGTCGGTGCTTGGTCAGGCTGGGGGGGTGAGTTATCGGTCGCCTGGTGATGAGGTGTTGTATTCTCTTCCCTTGTTATTTCCTTTATCATTACTATTATTGGTGGTAGCAGTAGTGATTTGTGTTATACCTTAGTTACTAAACTGTTCTTATCTCAACCCGTGGGAGTTGCATTCTTTCTGATTCTTCTCTCTGTCCTTCCAGGAGTAGGGGGAGGGCAAGAAGGGGGGGAGTGGGTGAACAAGCTGTCTGGCTGGGGCTAAACCATGACAGTTCTTTTTGGCACCCAATGTGGGGCACGAGGGGTTGAGATAATGACAGATCTGACAGGATTAATAGTCACTAGTTACAATGCTGACTTACTGGCTCTCAGAGTTGTTCCTCTTGATCTCACAGCTTCAGAATGTTGTAACTTGCTTAGACCCGGTATTTGCTGTGTTAGTGTTTATCAAGTGTGGGGCTTGGGCTAAGGTTCCTGTCTCACTGTACTTTATGTCAATGACTTGTAATAAGGGCGGGCTCCAGCAGCAGGATGGGACGGATGTGGCCGTGGACTGGTACCTGGCCGTCCGGCTGCTCCTCACCATCCTGGACCTCGCCCTCGCCTCCGTCTGCGTGAGGCTCTGGGAAGCCGATGGGGAGCAGACCCAGGAGCCGGCAGCTGCTGAATCGGCCCGGGGACCAAACGCTGACGGGAGCGGGGCCAGAGGCCATCAGGGAGCGGCTGCCTGTGGAGGAGGTCGGGGGGTTTGAGGAGCGGAAGGAGTCAGCTGCCAAGCAGCGGGAGAAGGCGGCGGAGGAGCCGAGCCCCGCAGAGGAGCCGAGCCCCGCGGCCGAGCCCAGCCCCGCGACGGCCGAGAGCATTCCCCGGAAGCCGCCCGCCGAGCCCCAGGAGGACGCAGGAGACCCCGCAGCATTTCCCAGCAAGGCAGAGGAGGAAGAGCTGGACTCAGGAAAAGAGAAGCTGGTGGTGGGAGAGCCGGCAAGCACAGCAGCTACACCAGCCCCAGTGACAAGTACAGCAGCATCGTTTGAGAGTTCTGAAGGTTTTGAATGGCCTTTGTGTACCCTTGGGACCTGCCTGCTGATTGTGATGGGGATCAGCATGTTGGCATACATACAGACTGTGTTTTACCCACCACCATTTTGTTTGATCTCAAAAGTTAAGCAGAGTTGGGTTTGGGTCTTGTCTGGGGTTAGACACAGATATAGGAGGACCAGGAGATTTTCCCCGCTGGACAGTCATGAATGGCAGGGCATGTGGGACAGTATGGGCAAGTATCTAGTCCACTGGGCTCCTCCAGTGCTTTGGAAACGTTGAAGATGGAAGGCAGCTGTATGGAGTCCCCAGCAACAAGCTGCAGAAACTGTTGAAGGGGACAGTGAATTATTTTGAGCCTGGTGGGCCCATGGCACTTCAGGTCAACAGAGCAGGGATGCAACATAGAGATGGACTCATGATTGAGGGGTAGACTTAGCAATGGGCACCATTGCCCAGGTTATTCACAAGTGTGAACACTGCACAAAGCCTCTCATGCTCTGAAAGATTGTTAAAAGAGACGGAGCCTAAAATCATGGACCAGATGGACTCAGCAGCCTTATAGGGACTGGTCCATGCACTAAGATAAGAGTGCACTTAGATAAGAGTGATGGTATATTGAAAATGTGGTATCTTAGCATGTTGTGAATGGTATGAAATAAGGGGTGGATAATGTCCTGGGTTCAGCAGTAGCAGTCATTTTTCTCTTTCTTGGTAGCTGGTGCAGGGCTGTGTTTTGACTTTTGGGCTGGGAACAGAGCTGATAACAATGATATTTTGGTTTGACCAAGGACTTTGTGAGCCTCATGCTCTGCTAGGGATGGAGGGGAAGCCGGGAGGAAACAGAGACAGGACACCTGACCCAAAGTGACCAGAAAGGTATTCCATACCACAGCACGTCATGGCCGGGAAGTAACGGAGAGTTACCCGGAAGGGCTAAGTGGACTGCAGGGTTGGAGGATGTATCGGTCGGTGCTTGGTTGGGCTGGGGGGGGGGGGCGAGTTATCGGTCGGCTGGTGGTGAGGTGTTGTATTCTCTTCCCGTGTTATTTCCTTTATTGCAGTGGTAGCAGTAGTGATTCGTGCTATACCTTAGTTACTAAACTGTTCTTATATCAACCCGTGGGAGTTGCATTCTTTCTGATTCTCCTCTCCATCCCTCCAGGAGTAGGGGGAAGGCAAGAAGGGGTGGAGTGGGTGAACAAGCTGTCTGTCTGGGGTTAAACCACGACAAAAGGATAAGAGAGCGCATGAGCTGCAGATGGTGGATTACAGCAAAGAGCAGACGCTTTCATTCAGAAGATTGGAAGATTGTCTTGGGGTTCTTACTGGACTGTAGTGAAGAGATACTGAAAAGCAACATACACAGGAGTTGTTGCTTAGTTGTTCACTTTCAGGTGACTCCAACTAGGTACGGTGTTTCATTTTACTAAATGAAAGGCACTCTTTATGGAGCCAGGTTTGTTCCTCTGGTTTCCTTTCACACATCCTTCTTTCCCAAAACTACAGAATAACTGAGGTTGGAATTGACTTCTGGCGGTTATGTTGTCTGACCCTTTGCTCAAAGCAGGTCTAACTTAGCAGCTGGAGCAGGTTGCTTTTGGTCATACCCTTTCAAGTTTTGAATATCACCAAGGATGCAAATTCCATGGCATCCTTTGGCAAGGTCTTCCAGTGTTTCACTGCCCTCATTTTGATCCCTACCAAGCTTCCTCACCCTACAATTTCCTTTTTTTTTTTTTTTCCTTATCTGTTTAGGTGGGAAAAGGACACATAAAAATTTTGTTCTTTTCCTGAATTTTTACTTCTAAAGACAGAAAAGAAGGTAAAATAACCTGACAACTGAGAGCAGCTCTGTAAAAGTATATGCTTTTGATTTCTCTAAACTATTATGTCAAGAACCTTCTTCTACTACTAATAACCTGCTTCTCAGTCACAGTGGAAGAACCAGATCCAGAAATGTTCCAGCTGTGCCACCTGGAAAGAACAAAGCAGGGGCCACACACTTTTCCACACCACTAACCTTTTGAAATCAGACTGGTGTGATGTGAAAGTCAGTATAGAAACACTCCCTAGTTTTCAGAGAAGGACTGCTGATCCCACATACTACCTCTGTTTCTGTCAGCTCTCCTGTTCCTTCTGCTCTTCAGGTAATTGCTATTATAGTCATGGCTACAGCTTTCTTCAAAGGTAGTTCTTCAGCTGTCACATAAACATCATAGTGTCTAGTCTTTGACATGCCTGCTCTAGAAAGGGGTAAAATACATCTTGCCCTTGATGTGCCTGCTGTACGCAGGAGCAAAATATATAATTTTAAAAAACATATTGATGTTATATCCTCAAAAGTCACATACCCTGACCTGTCAAGGATCTGTCATTTTTAGGAGTATGGGGAAGAAAAGAAGTCCTTCTCTGAAGGAGCACACTTTTTCCTCTTTATTCAACTGCTTGGTATCCCAAGCATGTGAATAAATAACTCAGACACTGTTGAATTTTCTCCGCTATGAAGCAAATATGGTTTATACGCAGCTATCCCCCATTCTCTTGTATTTTTATTTTTTAAGGTCACAAGTATACCTAAAATCTACAGGTTTCCTGCTGGGGCTTACACAAAACCTGCCCGTTTCCCACATCTGTGAACATTAGGCAGAAGAGGGCTATATAGCTACCTTTGGGATGTGTTAGCCGCCTTAGATGGGTAAGAGGAAACAATAAAAACAACTTTTAAAATATCTAACCACAGCTGATGCACTGAAGCAGCCCCAAGGGTCACTCAGTATCTAGACACTGCTTTTGGCTCAGGGCAACCAACAGCCTACTGAGACAACAGAAAGGGATGGAGGGACTGTCTATGGACCTGAGACAAGTTATTACTTTTGTGTAGGAAAGCTTCCTTTCTTTGTGGGGATTCCTACCAGGGAAGATGGAAAAAAACCCACAGAATTGTCTTTTCTGTTGATTTTTTTTTCTCTTTTTTTTTGGAGTTTGGTTTTATTGATTTGTTTGGGTTTGTTTTTTAGTGCGGGTTTTTTTGTTTTGTTTTTATTTTTGAGTAGCCATTATGTTCCTAACCAAGAACAATAAGCTGATGGTCTGTATTCATGTGCAACCACATGTGAGCAACAAATATAGCTCACCTTTTGTCACAGATAATTATATCATTGCCATCAATACCACCTCATATTCAGATGTGATCAAACCACTGGTCAGAAGTTGCAGGCTGAAATGGAACTCAAGTTACAGTTGGCAAAAAGGGTGGAGGACAAAACATGAGTGATGGCTATTCTTGAATTTTTAATCTGTCAGATGGACTATGGCCCTGTGATGTACCTGAGCATGAAGTCCATAGCCCTAGAGAACCCCAAGTAATGTGGAGTGCTATAGCTACCTTTGTCAACAAGCTAGGATGCTGCAGATGCAGCAAACCTTTCTCTGATCTACATACAGGCTTTCCATAGCATTTAGCAGAAAGCTAAATGCATAATAATAATCAAAATGCTTGAGAAATTGTGCTCCAGATACATTAAAACCCCCATTCTGTACATCTGAGAGGAAGGCAGTCCTCAACATCCCTATTAATATGGTACACAGGACCTCTGTGAGCAAGATGGATCCTGCCCATGCAAGTCCTATTTGGAGCTTCACACTGCAACGGAGCTCCTCACCTACTGCTGCCTAAGACTCACCTGTGACCTCTTCAGTCCCAAAGCAGCACATCTATTTAAAGAAAGACAAATGAAAATGTCTTCAGCAAACAAAATGTTCTGCCCCTTCTCCTCCTCATGGGGGAAGGATTACGGTACAAACAAGACATGACAGATGTTTGTCATTATACAGAAGAGCACAGGTACTCTCAATATCACATCAGAAAACCATGCAGATTAAAATATAAAATAGCCTTCTCCTTGCCTGTTTTTGCCATGTTATTGCTCCTTTGTGTTTTTCTTCCTTGCCTTCCCTGCCTTTCCCATGGCAAAGGGAAATCCTGCTGCCACTCAGCACAAACACCATCGGTCTGCTCACACCTTTCTCCTTTAGCCCTCTGCTGTGTGTGCAGAGGAGACGACTGTAGGCAGGTTAGTTGCAGTGGCATTCAGTAGTGCATCCCTGCTGTATCATTGCTTCAAGTGTCTTTGTCCAGTTCACTCAAAAGAAAACACTTGTTTTGGGTTACCTATGAAATGTTCAGGTAAGGTCTACCTCACTCTAATATTTCTTTGGCTGTACCTCGATACCACGCATTGTAAGAAACACCTACAGGTCTGTATTTCTAAGCATACCACTCCACATGACTGCAGGGAGGATTTTTCAGGGGGAAGGAGGAGTGTTTTCCCACCCAACTATTGCTTTGCACCTCATGCCTTGCAAAGTAAATGGAATGATTGCAGCCATCTCAGGAATGCTGCTGCTGCCATCTCCTGAGAAAAGCTAGGCTGAGCATGTTTAATGGAGTTACAGAAGCTGCTGTTGTTGCCAGAATGTCTGCCTAACCTTGTTCTAATAAAATGGAGTCATTTTGCTGGACTAGACTACTCTGTAAATGAGTTATATCTAAGACTACTGTTATCAAACTAAAAATACAGGATCCAAACCGTAAGTCTAGCAGTTGCCTGGAAATCTCATTTGCAGACGTAACATTAGATCACAGTATATGAGGTGGTTAATCTTCTCTGGTTCCCAAAGGCACACAGGAAATCCATGCTCTACCAAGCCATGGAGGCCTCCACATCCGGCTAACTGGGAGAGCTGAAATTTGAATTTCAGAGACATAAATGTTGCTGGGACTTTAAGCTGAAATGCTTCAGTTTGTCACATTTAACCCTAAGCATGGAGATTTTGAGGAAAACTACCTCAAAATCAGTATCACAAACTACCATAAATTTAAAGACTATCAAGGCATAATATGAAATCTACTAATGAAGTCTTTAGTCACTATTGAAAATAGAATTCAGGCTCATTCATCACTTAGGTAACATCAACAGTCCTGTGAAATCCACTTTTCAAAAATCCCCAAATGCAGTAATTTCTCTTTCCTTTCTCTCTATGTGCAAACATATGTTTGCATGTGTTCTCACAGACAACAGAACGTTTTGCATTTTCTAGGAGCAATTATGTGTATCTACAAGGCCTTCCCAACATCCTTTTCAGCTATTGAAAGTGGTATCTTACGTGATAACAGTTCAAAAAATGTTATGAAGCTACATATCATATACAACCCTCCCCCAAATAAAGGATATAGATTATAGGACTGTCAGTCAGTGCTAGGCCTCTCTTCATTAACAGCATTTTGAGACACAGGTCAATGCATGCAGCTGTATTATACTGTCATCTGCACCCTGCTGCTGTTAATGAGATTTCTTTCCCATTCATTCCTTAACAATAATGCTTATCCTGACCTTTGTAAAGTACTTCAAGATGACGCTTCAAAAGCACTAAGCAAGTACTAAATAATATTATCTGATTATTATAACTCCAGTGATAGCAATGGAGGTTTTTTCTGTGTTCGCCCAGAGCTAATGACGACTTAAGAAATATCACTATAGTAACATTACTGTTTCTAATTTTCTTCCAAATTGCCAATGAGACTTTGGTTCACTTTCAAGATGAAGTATTTCTGCTTGTACTTTCTGATACTGAATCTAAATGCCACCATTTTATTTTTTTACAGTGAAAATTCACTTTTTTTGGTCACAGAAGTGGCAGTGCAGATATCCTTCTTTACCTCTGGCAAGCAATAAAGAAAGAATAAAACTCCTTTGAAAAGACTCAATCTGAGAGCTAAAGAAGAGTTTAGAGCCTCTGCTCCCACTTTCCTATATCTTATCTGACTGTGTGTCTCCCATCTTACATCCCACAGACGTGTCCTCTAGGCTACAAAAGACAAGTTAGTTTTGGCAGAGTACTAAAAGGCAGTAAAAGTTTGGGTTTTAGTGTAATATTTCTTGGTCAGCAGAGAGGGTGGTATAGAAAAATAGACAAGATCACTGAGGAGCCATGACCTTACAAGTCATTCAACTTTTTCACTGCAAACATAATGCCATGGTATGAGGCTTCTTCCCAGAGCCTGCTGTCCTCTCCGCTGCTGCAATGGGTCTTACCATGGCACTGGCAGAACATCTAGCACTCAGGCAGCAACTGGGAGGGGATGTTTCTGGCTGGATTGCTATCAGCAAGCAATGCTCAGCTGTGGCAGCATATGCTTGGCATTCAGTGCCAGAAAGGGACACGGTGCTGTCCTTGTACTCTCTGAGCAGCAAGCAGCTTTCTGTAGTGAGGAGATGGTCAAGTGAAATGTGCCAGGAAGAGAGGGGGAGACAATCTGAGTGTCAACGGGGGCAGAATTAAGAAGAGGAACATGAACAAGAAAGGCAAAAGAGGAAGGTTTGTGCTAAATAACAGAAAGGCAGAGAGGGGAGAGAGCAAAATGCAGAGGGAGAGAAAATACCTGTGATGGTGCCAGGAGCTATTTTCTTAGCTTAAAAAGGATCCAAGGGGGGAAAAAAAAAAGAAAAAGAAAAAGAAAGGGTAAACCCCAAGTTCTTGAAGTTTTCTGAGAGCATACTTTCCCTGCTTGGGAATGGCAGGTCCCACAGCAAGTTGCAATGTCTGCCTCAGCAAAGCTAGCACTTCCAAACAGCCTAAACAAACTGTTAAGGAACCTGTGTTAGCACCAAAAAGCTGTTTCATATAGAAATGACCTTTACAGGAAATTCCTCTGTGTGTGTGTGCCTCTGTGTGCTTGGAATAATTTCAGTCAAAGCTTATCTAAAAATTCCACTAGAAAGAAATGTTCCATGCTTTCATTCCAAGAAGTATAAATGGCTTTGCTCATGCTGTCGGGAACAGATCAGCCCAATCATCTGCTTTGCCCTCTGCCCCTTCTGCACATCCTAACAGTTTTTACGCTATCTATCTTCAACTTTAGGTGTTCCTCCATGGAAGTTGAGGGTAGTGTGGCTATTTCTCCAGCATCAGAGAGATGCCTGGAACCCCTTGCCACTCTGGCTGCAGCGGGAGCATTCAGGACTGCCAGGGAGCTGAAAGCCTGCAACAAGCATCTTTGGCTCTGCAGCAAGAAGCTTTATGCTATGGGTCCTGAATGAGAGTTTACCAGAGCTACAGACCTTTGTAGTTCTGGTTCTAAAGCAGCAGACAGGTGAGCTGGCAGGAAAAGACACCAAAAATATCCTCTGCTTGTGGTACATCCAAAATTTATTTACTCTGGTATTCTTTGGTGCATTGTTTTGGCTTCAAATGGCAGCCTTGTTAGTTGGAAACTTCCTGACCAGCTGGGGTTTGATATTCAGTAAATCTGCTAGCAAAACTGAGGAGAGAGAATCAGCAGCAAGGGGATTTTCTGTGAATATGAACAGACAAATGAGCCAGAACCCCATTTTTCTCTTTATCCTGCTACCCCAGAGGAAGGACAAGAATAGGACTCAGGATTCTTGAGCAGTTGTGAAGGTTTTTGTGGCCATAGGTTTAATTTCTGCTAATCTTAGTATGTCCCTGATTATTAAGCAGAGAGTTTTTTAAAAAAATATGGCCTTCAAAGCATGGGTAATTGTTCTAAGGTTCATACCGAGGTTCAGCTCTATACTTTTTGAAGTATAGTATTTCAGAAACCCCACAAATATCTTGACACCTGGTAAAAAAATGTTATGATTTATTAGAAAACTTACCTGATTCTGATATACAGCAAGGGGTGGTAACAGCTAAGTGATAGTAATATTTTTCCAGTGTGAAAAATTTCTTCCAGCATGCCCTGTAACATATGCTATAGCTTATCTATCTTCCTCTATGTGGAATAACCTCTCTATTGTCCTGCAGCTACAAATAAGCACATAGGTTTTATTACTAGCAGCTGCTCCACTGCAGAAAAGGAAGGGGGCTTTTATTCAGCTTCAGAGGACATTACAACAGGAAATACGGTATCCTACTGCATGTTGTGTCTAAGCTTGTAATTAAATTATAATTCTTGAGTGTAATATTCTTCACAGTTGCCACAAACAAGGTCCAGCTGAATCTTGCAGCAGTCAGTTGGCCATCTTGACCTCTAAAGACAGTGTTTTATAGAAGAATGAATTGCAGGCACCTAAGTCTAAATTAGGAAAGCACTTCACATGTTTAACACTGTAGTCAGGACAGAAATATAAGAATATCACTTACTTGGAACACACAGTAAGAATAAACATCTTCTTTAATGTCAGAGACCCTTACACTAGAGAGAAGATTTACTGTGTGTAGATGTAATTTATTAAATAGGCTGGTTGTCTGAAACAAGGTTTTAACTAGATTTTAAACAAAGCAGTATAATTTTACACTGGAAAGATAATGTGCTTTTTACAAGAAAACCATTTATAAGGTGTTTGAGACACATTGGCACTACAAACGCAGTAATATAAGTACATTAGTAATGAGATTAATGAAAACAATTACTAATAATAAAATTTTCCTACATAGCTTTTAGATTTCTTATTTCCTCTAGATGAAAAATGCATTTGCTCTGTACTGTTACTTACATCTTAAGATGTAAGATTTTTCCTAAAGGGTGACTTTCATCAGTCACAATCAAGAGTCAGTACCACTAGTCCAATACAATGCCATTAGCTTGACACAGATAGCAGGGACAGGGTACACTAAAGATCATGACAGTTACATGAACAGTATGGTAATGATGGAGCTAAATGATGGACTGAATTATTCATTCTACCACACAGATTTTTTGGTGTCTTGGGGACTACTGTACAGAAGTTCTATCTCTCTATTGTATGTAGCCTACATGAGTGGAACAGCTTACCTGCAGTAACAGTTGCACTGGCGAGTGTTTTTTTCAGTTTTCATGTCTTTCCATTGTACTTGTAGAGCACAGATCACAGGATTAGCTGGATGTGTTTAAGGTGCATTGAATTGTCAGTGCTAAAATAGAGTTCACAGGTTTAAATGACTTAGTTCATTGAGTCCTTGGGGTTTGGTCATCCAGCTTATAAGCATTTTGTTTGCTGCTTTGTCCTTCCAGAGCCATCCATTTACAGCATGATAAAATCATTAGTGCTGGTTATGTGTCACTATGCAAATGCTTTATTATAATACATAGTGTTTACCAGGTGCCTTTTCTTTCAGTTGGGCATTTAATTGTCAAGATGCATTTTAGTTTCCTAAATTGTGTGATCTAATATAATAAAAGCTGCTTACAAAACAAATAAATGCATTGAAAAAGGCAAAACATTATCTCATTTATGAAATTTGCTACTAAAACCAGGACTTCATTCAGTGTGCTCACTCATTGCTATTTATCAACGTTTGCTTAAGGTTGCAACTGAACAAAGAACAGTAAATGCAATTTAGTGTAGAAAGGCAAGGTCACATGGCTCGAGTCTTAGTTCATTTATCTTTCATGACGGATTCTATTTTCTGCTACTAGTATTATTACCAGGTGATATATTTCTCCCATGATAGTGCATCTGTAGCTCTTGCATTGCCAAACTTAGTGGTAGCATTTAATTTCTGTGACATTATTCAGTTATCAAGAAAAAGTACTGCGTGCTGAGAAACACAATGGTTATTTAATGATAGTACAAAAAATGAGGTTTTGTAATCAAAAGCAATGTATCAAGTACTGTGCTAAAAACACTTTTGTTCCCAAGGCTTCACTATCCCATTCCTGTTTTTGTCTTGGGAACTTGGGCATTCACCAGGCAGATCTCCAGATGAAGGCTAACATAGATAAGCTGAGACAGTAGACACTGAATGAGTATGACAATTAAATTTCATATAATCTTCTCCCTTAAGTAATGGCAGCTGGGTAGTGTTCAAAGGCTGCAGCACTGAATTAAAGGAAAACCACACTGAGATTGCTAAAGTCATCTAGTCTATTTCCCTTTCTGTGTAAGATGAGCTCTACATATGTAATTTTCTACAGAAACTAACCTAATTCATCCTTGGAGATCTACAGTGACAGACAAGCCATGTAACTCATATTTCCTATGATACTATACACACACGATTTTGTATGACATTCTGATATTCATACCCACTTCAACTGGAATACCCATGGTATAAGTTACCCAACAATATAGCCGTAAAATAGAAATCTTCATGGAGGGTCCTTCAACAGGAGTCTGTTCTTGACAAAACTACCTTTACCTACAAACTGTAAGACAAAGGAAGATGATGGTTAGCAATTTTTGGAAGTCAGGGAAGCTGGTGGAGTAGCAAATTAGACCAGTTCTGACTGTAGGGAATGATCTGTATCATTTGGTGGGATGGGCTGATTTGAATATCCTGGTTTAATATAGATATATCTGCAATCATACATCTAAGGAACAAAGAGCATAGTTTATAGAGAGGGTAGGACAAAGTATTTCAAAATGATGCAACATGAAAAGAAGTCAGGATCTTGGTAGATAATTAACTGAACATGAGCCTGCAGTAGGATGATGCAATTAGAGAGTGAATGTCAACCTTGAAGCCTAAGCAGGGAAAATATCAAGTGGGAGTAGGAAGGTGGTATTAGTTCTGTTTATAGCAAAAGTAAAATCATCACAGGAATACTGTGTGCAGTTCTGATACCCCCCACTTCAGAAAGGACTCTGACAAATCAAAAAAAGTAGTCAGAAGTTCCTGCAAAAAATGTGTTGAGGTCTGAAAGGCATGCCTTACCATGAAAAGCTGAGAGAGCAAGCAGCTTGTCTTATAAAAAGAAAAGCAAGGAAGACTATTACTTAAATGCAAAAGGTGTTTTTGATTGTGGTTGGCTTCGTAGTATAGGAGGAAAAGGCATAACAAAATACAGTTTGGGGTATGCTTCCCTTGAAAAGAAAGAAATATGTAAGATCTAACTGCAAATAAAGCCCTTAAAAAAGCCCTCCCTTCCCAGTGAACAGCTAGTCACATTGGCAGCGAGGTGCTGGAGCTTCTACTCCATACTGTTATGTCTAAAGGTCTTTCCAGGGATGTGACAATTTCAGGAAAAAATTACAGACCTGCTGCTGAGGCCTAGAGCTGAGGTGTTACAGCTTGCAGGATAATGATCCCTTCTGTCCTCAAAGTCTGTGATTAGCTGACTAATATAATTAGTTTTCTTTGGGTTCTGTTAAATCATATTGACATATATCTGCTGAGGAAGTAGCTTTAAGCCCTTCAAGTCTGAAAATCAGGCACAATACTGCACTAGTTTTGTACAGATAAAGCACCACTGAAAGCATTAAACTTGTATGTAAACACAATCTTGAGAGGGGGAGATTATAAAGTTGTTTCTGAACTGCACAACTTGTTCCCACCATGGAAACAAACATTCAAAAATCATACTGAATCACCAGAACTAGAAACAGTACTTGATTTTGTTTCTACAGAGATTAGTTCTGCTGAATGCAGAAAAACACATCCTTCAGTTTGTCTGTTTGTTTATATGTTTTTATATTTGAAATAGTATTTAACGGTTAAGTGGTCCTGACTGCAAAAATACCAGACTGTGTTTTCAATAAATAATTCCACTTTAATGGCAAAGTAATAATTTAGACAGATACAGTGTGCACACCTGCAAAAAAATATACGCAAGCTGGTTTACAAGCTAGAGGAACAATAAACCAATAGAAAATACATCATCCAGTTAAGTCCGATGACACCAAATACTTATTATTAGGGCTTTACAAAGACTACAAAACTTTTCAGATGATTTATTTCACTGTTTCTGTCTATGTACATGATATGTTACAACAAAAATGTACAAAATATAAAATGTGTACAGACAAATGTTTCACAAACAATTTCTGAGTTGTAAACTAGGTGGACTCACTGAGATGTATTGCAGGAAGTTTTGTATATAGTAATATCGTGTGTTTGTGTATTAAATATGGCAGGGAAAGATCTGCAGGTTTGCTCAGAGCACAGGTACAGGAAAGAGCAGCTCTCCTTTAGTTCTTTGACTCAGTCAAGGTGTATGATTGACATTTTGCATCTGAAATGGATCCAGATTTGGGGAGGAAGGATGTTGGTCTGACTGAATCCTATATGCATAAAATCAGTTAAGAGTTTTATTAGGGCAATAGCACCGTGTAGGAACCTCTAGATTCAGTGATGCAGCTCAGTGCCATTTGGAAACTGCATTTATCTTTGTTTTACAGCAAGTGACCACAGGGTGGCCACAGAGTTAATAGCACCAAAAACATCCTGAAGGTAACATCCATGGAGGTGTACAGTGCATGTCTACACAATGCCAAAGCCCTTAGGTACCTTCTTGTTAATATGCACCTATTTTAACCAGACCCTTCTTGTGGTAAAAGAGCATTTCCGATTATTCTGAGCAGTTTGAACGCAATCTGTTCATAGCCTGCTGTGACATATGCACTTAAAATGTTTTCAGTTGGTTTCCCCACCCCCCCCCCCAAAAAAAATGTATTGGCTTTGTATAGGTATTGAAACATGCTGACTGTAGCATTGATAGCTCCTGCATAGTCATAACAACTGTAAATACAGGACAAACACACTGGGTAATAACAGCTTTTAAGGTTTGCATTCTGTATTTGTTTGCAACATACAGGAAATCTCAGCAAGTGAAACATCTCTTAACACCAACAGAATAAAATACATTATTTTTGTTCGTTTGTTTGCTTTCAGATTGATTTGTGCAAGGCTTTTTTTTTTTTTTCTTTTTTTTTTCTTTTCCAATATTTACAATACCCACCCAGTAGACTGTGCAAAACCAACCCACTTTTACAGTATAAACTCTTCCTCTTCCACAGTGGACATCACTGCTTCAGTGTTCTTTTATGCTGAATTCTTCATGTACAACAATAGCAATCAAAACAACATGCTAAAACTAGAAAAAGGAAAAAGAAAAACCCATATATTTGTGCTCATGCTGCATCAAGTGCATCCAGCTCTGCTGGATAAATATTCAAAACATCTGTCCTCCAAAAATTCCATTCCATGGGACCAAATGGATTTGAGCCGATTTTCTCAGCATTTAGGTGGCAGTGGAAGTGGGTTTGGGTTCCTTGTATATTTCTGAGGGTAGGCAGAGCAATCTATTCACAAGATAAAAATATTATATAGCAACTGTTCTTTCTCCTATCCATTACTTTAAAAAATCATGATATACAGATATGAGGCTACTGTGTTAACTGACATTTTCTCATTAGTAAATGAAGAAAAAAAAACAGTGTAAATTACCAATGGTTTAGGAATTAAACCAACTGTAAAACTGTTCTAGAAATCTGTTTTAAGGCAGTGAGACAGCACCATAAGAAATGTTCCTTCTTTCACTGAAAAGGCTCAAACAAATGAAGCCCTAAGAAGCCTTTAATCAGTGTTGGTTAATAATTGGTATAAAACTGTTGTTAAGGAGTGGGCAGGTGGTTAAAAAAGACCTTTGTGGTAAAAACAACTTTATAAAATCTGTGACTTGTATACTAAAAACTTGATGGAGCGCATCACCGTGACCATGGCAGTTAGAATTAAATTGGCACTTATCCAGCATATCACAGTCATGTTTTCTGGTGATTGCACAATACTGCTTGTGCTTTCTGAGTTACTATCATCATCTTTGACTCATTTTGGAATGGGCAGTAGCGTACAACACAAACACCACTGCAGCCCTGTGACCAGCACCATGTGGCACAACAGAGGTTAGAAGAGAATTAGAAGACTGCATTTTTCATGCAGTGCCTCAGGGTAAACTAAAGGAAAAAGAAAACCCCAAAACCAGAAGAAGTTGCACTGTAAACTTGTACAGAGACAGAGAGAGAGAGAGAGAGAGACAGAGAGAGAGGAGGAGGAAAACAGAAAAAAAAAATATTCCAGTTTGGCTAACACATGTGCAATCTGCTTAGATGCCCTTGATCTAGGGCCCTTTCCAGTTGAGAAACGGAGTCTCACTTGGCTCCATAGGTATTGAAATGCCTTGAAATTAAACTAATTCAAGCTTTCCACTTCAATTTTTCTTCCTGACTTTGCAGAGTTAGGTCTCCTGCCTACCTACAACACACCATTCTCACTCGGGGACCTCGGCGTGCTGCTTTAATACTGGCAGTGGTCTAGTGGAAACAGATTTTACCATAATCCTCCACCAAGGTTTGTCCCTTTCAGAGAGTTGATTCAAGGGATGAATCCAAAATGTCATCGTGGTGGCTGGTGCTATCGCTGTCACAGCTTTGTGCACTCGAGTAGTTGGCTGCCTCTTGAAGCCGCATTAGCATATTCATCTGAAAAAAGAAAGCGATGTTTACACAATCTCGTCTCATTTAATGCTGCAGTGACTGTGTTAAAATTTAATTAAGCTCCCTTGCTGTATGAGGTGTGCTGGTATCTAGCTGAGGGGACCATACAAAAGGTTTTCAGAAAGGGCAGGGTGTCAGCAGCTCTTTCTGGCACCCTTCTCATTGCCTTGTGGTCTTTAAATAGAAGTTTAAAGGTCTGAAGAGCCAGAGGGATACAATGGAGCTGCCTAATAACTCTTTAATTCAGGGGTGAGAATGGCTGCAGCTGCAACAGCAGCAGGGGAAGTAAGCCATATCACAGCTGGACATCTGGGCCCATATTTGGAGACGGTCAAGCTTCCAGATAATTTTTGGATGGTGTAGACACGCTACATTGGAAAAGCAATGGAAAACATAACCACACTATCATACCCCCTCTATAAGTGAGAGATGGGGAGGGAGCAGATGAGGGGTGAACTGAGGCCAGTTGCTTCATAAGAGTCCCATCTGTTGTTGAGGGGCTGACCTCAGCAGAAGAGCAGCAACAGATCCTCCTACCCATGAGAGGAGAGCACCCACACAATTCAGGTTTATTATAACCTGAAACCCATCTGAAAAAATCATCAGAAAGCAGCATTAAGCCACATATAATTACTTGGATGCTTGATGCCTAAGTCTGTGTAATGATCAGGATTTAATTTATTAAATATCCGCTTCTGCCAGCATGTTCAGAGCTGCAAGAAATGTTGACATTGCTTTAGTGTTTTTCAAGGAAAAAATATGCTGTCATTACAAGAAAAGCAGGCAATGAAACACCAAAGAAAAAGCGGTATGCTCGTGTGTTTGTGTGTTAAGCCCCTTTTGCAAGTGTGCTCAGTAATCCTTGCATCTCTGTGGTTTCAGCCCGCACAGCTTGCGAAGATTTCTCTAGGTATTGAACAGTGTTTAATGCCCTTTAATACTATGAGATAGCCCTTGCTGAAGGTTTAATGGGTATTTATGCTTGAGAATTCATGCGATGGCTATGCAGTACAGCCTGCATGTGGCACGTCCTGTTTCCACAAGTGCAGTGTCTGTCCCCCTGTGAGCTTCAGTGGGAGTTAGGAGAAGCCCTCCATTCACAAGTCTCAAGCCACTGATATTTAGCCAGATACAGATACTGATTCCAGTGTGCAGGGAGCAAGGGTGATGGGACACTGAACTTGAGCTGCCCAAGTATTTTCATAGTATGCATATGTGCTAGAAGCCTGGCCAATACACTCACTGGCAGCCCACATCACAGGGTCAGTTACCCCAAAGCTTATGGAATAAGAGACAGGTGATCAAATGAGGTGATTTTCTACACTTCTTCAGGATGCAAGATCTGGTTTTGGATACCAAACTCCTCAGTGAGGCTGTGGAGTCATTTTCTTAGCACTGAGAAGAGTTAAATGCATTTTCCTCTGAAAAATTCCCTTTTTCAAGGGCTGCTGTACTTCCAGAAGTACAATCCTCTAAAATGGCATTTTGAGTTGTGATAAAGGCAGTCTATAGAGAAAGCACTATACAACAATAGCAGTTCAATATATGCAATTTAATAGTCCATTATCAAGGAGACAATGGTATACCCAGACATTTGGGATCATATTTAAATAAAACAATACATGGCATTGAGGGAAATCAACTTCTTATCTTTTAATACTACCACACTTGCAAACCTTTTACATTAAGACTGTTATTCAGTCACTGGTTATCTTGAAATGTTCTGAGGAAAGGAAAGATGGCTGTCTAATTTGCATTTCCACTAAATTCTTTATGATAGACAAGTTAGATAATGTGTTTTTCTCAGTCCTTCACTTGTAGAATGTAGATGAAGGGCTGTTCAGCCTGGTAAGGTGTTTTTAGAATAAACTGATTAATAGGTTGCTGAAAAATGGTTCCCAAACATTATGATGATGAAAACCAAATACTTTATGGGGCAGATGGAAAACGAAAACAATTTAGGGGCATATTACCTGCCTTCCTGCTAGATTTTCCTTTTATTTTCAACATTTTTAAAAAATTGTAGCAGGATTCATTTCAAAATCCCATTTTGGATCAAGTAGACAGTTGTTTTTGCTGTACAGTGTAAAACTTAACATGTGACAATAAAATATATACTGAAAAGCTTTTTCCCAAAACTTTAAAACTTACCAAGGGATCCCCCTCTGTGTCAGTCTGTGGAACATGCTTTGAGGTTGTTCCTTCCTTTGCTGATGCATAGCCTTCATAACCAACATCTTCTGGTCTTAACTGAAGTAGTGATGGCCACTCATGCTGTAGAGATGCAGAGCTCCACGGATAGGTGTCAGCTACCCACTTGGAGGGATCCTCCCAGGGTGCCCTCTTACCATACATCTATATTATGGATATAACACAGGTAAGAGTACATATTACAGTGTTTTCAGCACCAGTTGTAACAGCAAAAAAAAAAAATAAAATCAAAACCATCTGCACCATTTTAGTAACTGGTCTACTTTCAGATGTGCTCAGCACTTGGATATATGATATTCAAAAGTCCTCATCTCCATTAATGCTCCTTCAATACAGAGTAGCTGAAAGTTGAAAAAAACACTCCATAATTAGTGATATTTGTAGGCAACAGTGGGAGCCACAAATTCCTGATAACAATGTGAAATGAGACCTTCAAGTAATATGCTTAAGGCATATCAGTGAAACTCAGACCTATATAAAACATTCAAGTAAACTGGATTTTGTTTGAAGTGAACTAGGAAGTGCCAGTACAGATTGTTCTCTTCTCCTAGCAAAATGGGCTGCAGAAGCAGACACCTGTCCATACCTTAGTTTGAGATCTTTTGTAAGATTAAGAGAAGAAATTCACAAAAGACAGGATTTCCTCACTATAAAGCACAAAAATGCTTCTGAAACAGGACAGAGCAAGGAAATACTGTATAATATGAATACTACAAGTTTAGGTCTGGTAGCTTTTTCACTAAAATGTACCCCTTGCACTGCTGTTCACAAGCAACATGTTAACTGAGAGCCTCTTGGTTGCCGATTTACAGATTTCCTTTAGCTACAATGACATGTTGGGATGGGGAGCCATTCAGCGGGGCTTTCTGTGATTTTCCTCAGCTCAAACAGCCTCATGCAATCCAAGGAACAGCATAATATTGGCAGGGCATACATTCATGGAGCATTTAGACTCCTAAAGGGAGTAGAACAGTGAAGGATTTTAGTTGCTAAAACCACAGAGATGAGTTGTGCTTATCACTGCAACACCTGCTCCCAGGCACTTGCTGAATCAGAGCTCCAGGTTAGGGAGCCAAGTTCCCCATATTATGCACAAAGATACTCCGACTCCTTCTGCCCTACACTGAGGCTAGGCTGCTATAACAGTGATCTGCCTAAACAAGCCAAGAGGAAATATTTCTCAGGGAGGTAGCAAGCTAACTGCAGGCTGTAGGCAGCACTTACCCTCATCTGAGACTAACAGTGATGAAATCTTTCCTGGAATTTGGAGCAAGGCTTGTAAGTTCTGTGTCTGACAAGTGATTTTGCAAAGTACCAGGCTAGAAAGGCATTTTCTACCCACCTCTGGTTCTAAGAACATCTAATTATAACATGTAAAAGATTTCTGTTTATTATTAATAAAGTTACTCAATGGAAGCCATCCAAAGCTGCTAAAAATTGGAATGTGTCATGAAAGAACATATTTCTTCTATATGCTGCCATCTTCTGCTCCAGAATTGAAGTTTTCATTTAAGTAGGTACTCTGTATACTTGGGAAAATATGAGGAAGAAGAATATCACTGCAATTTTATAGCTGGTCTAAAAAGGCACTGAATCTCACTGTAGCTGTTCTATCAGATATTTGGCAGGTTTTTGCACAAGGCATAAACACTATATAATTCCCAAAGAGATAAGCAGTTTTAGGAAAGCTTGAGATATTCAACAGACAAGATTCTAAACCTCCACTGCATCACTATATGACTATGTCAATACAAGGTGATAAAGAAACTGCAGCTGCTTATGCAGTTCTTTGACTAGTTCACAATCCCCTCTGCACTGTGCAGTCATTTCTTTCACTGTCATGTATGGCAAAAAACTAAAAAACTGATTTTCCACAAAGTATCTTTTTCAAAGCACATAGAATTGCAGTGCATGAAAGAAAAGGGAGAAAGCCAATTAAGACTAAAAAAAAAAAAAAAAAAAGAAACAAAGAAGAAAGGATTTATATCAAGATTTAGATCTGCTCCAAAACCGTGGTGTGGTCTCATACCTTAACCTATATGGACAGCTCACAGTGCTATCCACAAGCAAATCTATCTGTAGCCCTCTTTCTATTAAAGTAGAAGAAATTTTAATGGTTCATTGACATTCAGTGGAACTGCTGCTAACACCTAGCTCTGGAAAAAGGACAGGATAGACCAAACTGTGAAGCACAGTGATCTGATGGCACTGTTATCCAAAATGAGAATTACAGTCAGAAGGTACCTTAACCCATGCAAAGAAAGAAAAAAAAAGGAAAAAGAAAACTATGGAAATACAAGCAGGGTTGCAAGATGTAAGGGCAAGGACAGACCTTCATGTTCAGCAGGTCCAAAGAGTAAATTATCTCAATCTGGTTAGGCAAACTTTTCTTTTCTTTACCTGAATGGTGAAAATATTCTTGTTCACAAGCTTTCCCCCACAAGCCTGTGTGCCTACATGTGTACATAGGTGGTAGAGGCTTATACAGACAAAAGCTATTTTCTTGCACCAGTGTATAGGCTATTCACTCTTCCATGAGGAAATAGACTGAGACTGCCTTGACTCAGGGAGTCAGTCTCAGCTGTATTTAGTGTTGCTAGGAACTCTAAACAGTGGTAAAGGAACAACCTTCCTCCAGTCACAGAGGAGAAACTCTTTTTGTAAAATACAAGACATGCCAGTGTTGGAGTAGGCAAAGGCAAATTATACATCAGAACAAGAGTAGGTCAAAAGGGGGTCAAGGCTGATTTCTATAATCCCTCAATGAATTTTCTTCTTCCAAATGGAACAGCCTTCATACTTAAATGCATTGGTTAAAAGTAGCTTAGAGAAAACCTATGAAATGAATTAAAAAAAAAATAATTCTGGGAAACAAATGAAATACCTGAAGTCCTTCTCTCACAGCTTCCAGAAGATATGGCACCAGGGAATAGTTCCAGAGGTCTGTGAACCACACTCTGGAGCCATCAACATCCATAGGACAAGGGAGGAAGAGGCGGGGACCTGGCAAATCAAGTTGTGCATTAAAAAAAGTAGAACTAGGGAACACACTAAAAATAAACTTCACAGAATTAAAATAGTATTTATTTTCATTAAAAATGAACTGGTGTCTCTTTATCCAGTTCTAGGGCCTGATTAACACAAGTTTTACAAGCAAAGCTATATAAAAAGGTGATTTCTTTGCTAACATAACTGTTCCACTAAAATACCTGAAGTCCAAGTGTTTTTATTGCTGGAATTATATTGCAGTGTGAAAGCAGGGTTAAAAAAATCTTAGGAAAGTTCCTATTGAAGTAAGTTTTGTAAATTTATGATACTTTACTTTAAAAGTCATTAGTAACCGAGGCAGAAGTACCAGGCACCAGGAAATACATACTCTCTCATTAAACTTTCCATTTTCATTTCAGTCTTGCTGGCAGCCAGACAAATTCCCCATACTGATGTTATACTTCACACTGAGAGATGACAACTTTTAAAAACATAATATATCCTTCACAAATCTGTAAAATGTCCAGCCTGAATCCTTATTTCAAAGCACTGCACCAACAGACTCACCAATGGTTACATCTGAAGAGCTGTGTGTTTCTAAAAAGCTGTTGAGATGATGCCATGTTTTGGGGATCCAGTCAATGATTTTGATGAGCTCATTATTGCGCATGCTCCTTTCTATTTCAGTCTCAATCAGTTTTCTTCTCAGATATCTGCCCAAGAAACCTTTAATAGGCTCTGTGTGATTAGCACATAGCACCCACCTGGGTAGAAAGCATAAATGTCAAGCCACAATGAGTAGCAAATACAAAATTTCTTCTTATAACATACAGATGAAAGTAATGTCAAAAGCCTCTGAGTTTTATTAGTCAGGAAGTATAAAACAGCTCCAATAAACTATATTATGACCCACTCCTACACCACAATCATTACAGTTTCAGCAGGAATTCAATACACTAGTATTTGAAGATAATTCAATACACTAGTATTTGAAGACAAATTTGCTGAAGACAAATGGAATGCAAGAATGCAATTGTCTTCAACAACTTGTTACAGATGCTGGAAAGTATCTACTTATTTCCTTCATCATTCTCCAACACCATTTACAGACCCATCAATACAGGAAAGACAGAAGGTGAAATACCTTGCTGTGATGAGATACAAGATCAATGTTTTCTGAAGAAATGGGCTGAGAAGCAGGGAACTGGGCAAACTTAGCCACAGCAAATACAGAGTGAATGTACCTGAAATTATGATGTAGCTCCAGATTTGGTGAAGAAGAGACTCCCTGGTTCATGGTTCCAATAATATAGGGACTGAAAAGAGAAAAGCAGTAGTGGGGTTTTTTTGATGGAGAATCCATTCAGATATTCAGAAAATATTCTTATCTGCACTAGGCCAATCAATGCATTATAGTCTTAGATTTAAAATATTTCTGAGGTGCCCTTTTTAATGTTTATTCTGTATGATTTCCCTCTCTGCACATCTGTAGTTTACTACTACTCATCTGTATTAAAAAAATAAATGAGGCAACCCTGTCCTCATGTACCTCATAATTTTGCAGTAGACTTGGAGTTTTAATTTCAGAAGCCAGTGAATCTCATGGATTAAGACACAGCATGCAGTGGTTTTAGGAAGGGAAGTCCCTATGATGGCACTTTAACAGAAGAAATAGCCAATGTTATAGGCCAGTTAAAGTTACAGAGAACATTATTTTTATTCTTTCTTGGCAGTAACAGTCAGCAAACTTCATACTTCTGCACTGCTGCAGGCAAACTGTAGGAAGTGCAAGTCTGCCTGATATACAGATGCTTCTGCATGGCACTGTTCATGGGTTCCCACGCATTCCAGATTCCACTAATATAAAAGGCATTTCTTCTTACTCTCCCATAAGCTGTCCTTATGGTAGTAATGAGCTAGTGTGATCTGACAGGGTGAAAAGGATAAGACCCTAATTCAGTCAAGCATTTAAGTACATTCATAAATTCTACAGCATGTTTTTATCTCACTGAGATGCATGGGAGTCTTATAAATAAAGGAAGCAGACACCTAAGTGTCTGGCTGAAGAGGATTAAAATCACTGAAACATATAAGGGCTTTGCTGACAGCCTATGGGAGTCTTAAGTTTCCACATTTGAATTTGCAAAATAACAAATAACTTTTACTGTTTTAATTGCAAAAGATGTATGAAAGGGGACAGGAGATACCACCTACCATTTATTATATTTACAGTTGAGGAAACCATTGAAGATGTCACTAAGTGAACTGATGTGGTGGAGGTTATCAAGTATTATGACCACAGGGAGGTCAGCACCATTGTTGTCAGCACTGCATTGCTCAGCTAGGTTTGCTAGATATTGTCGCAGATCCTTCAGCAGAATTAACAAAACAAAAACCAAACCAAAACAATACAGAAAATATAAATCCAGTTAGACCAGAGATAAAATTTCAGTGGAAAAGATTTTCAGAAAGCTAAAGAGGATGAACTATGGGTAATTCAGCTGGATCAGCACATGCAGGAAGGCCTGCTTCTCAGAGCAACACTGAAGCCACATGTTGGGAAAAACAAAGGCACTAAATGTAAGGCAAGTGACTGAAGCATTCCTTAGAAACCTGCTGATAAAATATCTGATCAAGAGGAAAATAGCTTGCAATAAAATATGCCATTTATATAGCAGTTCCCCCCGAAATTATCGCACTATTCAAGCATACTGAACTGTTCCTTTAGATATAGCCTTTCACCACTCACTGAAAATCTGTTTGACCTTTTGGGGATACTATATCACACCTCATAATAAAATTTACTGGGTAAATTCTTTTTTCTCACAGCTATCTGTCTGGCTGCAGTTTAGCACTGGAGTAAAAGAGAGCTTTCTATAATCAAAACATTTGATGTTTTTCTCAACACTGTTGCCCTTGAGGGTCTGGATTAGTCAAGTTTTACAGCTGTATCTCTAGGGTATCTAATTTTGTCAGTGCTAGGAATGCTAGTATTATGAACAAAGCTCCTATTGCCATTTTACTTTCTGGATCAGGGATAGCAGAATCATTTCTCTTTAATGCGGACATGGAATCTTTTATTTCAAGAAAGATTATGTTTTTTTTTTGCTTTTTATGATCAGATGTCTCTAGGGTAACAGCATGGGTTCCTTCCATGGAATAGCACTATCTGTATAATTCAAACACGTGGTATTTCACAATGTTGGTTTTTCTTTTTTACTACAAACTCAAAAGTTCCATATAAAACTTAATAGAAACAAAGGAAAAGGAAAAAAGAATATCAAAACCGCAAACAAAACCCCAAACAAGCAATTGACCAGAAATTCAAAAGCTTGCTCTTTTGTGGAACAATTATCATTATAAATGTATGTGGTTTAAAAATAAAAGATAAACACATTCCCTGACAAAGTAAATGTCATCACAAATCCACTGTATAAAGACAGTGAAAAGCAGTGTTTTTACTGGAATGGTACTCTTGCCCCTTTGGGATCTGTATGTTCTTCCTTCTTATATTATGCTAATATTCATTATGTTCTGTGCAAATCAAAAAGCTCTGGGCAAAACCTTTCATTCTCTTTTCCCTGGGTACCAAGTTAGGAGTATACCCAATTTAAGACAGGAAATGAATAGTAATATCTGTGGCTAGCTTGGTAGCCATGCTAGCTTGATAATCTGAACAATGTAAATCACTGGGAATGTGGCATGATGCATGGCACAATTTTATTATGGTCAACTTTCTGACCAACGCACTCCAGAAACAGTGGCAGCAGTTGTATTTATCCAGTGCTGACTAAGAAGCTGAACCCAAGATAGTGATCCCCATTCTGAATTATTTGCTAACAATAAACTGATAATATCCCTATAAAAAGCAAGTTAGACTAGTATTACTTCATATCTAGCTTTCTGACAAAGGAATTGCAATCTACAAATTTAATCTATATAGGAACTTGACTGCAGCTATCCCTATCATGGGTTTCCTCAAGCAAGAGAAAATTCCCTCACAGTACTTCACTGTTTTGTTTAGAACAGAAAGATCTTGTCCGTGTTCCTCACTGGGATTTGAGACTGAATTCTATAGGAGGAAATGAGAACTGAGTAACAAAACAGTATGCCAATTAATAGGATCTGCTTTGCATCATCACTATGAATTGGGCAATAGGTTATCTTTCCAACTGTAACTTACCTTGCTTGACTTGTGATCTACATTAAAAGTTGCGATTGCATCCTCAGTTTTTTTTCTGCCAGATTTAGTTATAATATATTCAGCCAGCCTGTTAGCTAAATAGGTCTTTCCTGTGCCACTGGGTCCCGACAGAATTATTCTGCGATGCTCCATCAGTAAATTAAAGTACCTCTGGGTAATTGGCTTAGGAATTAACGTGTCAAACACAAAACTGTCCAAACTGTTTTCTTCCACTCCTGGGAACAAAAGAAAAGGAAAATGGCCTGTTTTCATCCTTGCTAAGGTAGGTATGGGTTTGGCCAGCACCTGATGGTGTTATGCTCAAAGTAAGGTATTGATTGCCTAAATCAAATTCCTATGAAGGGCTTCATTTCTGTGGAAATGCTTATATCCTTCCACAGTGCCAAAAAAATTACACATTGAGTGGCACAAGATGGGTGGGAGAGTTAAAATCAAAGTAAATGTGAAGAGAAGGCTCAGTGAGGCAAAGATATATGTTTCAGACACTACAGGCAACCATGACAAAAAAAGGTTAAAGTGACAGCCACAGGGTTACCGGCTGTCACATATATATATATATATATGCATAGTTCTTCTCAAGGCACCCTTCCCCTCCAACAGCAAATCCCTACAGCTTTTTCCTGCATAACTGGGTGAGGTATAAATTTTTCTCATCTTAATCTCTTTTTTGGGTTTTTGGTTTTGGCTTAGTTTTTTTTTTTTTTTTGTTTTGGTTTGTTTTGGTTTTTTTTTTCTATAGTCAGAAATGTGTACTTTGTTGTGATTTGGCAGTCAGGCAGAGGACATAGATATTCTTAGATCGGCCTCAAAATGCCACACTGCGTTAGGTCTTGTACAATGTCATACAGAGTTTATGTGATAAATGTGCCCTTGAACCTGAGACAAAATACAGAAAGGTCAGGTGTGAGAAAGAACGTATGAAGAGATGGGGGACTACAGTGAAGAATTCTATATTATCGGCAAAAATATTCTTGGGGTTTTACCTTTCAGATTCACAGTGATGACATTATTATCTCCAACCAGATATCCACAAGGCAGCAGTTCAGGCACTTCTAGGCTATGGGCTCTAATTACATCCCCTATACAATAGCTAGCAATGCATTCAGAGCTTAAACCCAGGCTAGTAGTTGGATCCACTCGGAAAATATATTCCTGAAGTTACATGAAAACATAAGACATAAAAAATAAAAATGGTTATTGAATGAAAATAGCTTGGAAAATATTTCAGTACAGATGAAGTCACTTGACAAGGAGATATTTGCAGTCACATTCAATAGAGAAAAGTAATGAAAAATGAACATCAAAATTACAAATAAAGTTTAATAGTGGTGTTAGTGACATATCAAAAAACAAAACAAAAATTAGGTAAGATAACCCAAAGAATACAGATTTTTCTGAAGTGAAATTAAGTTAATAGTTGAGCTATTTTTTCAGTGTCTTACCTTAAAGAGACGTCTGATTACACCATCTAAAACATCCCACTTTGTTTTTCCACTTACTCCAATTGATCCTATCAGATATGTATGTGGTTTTTGATCCTGCAAAGAAAGGTTTTTTGGAAAATGGTCTAAACATGGTGCTAATTAGCTTCATAATTTTCCCAGTGAAGAAAAATAATATTATTTGCAATGTGATGTTATAACTTTGTCAGCAATATGTGTGCCAGAAATGGCTATGGATGATATTACTTTAGTATGTCTTTGTAAGAAAGGAAATGCAGTATGTTATTCTGCTCTTTGGTTGCATCTGTGTTTATAAAGAGCTGAATATAAATAAAAGTTGCCCTATATTTATAATTTTTGTAATACAGACAATGCAATTCCAAATTTGTCATTTCAGCAGCATATTCAGGGTTTCACCCTAAGGGGTCCAAGGCATAGGTCTCATTTGTAATGACTTTTAAATGGAGATAGTAAGTCTCAGAACATCCTGTTACTAATTAAAGTGAGAATTGGTACTGTCTGGGACACCACAGAGGCAGAAGGAGGCCATATGACATTAGTCTATGGAGAGTGCCTAAATGCATTGAGCGTGGATGACAGAGAGCTGCTATCTTTAGGATATTTCCCTTCAGTTCCTGGCTGAAAATACTGAAATAAGTTGAGCTCCTATACTGCAAGGTTTGCTTGAGCTATGTAATTCTGCATCTAGACTTACCTTGGCTCTACTATAGCCCTTGTTTATAGTGACCAAAATTTTCACGCTATGACCTTCTTTGTGGAGTGCTCCATCAGTGACATCCTCCAACAAAACATCTACAATAAAAGAAGGGAAGTAATCAACCTGACAAATCATATCAGTTATGTTTGCATCATCAGTTCAATATTTGTTCAAAGGATTTTTCGGTTAAAAAGAAAGGCTGACATCACAACTTGCAATCATTTTAATCAGTACTTATTCCTAATTCACCTTTTCTGTTGGAGATCGAAAAAATACAATTTGTCAATTTTTTAAGCAATATTAGGACCTTTAATCATGTAGAAAATAATAGGAAATCAGGAATAAAGAAATTCTTTATTGCATTATAGTCTTGCCTTTGCTTTCTTTCTTGGAACTTGTTCAAAATTACCATGTGTCCATAAAATAATGTTGTTTGAAACCTAAATTAAGTTTGTATCTTTGGGCACTCATAGTGACCTTTAGAATGTTCTAAGGAGAAAAACAAGAAATGATTGAATTTTTATGTCTGCTGATAAGCAAAATAGCATTTAATTTCTCCTTTCAGCTGATTTTCTTACCCTCTGTAAACATGGCATGGACAGAGGTTTTTTTTAACCCCCATAATACAGGCTTACAAAAAGCATCCATTAGAAAAACACTTTGCAGTCCTCCATAATACAGGACTGTATTCAGCCATTCTGCTAAGAAAAGGTTTCATTTTCCTTGGAGGCAGAGTGATCCTGATCTGCTCTGAGCCTCTTTACTAACTCCTAAAATGAGAAATCAGTAGGATGTATTTTTTACTAAAGGCTGAGACTGAAGCTTACTTCAAGGGATAAAACTACTGTCTTCCTCTATAAGTTCTCCCAGAGACTGGGCTGTTAGACATTTAAACTAGCTATCAAATTAGCAGAGATTATGGATTTGCATTTTCTTCAAAGGCCAGCATGGTAATCCACTACCCTAAATCCTGCTGCTTCTTATTGTTGTGATTGAAGAAATGCATTAACTTCATGTCATAGTCTGCATAAGGTCAGATTTCACCCAAATTAAAGTCCCAGTAAGGTTCAGTTACTTGCTCAAAGTTAAACCAAAGTAGACTTATGAATATGACTTGAATGACTGTATAAAAAAAAGTTCTAATGTAAAATGTTTGATAATTTAGACCCAGATCTAGAAAGCAGATTTTGCAGATGATGGTTGTTGTTTATTTGGGTGAGGGTTTTTTAACTGATTGAATAAAAAAGCATTTTTGCTGTGAGCTTAAATAAATCCGTGCTTGTTTTGTTCCAGGCAGTTTTTCTGTGCCTCCAGCACTGAATGCTTCACTTCACTTGTCATGTATTTTGGCATATTTGACAAACCTTAAGAGTTTACGTAAAGTCATAGTTCATCTGAGGGCAATTTACAATATAACTGACCCTTGGTGAAAATTTTCAGTCTCTAAATGACCTTCATGTCGCTTTTAAAATATATTCTTCTGTAAATCCTCAGGAATGAGGATCTCTCCCTCTCACTGAAACAAGGGGCTGAGAAGATGTCCAAGGGGTTCTAATTTCACGGTGGTGCTAATTGCTTTAATTATCTCCTGCCAGGCCTCCTCCTTAGGTGCACTATGGGGCTCTGGCTCAATTCTTGTCTCAGCTCTGGCACTCTTTTCACTGGACATTACAGATAGAGTGCTGCATTGGTCCTTGTTTGCTGCTCTTTATCCCAGTGACTGACCAGAATACAGGTATCTGCAACAACCAAGCTCCTTCTTAGCTTGCTATTCACACCTAACTGGAGAAGATAGTCATACCCTTAGGAAGAGGCAGTGGATAGCTTTGGTCATTTCCAGGTGACCACAATCATTTGGAGATACTGGTCTCACAGAAAGTGCCATGGCATTTTTTGAACATGATGGGCCGAAGACCTTGCCATCTCTCAGCTCAGTCCCCAGCATGATTAAACTCTCCATACCTCAGGGAATTTTGTTCAATAGCACTCCAGCTCTCACAGAAATCCCACAAGACTTGGTAGGAAGCTGTCACCCTTCCAAGTTCTCTGACACAGCAACAAAATGATACTCACAATGATCAAAAAGGCTGGATTCATAATCAAATGAAATCCTCCACTCCTCATTAGACACCCTTTTTTCTTTAATTTCTTATAACCAAAAATAGTTACTTTGCATGCTAGAAAAACATTCAGAACCACTGACACAGAAAATTATATAAAGCTTATAGAATCATAGAAAATTTTAGGTTGGATAAGAACCTTAAGATCACCAAGTTCAAACACCTCCCAGTCTTACTGTTCTTCCTGATCCTTCTCCTACTCCTACTCCTTTTCCCCCTTTTCTTCTCTGCCTTCTCTTTTGTTACAGCACTTATTTCTTCTATTAATTTGCTAAGCATTTCCTCCTGATTTTGTTCATCTTCATTCTTTTTCTTAACTTTTACTTTTCCATGTTTTTCCCCTTGGTCTCCTTTTCCCATCTTATTCTTATACAGTTCTTCTTCCTGTTCTTTAAGCTCCTCCTCTCACATGTTTATTCCTGTATCTAGACAGAGTTAGTGCCAGTGACAAAGTGCTAATAGTTGTTGCTCATGAAAGACATTCTACAATTTTCTACAATTACTATCTAGAAAAACCCAACAAACTTTTTTTTTTTTGTTTGTTTGTTTGCTTTTTTGTTTTGTTTTAAACTCTTTCTCCCTGTTTTTGCAACACTATTTTATACTGGGGCCTGCTCAAGCTAACCCATGCTAAAAGTTAAACCTGTCAAAAAGGTAGGCTGGAATATAAACAAAAAATTTACCAATTTTCATATAAAAGCTGATATTAACCAAAAGAAATATTCAAATATTCATGTAATCAATGACTGGCAATATATAATACAGCTAACTGCCAAGCCAAATTACAGTCAGGCAGTTTGGCACATTCCCAGCTGTACCCTTGCCTAGACTCTTTCTACAATCATTAGCCATATTTTTATTGCTTCCAGAGACTTCATTATACTTTCTGTGGAATCTACGCTAATGAGTGCTACTTTGATTCTGTTCTGCTCCTGTTTCTAATGTTAGAGACTGCACTTCCTTTTCTTGGCTACATTAACAAAACAAATGTAGACGGCTTATTATCATAAACACTATGGCATGGAGAATAATCAAATATTAATGTTCAGCATGTGGACCAAAGTTCAAGACAAGAAGACAATAAGAGTGCTTTATAAGTCAGGGGCGTTTGACTCCTGTGTGGTCCAACACAGGCTAACTAGCTATATCACAGTAAAAAAATGTTAAGGTATAAAGCTAACTGAGACCACTCTGTGCTCCAGCTGCAAATACAAAATGAAGTTAAAGTAGGTAACTGAATGGTGAAAGACTGATAAACAAACAAACAAAAAAACCCACAAGAAAAAGAAAAGAAAATTTCATGGACTACACTCCTATTAATCCCATAGGGTCAAGAGAATACAAGAGTATATAGCTGTCAAGTATACTACAACAGATATTGTCCTCTTCAAATAAATTGAAACTAGATGACGAAAGAGTATTGTAACTAGGTAAGTAGAGTATCATAGCTAGGAGTAAAGCAAACATAATGAACAGTCTGTTACTATTATTCTGAGCTTTCTAAAAGCTACATTTTCAGAAATGGCTGCCAGTGTTCTTCCTCATCTCCATTAATGAATGCATGTCTGATGTTTACCTGAGTGATATGGCATGTTTTAATTTTGAGGCATGCCTCATATATGGCCCATTAAAAAGGCAAAAATAATAAATTCTCACCAACTGCTGAGGTGTGCATGTGCCCAAAATATGTTTACCTGATGTAACAGATTCTGTGATGTTTAAATTGTTCAGAGAAAGTCCTAGTGACTGACGTGATGAAGAAGATGATGTGCTGCTTGACGACTCTGATGATGGCCGGGCAGGCTTTCCTGCATTGCCAGTCTCTGCCTTTAAACGATCATTTTCAGCTTTCAATATCTCAATTTCATTCTGTATACAAAAGAAATCAACATAAAAGCACAGGACGTTATTCTTTCAGAAAACTGCTGGGGGTGGCTATTCTGGTGCTTGATGGTTGCCTGCAGGACATAACTGGTTTGCCACTTTCACAGCAGTATGTTATGATATTTATGCAGTATAAGGCAGTCAAAGAAAACTGGATTGCCTTTACTTCTAAAATGAAGGGAAAAAATCCCTATAAACTTGTTTTAGCTTTTGCCTCAAGACAGCTCCTAAACAACATACGTAGGCTTCAAACTTCCGTGTTTATTGTTCAGTTGACCATAATATAAGTGTGGTGAGAATTTGCCCAGCTATCCCCAGTTTTCTAAGCTACTTTTTATCATCAAATATCTTAGGTAACAGTCAAGTAAGAAAACTATTGTCAAAATTTTGGATATGTCAATGTTTCTAAAGTCACAGAAAATTACTACTGCCAATGAAAATTTAAGCAGTAACTTCACAGAGAAGTAATGAAATTACAAATGGACAATTAGGAATTGATACTTTTAACAGAATCATAACCCTTCTTCCTATCAGATAAGACTTTTTGATCATTCAAACATGGGATTGTTCACGTAGCCGCCAGCAAGCCCTCTTTGATGAAAACATGCGGTGACAGATGAATCAGAACAACTAGGAAATTTTTTTAGCTAAATCCTCTGTGGTGCCAAGTGATTATTGAATTTACAATCATAAAATGAAAACTTAGCTTGAGAACAGCCTGGTACCAACTAAACATAGCTTTCAGTCACTCCATGAAGCACAATACAAAGTAACTACTTATTCTCGCAGACAGTTTTGCACATCAGACTTAATTCCACATGCACCAACAATGCTAAAAGTACTTTTCTTTTATGAAAGCTATACGGCTACATTATACAAGTAAAAACAGAGGGGATAGCATCATAAAAACCCCTGCAACAGTTCCAAAATATTACAACATATAGGCAAAATTGAGGAGATAGTGAAATGGAAGGGTCAAACCTACAAAATAGTGAGAGAAGGTAGTGATGAATGTGCCAGTTTAGCATGCAGTTCAAATCGGAAGCTATAATGATATGAGTCGTGCAATCTCCATCTACTCAGCAATTTATACTGATTAATTACACAACTCTTATCAGATTTCCATTCAGCTGAGCTTTAGATTTTTAAGTTGTTCTGAATACAGTATTGTGCTGGGTTCAGCAGTAGCAGTCATTTTTTTCTCTTTCTCAGTAGCTGGTGCAGAGCTGTGGTTTTGGCTTTCAGCCTGGGAACAATACTGATAACACCGATGTTTTTAGTTGCTGCTCAGTAATATTTACTCTGACCAAGGACTTTCTGAGTCTCATGCTCTGCCAGGGAGGAGGGGAAGCCGGAAGGAAGCAGAGACAGGACACCTGACTTTTAGCCAAAGGGGTATTCCATACCACAGCATGCCATGCCCACTATATAAGCTGGGGCAGTTACTGGAAGGGCTAAATCACTGCCACGGTCAGGCTGGGAATTGGTCGGCGGGTGGTGAGCAGCTGTGTTCTCTTCCTTTCTTATTTCCCTTATCATTATTGTTATTGGTGGTAGCAGTAGTGGTTTGTGTTATACCTTATTTACTGGACTGTTCTTATCTCAACCCATGGGAGTTACAGTCTTTTGATTCTCCTCCCCATCCCTCTGGGAGCAGGGGGAGGAAGGGGGTGGGGGAGTGAGTGAGTGCTGCATGGCTGACTTGCTGACTGGGCTTAAACCATGACAAGTATTCATTTATCATTCCCACCAATCCTACTTTTTCCTCTCACCAGTCCTCATCGGTTCCTCTAAGCATCATACAGTTTGGCAACTCCAAGGTGGCTGCCTGTCCTTTTGGGAAAACTTCAGAAGAAGTGGTAATTACCATCAACAGCCTCTGCCCAGCTTTAGTGAAATTCAAAATTTGGAGGCCTGTGACTACAGCAGACTCCTCTCTCCAGGGAGTTCATCTGGTTTAGGCACTCATATCCCAGTGTAAGACAGTAATCAGCTGTCCTGGGTTTAGCAGTAGCAGTCATTTTTTTTCTCTGTCTTGGTAGCTGGTGCAGTGCTGTGTTTTGACTTTTGGCCTGGGAACAGAGCTGATAACAATGAAGTTTTGGTCTGGCCAAGGACTTTGTGAGCCTCATGCTCTACCAGGGAGGAGGGGAAGCCAGGAGGAAGCAGAGACAGGACACCTGACCCAAACTGACCAAAGAATTATTCCATACCACAGCACGTCATGCCCGGGATGTAATGGAGAGTTACCTGGAAGGGCGAGGATGGAAGGATTGGAGGAGATATCGGTCGGTGCTTGGTCGGGCTGGGGGGGGCGAGTTATCGGTCGGCTGGTGGTGAGCGGTTGTATTCTCTTCCCTTGTTATTTCCTTTATCATTATTATTACTGGTGGTAGAGGTAGTGATTTGTGTTATACCTCAGTTACTAAACTGTTCTTATCTCAGTATCTAACCTGTGGGAGTTGCATTCTTTCCGATTCTCCTCTCCATCCCTCTGGGAGTAGGGGGAGGGCAACAAGGAGGGGAGTGAGTGAACAAGCTGTCTGGCTGGGTTTAAACCATGACATCAGCTGACAAGCCTTCTTGTGCCATTCTCCACCACTGCAAGTAACTATTCTATCTCTTACAGTTCCTTAAATTTTTTTAGTGGCTCCAGATTGAATGCTCTACTTATGTCTGGACAAGTGAAATCCACATTTACAGATCAGTTATTGATTATTCTTCCCTTTAATTGAAGTTCAGATATATATCCCATAGCAATTTTGGTACTTAGTGGTGTGAGCACCTGGGAGGATGGCAGATACCACAAATGTTTAAAGGTGTGGCTGAGACTATAGGCATTGTATAAACAAAGAGGTCCAGAGAAGACCACAAACACACCAAACCTGGTGGTTTTCAAATCAGTCTCTGTGTATATCTGTACAGAAATGCATACAGGTGCACTGGACCTAAGCAAACAGGACAGAGCAATTGAGCTGACAAGGCAATGGGGCTGGATTCAGCTGTGTAAATGTGGGTTTTCAGTGTAGCTGTCCTAATCTCAACCTGAATTCCCACCCCATGGCCTTGGTTCTGTTTCTTAAATATAGGTTTATAGTGCCTTCAGGGATGTCCTAGGTATCTAATCTGTCATTCCAGAAGGGTCCAGATCTACTGAAGGACTTATGTCATCCTGTGTGGATGTTGCAGATACTTTTGGGTATCAACGTGATACTAGACACTTGTGTGTGGGCAACAGAGTTGAGTTCCATAAAAGCTCTGTGAAGTGAAGAACACTGTCATTCTTTCTGCATCCTTTCAGCCTCATGAGAGAGAAAGTCTTCTGACCAAAAATGTGTTCCAGAAGGATTTGGAGCAGTGTCATTAAATGATCTGGTGAAATTTCAGTGATGCTAAATACAGTAAATCAGTTCAATTTTACATTCTTTGCTTTGGCAAACCACAGCTGAGTTGGGACTCAGAAATTATGAGAGAATATGCACACATACTCCCCGCCAACCCAAGGTTTAAAAGCTATGTAGAAATCACTTTGTGATCTGCTTGTCTGTCATGTTGCTTTCCCTAGTCACAGAGCTTAGATAACAAATATCTTTTGGGCAGGGATTACGTCTCCATCCATATCACTTAAACATATTTTAGTGATGAATATAAATGCTAAGAATATATAACATAAGGTGAACACTTATCATCCATTGGAAGTACTGTCAATCCAGCAATTTACTTGGTTTCATCAGTTTTTTGGCACCTGAAACAAAATGCTGGGAAAGGAAACACGCTGGACAAAGCTTTGATGCGCATCCCTGTCAACACTTAAGCTACTGCACTGACCTGCATGCGGTTCATGGCTTCCCGAATCTGATCCAGATGGTGTGCAGAGCTGAGGGCTTCAAGACGAATGTCCGTTAATTTTAGCTCTTTCTCCCTCAGCTCGCTCTTTAGCTGAAGAATAATTTCAGCCTCTGCCTCTGTGCACTCACAGATCCTAAAGAGGAGCCGGAAACACGCAGAAGATTAAAGGAAGGTTCTGCCCCCAGAGCAGTGTTATTACTAAATATCAAAGAACAGGAAATGCTTGCTGCTGGTGAAACCTATGAGTGAAGAAAGAATCTTATCAAAGAGACATGAAAAGGCTCAAATGGCAAGTTAAAAAAGGAAAAAAAGCCCTCTCCAGATGAAATGATCAGCTTTATTTATACCTTTCCAGTTTAGTTAAGAAAGTTCACTGCAGTGACAAAAAATCTGTTAAAAACTTTGCAGAAAAATTTGTTTTTGTTTGTTTGTTTTTGTTTTGTTTTGTCTTGAGCGTGCATCACCCATCAGTTTTAACTTGATTTTATATGTGCTTCAATTCTTTGGTGCAAAGGTTATAATTTCCATAAGTAGCAATAGTTATCACTGAAATATGCTGATTAAATTGCACTGCTGATATTTATTATCTGTCAGGCATCAACAGTTTTCTCTGTTTTGATCTCTACACAAAGACATATCCTTGACTTCATGATGTAGAAGATTTTGATCTCTAATGGTTTTGATTTGTGATGGTTGACCTTTTGCCTATAGTCAGTCATCTGGCAATGTATGGTACCTGAAATCATGCTGGTTGGTTTTGTTTTGGTTTGTTTTGGTTTTTGTTTTATTTCCTGAAGACTGGATTAAAAGTATTCACCATGAAATTATTTTTCACAAGCATTACTTTTAAGGGAAACCATTTTGAGAATGGTTAAGAAACCAGGATCAAGACATGAGTGGCCCAGGGACCCACAACCATCCAGTTCTTGTGTCAAACTGATTTGCCTCTCTATGCCATCATCAGACCTAGATCTGTCGCATAACAGAACCACTAGAAAATAAAACACTGAATTTGGGCTATGTATGTTGTTACATTAAGCAATATTTTGAGTCAATTCACTTAATGTTATTTGCTCTTTATTACTCTCACTATAAATAGTTAATATTTGCAGAACAACTTAAAAATGAAAAATATTTTTAATAATAAGTATTATTATTGTGATTATTACTTCCAATATACAAACAAGAAACAGAGGTCAACTTTTAATTGCCAGAATGCATGCAAAAGTATTTTGGGAAAGAAGATGCAGCACTCTTCAGGTCAGCAGTTGGGTATACAACTCCATGCCCCACACTCAATTTTACCGGGATCTATGCTTGTAGACCACGTGACCGTTTTGCCTTTTCTTTGGTGCCCAGACTAGAGATGACCTGCATACACATGTATTAGACAGATGTAATTGGAAGAAAATAAAGGTAATGGTTTAGAACATAAGACTCAGGTCAAGAAAATATACCAGGAAAGTGTGAGCAAAGGGAAGATGAAGTTCATGGCAAATAAAAAAATATGGCAAACTGAAGAAGGGAAATAATGAGTGTTATTCACAACATGCACAAATATTTTAAATGTGAGTGCAAATGAAAAAAGGCATGTACTAAGATTTTTTCCCAAGTATTAGGATACAGTTCTTGGTTTGATGTGCCCATATTAATGCTAACCAAATAAGAAATGAAATTTTATTACATGCATATATTATCTCACCAACTTGGACAGCTGGGAAGCAGATATCTATTTGGGCTATTTTGCAGTACATCTTGAGAAGGGATGGACAGAAAGCTGGCAAGCCAGCTTTAGAGAAGATATAAATAAAGCAGAGAGCAGGACTACAGTTCTGGAAGAAGCAGGAAAGTGCTGTCTAGACTGTTAAGATAAGCAGAATGGAAGCTGCAAGTATGAATTGAATTTTATTTTGCAGATTCCAGGGCTCTTCAACAGTCAGCTCCTACAGCTGCAAAATTACATAAGAAGATGAGACTTTGTCAAAAAGAAGAAAAATAAAAAGATAAGCTAGCATTCCTGAGAAGTCACAGAAAGAAGCTCAGAAGCCTGATCACACTTCAGACAAAGTTCAAGGTAGTTAGAAAGAAAGTTTTAATTTTTCTTTCTTGTTACAATCTCAAGATTTTTAAATCAATATGTACTTTGGGTAGAAGAAGTCATGACATTTGAACAGAGTCTGTTGACAATTATGAGAAGTCTTGAAGGTGGTAGAAGTTTAAGTTATGCAATGAAAAACAAGTCTTCCAAAGAAAGTAACATCAGTTTAATAGATAAAGGAATTAATCTAGATAACCATATTTACATGATCTCTCTGAAGAAGGCAAAGAATCTATGTCATCACACGTGGAAAAGTCACAATAATAATAAATGCAATAATATGATTAGAAAGATCAGTGTTCAAAAATGGTGGAAGAACCAGAAGGCTGTGAACTGGGCAGAATTTAGGAATCTAAGGCTCAGAGGACAAATACCCAATGGAAGATCTTGGAACGAATGAGTAGTTATGTAGTTTTGCCTTGATAAATTCTGGGAACACCAGTACATATAGGGAGCAAGTCAAAGAAAAGGAAAAGACATGGTTACAAGAGCAGATCTGTGAACCATGAGTAAATAATTTTTGTAGAATAGAAGTGTTTGGTTTAAGTTCAGGCACTTTCTATTATGCTTTTATTAGTGATTTTTAAGTTGACAATTAATCAGAATCAAGGGTCCCAAATGGGTAGAAATCCTCCTCTCATCACACACATGTACCTGAAACCATAAAAATGTGAGCTTTAAAAAAAACCCTAACAAAACTATGGATATGGGTAAGTTATTCCTCACTTTACAGAAAGTGAGGAAAGAAAAACATTTGTTGTGGAAGGATTTCTTTTGTGGGAATATTTGCTGTCAAACTCCTAAACCCAGTATATAAAAATTATTAGAGCCTAAAATAAGTTATTTATAAAAGGCACCTAACAACACAGGGAAATTCTATCTTAAAGGTCAGTAATCAGTCACAAGACTAGAATTCCCCAGGTGCTTTAAGGAAGAATAGTCGTGACCTGATTATTTTCAACTAGAACAAAGAAAGTAAGGCTGGCTGGGAATAGATTAAAAATGCTAAAATTATTAGCTACAAAACAGATAAAGTAATAGCAAAAGGGATGAGTATTTTGCGAATATTGCCTGGAAAATAAAATGACTTTTTTATTATGTCATGAAGAAAGGAAACTATAGTATTTGGCCTTTACTAAGTGGATATGGTGAAGTTAATTGTGAAAAGGGAGAGCACAACATAAGCTTTTTGATATGCATTTGGAATGAAATGTACTTCTAGATGATTTGAGATAAAGGCTGTGAAATGAGGAGAGAATGACCTAAGAAAGAGCTATGAGAAAAGTAGCTACTGGAAAAGTGTGAATGGATTGAAGTTCACTAGAAATCTGGCAAATGGATGGAGCATGAGGTTAAAAGATCATGGCTGTTGGCCATGATTTCTGAAGTGCAAATGACCACAGTTAAAGAGTTCTGTTTCACAGTCCATCCCATTTGGGAAGAAAGGTTTGCCAAGAGAGATACTTACGCAGATGCTGACTGTGATGGTTTCATTGACGTTGCCCCACACTCTCCTGAGCTGTGGGGCAATTTAGGTGATGAAGGAAGAGATGAGTCTGTCAGCTCTTCTATGTCTGAATGTGAGGAAGGAGGCTTGGTTGACTTCTTCTTTCCAAAGGCCTGTTTGAAAGAACTTCTTAGCTGGAAAATAAACATTGAGCAAGATTATTCTCCTTATCATGGCAATTTGTCTGAAGCTCATGTTTTGGAGAGTTAGTTTGCAGATGCCATCCTAGCCACTGCCTGAGGTCAGTATACAGAAGCAAGGTATTAACATATGCAACACAGTATCTCTAAAAACATGATACAGTGCTTGGTTTTGACTTTATTAATCCAGCGCAGCGCAAACATAATGCTATGGAAAAAGTGCAGAACCGAGTGGTACGGCTATGAGAGGGGGGTGCTCATTTAAAACCATTAAGCCCCAGGGGAATCCCATTCCCATGGCATTCCCTTCAAGGGCTGGCTTTAAATAACCACTTTGCATCTAGGCACAGGCAGAACCTGCTGTTGCTAAATGCTGAAAACAAAAGACAAGTCCAATTTACTGGGTTTTCAAATTTACCTTTCCCATTAAAAATTTGAAAGGCCAAACTATGCAAATGCATAGTTTGGTTCACACGCGAGAGGATTTAAGCTGGGATATGAGGCTTGCTTTGTTGTACTGCTAAGAAGAATGTTAGCTGAAAGGTATATATTGTTTGCTGCAGTTTCCTTTAGAGCAGTAAGATCTCTGAATGTACAAGCATTGACTTTCCCTCTTATCCAGTATTGAAAAGGGACAGAATAGCCAAAGAGCCATTTATTTCAGGAGCCAAGATGACAACAGTTTTGTCTTCTGCAATGAATTTTAACTAGCCCATTTATTGATACCTTTGTCTAAATACATAAATTGTTCATCTTAGGAAAAATGTGGGGTTCATTTGGTTTTGTTTTCAGAAAATTATTCTGATTAAAATTGTATAGAACTCAATGACAAACTGGTTCTTCCATAAAAAAATGAGGTATTCAAACATGTTATTCTCATGATATAATTGGAGAGTGGGGAGTGTGACCACTGATCAGAGAAATATTATTTAAGTCTGCTCAAGCTCATGATATCTAATGAGAAAGAAATGGATTTTGGCTACACTCCCCCTTTCTATAGTCTAAACTTTGAGATTAAAATGAATAGAGACAAACTGAGAAGACATACAGGGTAATCTGTTTTTAGAAGGTATAAAAGCCTACTGCCAAAATAAATAGCAATCATGCCAAGATAGGGTTCTTTATAGATGCATGCCAAATTTTCCATGGTTTATATTCACCTCACTTCCTCTAGAGTTCACCTTGCAGAAACATGAAAGAGTGTGGAATTACAAATCAAGGGAATGAAGGCTGATCAGTACTTTAAAACAAATGTTTATGCAAGTAATAATTTTAAAACAACAGAAACATATTTTTCCAATTATTTAATGAAAGTATTTGATTAAACCCTTAGCACTATGTGGTATTTGTGTGTTCCAGTTGAGAAGCATCTTAATTTCATTAAATAACATATTACTTCTACATGAGAATCCTTAACAGGTGACATATTTGAGTCAAGCCTTTGACTCAAACTCCAACTGAAGAAAAATCAAACAGGGTTTCAATGTGGCCCAGAGATGATTTTGGTCATAACAGTGATTCTCAATTGTTTTGGTTTTAAGTTGTTTGGATTTTGGTTGGGTTTGGTTTTTTTTTTTGGGTTTTTTGTTGTTGTTTTGGTTTTTTTGTTGGTTTGGTTTTGGTGTTTTTTTTTTGTTTTTTTTTTTTTTTTTTTATTATCCTGGCTTCTGCAAATAATTCCATACCGATATTCAACAATTTTTAGTTTGCTTGTAGTGTCACAGTATGTATACATGTCAATTGCTTTGTATCCGTCAGGCCCCACAACAATATTCTAGATGAAATGGACCGTTATGCTACTTAGGCACTAGGAAATGACATAATAGCCAAAAGATAGGTTTAAACCTGCTGAGCACTTACCCAGTTTTTCTTTTTCTTCTTCTTGGAGTCAGCATCATTACCACTGCCAATGCTTGAATGGCTTGTAGCACTGTTGATGCTAGAAACACTTTCTGAAGAATGTTGCCGCCTTATACGTAAATCTAAAGAAAATAAATTAATGTGAAATCCATTTCTATTTCAATATAATAATTGTTCTTGTATTTATGTAGCATCTTCCTCCTCAAATGGAGAATAAGTGCATGTAAATGGCATTGATGCTTTTAGTGGCTCAGATTCAAGCTATTACAGCTTGTAAAAATCCCACGGGAGTCAATGGGGATGCATGTAATTAGGCTAACACTTAGGAGCTTCTCCAATCTGGGGTCTTTTTGGCATTAAGGCAATGACCCTGCACAGCACTCTAAGCAGGAATAACCTCATAGCTAACCAGTTTGTGTTATAGATGAATTACTTGACTTATTACACATCACATGTACTACAGTTCTTTTTCTGAGTAGTATAGGCACTATTTGACCTATAGCAAGTCTAATCAGCATTCAGATGCTACATTCTAATATAGCATGATGGAAATAGCAGGCAGAAGTTCATTAAAAATGAATGAGCCCCCCCCCCCCCCCCAAAATGGAGAATACTGATTGGTGATGGTTTTGAGTTCCAATTTCTTAAAAGTCTCTGATAGCTATGTCTTAATCACTGCAAAATATTCTTGCAGAACATATCCACTAATACCAAGGGAAATTACTTTTTAGATTGTTATTTACTTCCTAGAAGTTAGCTTTGGTATATTCGAGTCATGCAATGAAATGGCCTTAAGGCAAACATCTAAATAATGTCCTCTTTAAAGAAAGATCAATGTCGCTCTCAAAAATGACTGCTGCTATTATTTTTTTTCTTCAAGTAATTCCTTTGCAGCTGCTTATCAACAGGGACTTTTGAAGTATGTATTTGTCATGCAATATCTGCTGAACTGCAATTACAGATTAATTTAGAATCTGGAAATTAAAATTACTTCTTTCCTGAACTGATTTAGCACTTCGTGAAGAAGCTGAGCTGTTGTCAGTCCATCTCTTAACAATAACGCCAATTTTCAGAGCTACAACTTACGCTGGTTTTCCAAGCTTTAACAATGTTTCACCGTAAGACCTCGTTAGTGTCTTGGGTGCACTTCAATACACAACCACAGTGATAGGGTTAACTCTTGACACCCAGCAATTACTTCCTGGCCACCCAGTTCTGAGAAGACAAGGCTCCAGGAACTCTATCAAACAGGAAGCTCATAGAAGGTTTCCAGCCCTGGGAATACCACAGGTATGCCTACCATGCACTGCAGAATGTGCTTGCCCTTGCAAAAGGGTCCCCAAGACAACAAAAAATAGTTACTTAGCTTTATTTCTGGGGAGAAACTGCATTTATTTTAATAGTGACAAAAACATACCTTTGTGGGTATGATCAGGACCATTCAAGGCTCCTTGAATAGCAGCTTGTGCAGCAGAATTCTGGGCTTTCAGCATTTCAATGGTTTCCCTTAGCTCTATAAGCTCAGATTCCTGTGGGAAGAGCAAAGAGAGCTCAAAATATATGGCACAAGAATAATATTTGTCTAAGCTAAAAAAATTTACAAGATAAGAGTAGTCAAACTGAAGTTCATGGAATTGCTTGGGTGAATGTAAGGGCAACAGCTAAGTAGAATGCATATTTTGTTTCCAAAGATCTTAAACTCAACTATCATATTCTTTTGCATTTATCCTATATAAAGCAATCATGCTATTTTTATTGCAAACAAAACATTTTGAATAAAGACTAATCAAAAAATGGTTTCAATTGACTATTCATTATAAATAGAAATCCAGCAACTTTATTGTGCAAGACAATAAACCGATCTGAATTAAATCATTTAGTATTTGAAGCTACTATTTAATGGATGAAACTCACCTGAATTTGTGCATTTTTCAAAATATTTAACTTGCTAAATAATAATTCAATTAAAAAAAACCAAACCCTCCTGTTTAATAGCAACTGTTCTGCAAGTTGAAGTAATACAATTCCACTTGAATGCGGGAAGTTCTGTGCTACAATGCACAGGCAATTATAATTACATATAGCTTTTATTACTGCTGCATTAAACCTTTCTTTCCAGCCTGAATTTATATAATAAGGATTAAAGGATTTTAACCTTAACAATAGAGAAGAGAAGGAAAAGAACATGTTCCAAATCTTTTGGGAAAGAAGCTTGGAGAGGTACTGTTTAAATGTTACTGCTTAATCTGGAAACAAAACATTCTGAGGGAAATTATGCTTTGTAAAAGAGTCAAAAGTTTTGGTTTTATGAAAATTCAGTTGTGGGCTTTTTTCTTTTGTATGTGTGTGTTTGTTTGTTTGTTTGTATGTTTGTTTCATTAGATGAAAAAAAAACCAAGCAATATAAGTATTTTCTATCCTGTTCACAACAAGTTTCACCATATTTCATCTGCTGGTGTTCAACCAGACTATTTTTATAGACAGCTACACTGAGTCCTGTGGTGACTAAAAGTTCACTGACATAGTTTCTTTCACAGTTTGGATCAATGGGCTTTTATATGATACTGTTCAAAATGAATAAGGGCAGAAAGCTGCAGAAGTTTGATCCTGGAAGGTGCTAAGTAGCCTCTTAATCCTGAGCTTGGTACAAAGGCTCACATTAAGTTTACTTCCTATGAGGTACAGAATTTTTTCCCCAACAGTCAAAACAGCACATTGCAAACTAAATCTGTTTACTCATGAATAGGATACCTAACCTGCATTAGCTCTCAGAATGGAGACATTTTTCTCTACTTAAAGTTCCTCTCTTCCCACAAGTCTATTATTTTGACTCTACTGGCAGGCTAGAATGAAGCAGGTTAGGATCAGTCTTTGTTACAGCATCTTTCAGTATGAATTACATTTAGAGTCGTATATGTGTAAATTAAGATCTGGAAAAGAAAGATGTTATCTTCAAACTATTCTATGATGTTTTCTGCATAAACCTGATGCTGCACAGTTTAATTCTGCTGGAGCTTTATGAAGATTTGATCTCAATGGCCATTAAGAAAAGATCTGTCTGTCTTATTGTCACAGCTGCCCCTGTTTCCTTTCAGCATTTTTTAAACAAAAATCTAATATAATCTCTTGACTGTTTTCCACATTACAGCATCTGCTTTGATAAACGTACCTTTTGTTCAGCTGTCATTGTTAGACTTTGCAATCGGCCGGTCATATTTCCCAAGCTTTTTTCGAAAGCTGCTACCAGATGAGCCTGTGAAATTAATAAAGACAACATTTCTGGTGACAATGGGATAATCTTCCCACATTTATTTGGCTTCTAAAAATATATTTTTTCTCCAAGATTTCTTCTCCAATATTTGTTTCTCTCATCTCTAGCTTTTTACTGTTAATTTTAAACTCAGAGCTAACTGGGATAGGTTAAGCAGCCAAGTGAGTATAGCATTCCTCAGGCTTCTTTAGCTTCAGAGGAGATTAGCTGAAGTATCTCTGCATGGAAATGGATTATGGATTTAATGCCCTCTTTAAAATTACTGATGCATTGATCAAAAGAAGTCTGCTCCCAAACAGAAGTCTAGAGACAATTATTTTCAATTAGTGGTTATTTCAAAATGGGAATTTATGTAACACTTTATCTTAAAAGTAAGTTTTAACCTCACAAAGAAAGCACTACAGAGTAATCCTCAGACTCAAACAAAGAAAATCACCATTAGTTTTATAAGAGGTCATTATCTACTCTATTCATCTTATATTGATCATATGAATGTGTATGTGTATAAAAGCAATATGAAGTTTTATAAAATGTAAATGTAGTACTTATGGATGTGTGCAGATGTACATATAAAAGGCAATCTTGACAACTGGAAGTCCTACTTCTCAATAAGAAAAGCAATAAAGTTGAAACTGATTAAATGGTTTTAAAAAAATAACCTTTCATTTTGTTTCCTAACACTCACCCTATACTCCACTGAACAAAATTTATACAAACAATGCATCGACTCTTCACTGGTTCTGACATAGAGCAAGAAGGGCAAGTGGTCATAAAGAAACCAACATGCTAAGCCAGCTTGTGGTGCCAAGCAAAAGGGAGAATTAGATTTTTATGAAATTCCAGAAAGCTCCATCCACTTGTCTCACAACACTAAATAGTAAAAACAGAAGAAAATACTTATTTTCTCTTTACCATTTCAAGCACTGTAACAGACAAAGTTTTCAAACATAGGCACTAAGATACACGTGGAGATATAAATCAAACCCAACATATTTATATGCAGAAATGGATTAACTGAGCTTCTTCACTGAGAAAATTTATTTATTATAGCAGTACAGGCAAACACAGTGCCTGGCAAAATTCTCAGTTACAGATTTACATGCTTATACAAGCATAGCTGAAATTATTTGAACGTATGTGGTTGTACTGAATCTGAGGTATAAGCAGAAAACGACATAGTTCAGAAAGTATTCTGTTACGCATTTTGGGAGAAGGAAAAATACTTCTTGCCAGCTTGCTCTGTATATTATTCCTCAAATTAAAAAGATTATCATATATATGATAGTGGCCTACTTCTGTGTCTCCAGAATTTTTATATTGACAAGTGGCTTTTGTGTTTTGTAAATCATTTTGGATTGTTATAAACATTTCAGTATCTTGTAAACTCCTTATTTTATACTTATTAAACTTCTTATAAGTTTACTGCTTGTAAATTGTATTAGTAAATAATTTATATAATGACTCATGGGTATAGTGGTCAATCCACCTGATTTCTGCATCTGCAGGGATGCCCTAGGGATAATTATTTTGATAAAGGATACATACCTCAGGGGCTAACTTTTAATAAATGTGAAACCAGATACATATGGAATGTCTTAAAGATTAAAGTTGTAATTTTAAATAAAATGGACCCGAAATATGTGTCAAATGCACCTCTGATTGACATAAACCTGATGATTGATACAAAGTTATTCCAGCTGGTTTGGAAACTACAGCCTTTGGTCATTTTCACTACTCTGTTCCTCTGAGAAGATAAAACTAAGTAGCATTCAAACTTACTTTTCACTTTAATAATTAGCCACATATTAAAAGTATCCAGATTAATTGATGATGTTTTAATTCCAAAGATGATGACCACTGACCCAGAACACAATCAGAGACAAAGTAGATGCACTGCCACAGACTCATAGCCAAATGTCTTTTCATTACATGTGTTTAACAGGAAACTAATGGAGCTTACTCTTCCCTGTCTCATAAAAAATTCTATGGCTTAGCTGATGGCCTGTTGTTCTGCTTTACCATGAGAATAACAATGGGGACTGAGGGCTTGAAAAGAGGAATAATTTGCTTAATTATGCATTGTCTTTGTCAATTTCTCACAATTAAACTGAGATAATCACAGTTCTTTGGTACCTAACCATGCATATTTGTGCAGAGTATTTTCCTATTCCATAGCTTCAACTTCACCTTCAATTGTACATGAATGAACCACAATGAAGATATAGAAAAAATAATGATCTAAAAAGCATCATTAAAAATGTCATCAAAGGTCACCGAAACTATCAAGCTACTGTTTGATAGTCTTTTGCTGAAGACAGCCATGTCACAACTACGGATCCTTACTAAAATTCAGCTTCTTGGAGTAATACACTACAATTTTTGCATCATATATGCAACTGCATCAAGATGATGGATCTTTCCTAACTCATTTAAGATAAAGACTATCACGTCTTGATTTGTTAATAATAAAGAAACATAATTCAAAGGCCCATCAAACAAAAACCAAGAGTAAACCTTCAATCACACTGTTCATTAATTTAAATATTAATTGCACCATAATATTCTTCTATGAGATACAAAGGATTAATTGTACATTCAGAGTGATAAACTGTCCTACCTCTCCTTATGGTAGCAACTGTTTATTTATTCAGCAATCTAGGGAACTCCTATTTGTTGAAACCCTATGTGGATTTGTCCCAACAGAAATATTATGTAATAAAATAAGAAAAGTTAGTTTGAAAAGGGCTAGATTATCAGTACGCTTACATGTGCATGGAAACATGCATAAAACATATGTATGTATATACTACCTTTTAAGATCAGACTTTGCATTTAAACAGTTAAATACAAAATAACGCAGGAAACAATTAAAACAAATAGAAAGAAGTAACTGTGACTTTGAAAATGTTCATTAGAAATTAAAAATTTGAATTAGAAACTTGATTTGGATGGGATTGGTAATTAATCCTCAATTGCTGAGGATTATTTTCTTTATTGAAAAGCAGCCATTCTTTCATTCTCGTAAAAGTATTTAGGAATAGATTAATTTATTTTTTTTAAGTTACAGCCAATCCCTCACACCTTAGAAATCTCTACGTTCAGATTCAGCTGTTTCATTCATGGCATACATAATTTGAACACCATACAGAATAGCCTGAATACCACATGTGCTTTAAATAACACTTATTCTAAAGTAAAAATGCATCTTCGCAATTAAATATAGCTTTTGTCCCTGGAAACAGACATACTGGAATTAAAGTTAAGTAACTTGGCACTACGAAATATGCCTACAGCAAAATATATCCATCTTTAATATGGTATACGTATTAGACGCAGAGATGATGTACAGGTCTTAATCTGTTGATCCAGCACATATGGATTAATTTTGACTTCTAGTAACATGTGAAATTCCCATTGGAAATAGTCACAGATATATACTGAGGGTATGACTCCAGTACTAAGACGACAGATTTAATTGTAAACGTCTCCTTCTTATTAAACGGTCCAAGCCAGGCAAACCCCAAATACCTCAGCTCTTAGGTTTACAGCCCACCCTGAACATGACATTGGCGTATCCTAAGATTATCTCCTGGCACATTTGCAATTTGACCTGTAGTATTCAGGGTTATAAAACAAAGGTAAATAAAGAAATTTCCTCCCACCTGACACGGCTGAATGAAAGGAGGTGTGAGAGGCCAAAAGGGATCGGGCTGCTTGCAAGAAGCAAACGTACATCTGGTGACCTTTTCTGTTTGCCGCCTGCTATTATCTTGTTGTTTGGCTGTTGGATAGTAGTTCAGAGCTGGCCAAAGAAGAGTATTAGCCAGCGAACCCCCTCCACTTTCTACTGGCATCCTGGGTCTACTAAAGTTTGCAAGCATGCACCCTTTGGCTTTATGCAGTACAAAGCTCTGATCAAAGTCCGTCCAAACAGGCTGGGTTCAGGCTGCTCGCTGTTATTTGAGACCTTGTCAGTCACGTAGGAAATCTGCCGGCTGGACACTTTCTGCACTGAAAACAGGCCCTTTCTTAAATAGCACTGAGATTTACCCTTCAGCAATATCAAATCAGGCACCAGGGAAAAAGCCAGAATCTCAGAAAAAAAACGTAAATTAAGCATGCAAACAACAGCTGGGACCTGCTTGAATTTAATCATATGCAGGCAAAACACTCTGGGGTTAATCAAATGAAATAAACTGCTAAATCAAGCATTCTACTTGAGTCCAGCCAACAGAGCCTGAATAATAAATGAAACCAAATAAGTAAAGTCTTATCAGAGGTTTCTCTCATGCCCGAGAAATGCTATAACCTCCAATTGACAGATTTTGATATAAAATAATATATCAAGCAAAGGCTTGATGAAATAGGTCAGATTTCAGCCATGTAATAGGTCAAATTACCCATGTACTACTGTCACCAACAGTCTTCTGTGGTGAAGCAATGAAAGACTAGTGAATAGTGTTGAAAGGAGATAAGATGCTCTTTTTCCCCTTGCACATAATATTTTTACTCACTTCTACAAAAAGAAACTGAGAAATTCAACCCCAAGGTAACTGGGAAAGAACAAGATTTCTGGCTTTTAGTAATTTCCAGACCACAGCGAGGAAAAGAGTGCCACCTATTTTCAGACACTGAAAGTGTGGAATCTGGAGGACCTTAGGACTAAGGCTAAGATGCATGCATTTATAGCGAAGACATTAGAAAGGACTGAGTAACTTTCTGGTCATCAAAGGCGCTGGCAGAAGATACTCTGTTCATAGAGTTCTGTGCTTGCCACGGATGGATCTATCTACAGAAGCAATAGGCAGCAATAAAACTTTTTTTTCTGCATTGGAATTACTGTTTGTTCAGTTTGGCATCAAAAGAGGGTTCAAAATGAGGCTCACAGTAGTATTAACAATTTAGAGAGTAAAACATGGTTTTGATTTCTTCTCAGGATAAATTCCAGCTTTTGTGATTAGGACTATTTCTACTTTAGAGGTTGAGGGCTCATGAAGCATGTCTCTTAGATTAGAAGATAAATGATAAATGAATACAAGCAAGCGAACTTCATGAAAATTAGAAGCCCATCTGGGTTTTTCATAAATTCTTTAAATTACATCAAGTATTTGTTAGTTACTCTCATAATTTTTATGAAAAATATATAAACACTGGCACTAAAGTATCAATTCCATAATTAGACTCAGTTTCCGAGGCCATATTACAATTAAAATGTAGTATATACACACTGTTTTCAAGCTGGATTTTATTCCTGATGTTTTTAAGTGATACTTTGTAGAATATTTGATAAAGTACTCAGAGGACTGACAGAATTAGTACTAACACATCCTTAAGTAGTCTCTTTTGATCCTTTGGAATTATGTGGTACTGTTTATGAAATTATTATTATGAAATTATTATTAAATACTTTTCAATATTTGGGTTTGTAAAGTATGTATCTCATGACAGCATCCCAAAAATATTTACGTATAATATCTAGTCATACTTTTAAGATTGTATTCATTGTGAAGGTGTCTAAATCCCTTGTTCATGCCTGGAGAATTTGAAGTCTCTAACTTTCATGCTTCTGACAAGTTTAATTTTGAGGGAATTCCCACATATTGTGGATTTGGAAAAAGGACAGATTTGTCTGGTACTGTTTAAAAACCCCATGTGCTAAAAGGATCAGCTTTAGGGTTGCTTATTGGCTGAGAGCTTAAAGAGTGTCACCATGGAGAGGGATTAGAAAGTGACACAGTCAAAAGAACATGATTAAATTAGCCTTTATACAACATACAGCATGCACATATATATATGCATACTTATTTTTCATCCATGCAACAGATATTGAGTGAAACCCAAGTAAAAATGTAACTATCCATGTTTAGCTTGACTCAGTTTATTTGAAATATGGACCAAATCTGATTTTAGCTTGAAACTGACTTTGAGAATTTGCCTAGAATAGGTAATGCTATTAGAGACCAGCCAGTATGAGGTTTACTCTACACAAAGGAATGCTGAAAAGAGATACAGTCAATAACTTCTAGATAACACTAGGGAGAGATTGAACACAATTTGCCCAATGGCTTCAGTGCCTCAGCTGTAGAGGAGAATGCCCTGCCATTCTCACTCTATTGCACTTGTTGCTTTATTGTAGTCTACAGCATTGCTGGGCCGACTGGAAAAGCATATAGACTAACTTAAGCCATCTTTTAACTCTCCTTTTAACACATCAGCAAGAATACAATGGTGTTTTCTGTTCATAGCTAGCAGATGTAGAGAAGGGCAAAACACCCACAGAGTGAAGTAAGGAATGGTACTAAGAGCCCGAGTTCCCACCATCAAAGTGTCTCCCATACCAGCTCTAGTACAGGCGCTGAGCACAAGCCCACTGCAAGCAAACAGTTTAGTCTTACTGACATGGCATTAATGCTCAGAAGCACACAGTGCTTTGGGTTGGGAGGGACCTTTAAAGATCATCTAGTCCAACCCCCCAGCTGTGGGCAAGGACACCTTCCACTAGATCAAGGGTTTGCAGGAATCAAGCTAACTCCTCTGGTTAACACCAGCTACTGCTGTGTGGGCATTAATAGAGCACTCAGCGGACGTGGGGATGTCTGTGACTGTGCTGCATCACAAGCCCAACCAAAGCCAGCCTCCCCACTGCAAATCAGAGCTGCTGCAGCCTTGTATTCTTAGTGGAAAGAAGAGCGTCCTGCAGAGAACAGCAGAATTGTTAGTAAACACAATTACCCAAAGCATGCTGATTTAGATCTTCTCACCCCTTAGTGGTTTGTTTCGTTTTGTTTGTTTTTTTTTGTTGGTCTTAGGATGGGTGAGTAAAGACCTGCCCAGCCTGTCAAAGATGAAAATCTGAGTCTACAATATCTGAATGAAGGAACCCCCATACCCAGGATAAGCATGCTGTCTATAAACTCCCAGATGGTAAACCACCCTGGAATCTAGCTTTTTAATTTACAAACATTGCAGGACTCCTGTGTTGTCTGCCTCACTAGCTCATTCTCAGAACTCAAAACAGGCTGGCAACCTAAACTGCTACAGAGGTATGAATACCAACAGTCACCTGAACAGAGCAGAAAGCCCTAAGAGTAGATTTTCCATGTTTTCATGCCTGGCAGTCCTAAGAGAACAAGGAACTTTCACACAGCTAGAGATTATTTTCTCACAAAAGGTACACAGTACTACTGCACTGAAATAATTTCTTGAAAATTATGGCAGTGTTTATAGAGCTAAACACTCAGTACATCTACATTCCCAAGATAGGCACTCCAGATTGCTGAGGACATCAGGAAACTTCCCTTGAAATGCAAAATAATACTTGCTTGCAACTACCTCTCAGCTTTTCTTGAAATGGTAAGTATAGTTATATCCTGAATTACATTTAAAAATCACTATACAACAGATTGTTCAGTAACTATACGGTAACTTCATATGAAGCCATAGTAACCAGACAGAATTGCAGCTCACATTCCCTAAGTTGCATTATTTTCTGATAACATGTTCAATAACTCATATTATCAGGTTGTGACAATTGGAAGTGACACCAGGAACAATCTGTGAAATAGCCGTTTTCCATTAGTTATATACCAGCACAGTTAGTGCAGCACATGAATTCTATATACAATTGTATACTGTGCTTTCTTCCACATCTATCTGCGTTTTGTAGGGTTTATCTTTGTGAAGTGAAACCATAATGAATTCTATTATATTATGCAATTCATGCCTTTTCTTTGGTTGTGTCTCATTACTTTGGGGCTTTCTTTTAATTGATTCTGAGCAAAGAGCGAAACTGAATTGGATAGAACTGTTGTCACATACAGTGTGACAACACTGAGTATGGATCATGGAAACTTTTTTTTCCATTTCCACTGTATTTGATTACAGGATTTCTTCTGCTTGAAGCTGAGGCAGTATAGAAATTTAAGAAAATAATTCATTATATACTATAAATAAATATTAAAATCAACAGTAGTAAACAAATAGTAAAAATTTCCCAGATGATGTGTTGAATAAGAGTTATAACCCAATCTGATAATATATTCTTTGATACTGTTTATGATCACAAGCAAAAATACTTACATTTGCTGAAAGTTGAGATGTAAGTGTAGCAACTTTCTCTTGTGAGGCAACCAGCTCTCTCCGTAGTTTCTGAATTTGCTAGGAAAGAAAAACATGCCTTTTGTCAGTATTTCAGCAATTTCCTTTTGTTGTGGTTTTTGTTTGTTTTCTTAAGGTTTGCAATGTCTTAGTTTCATGTTTTAATCTCAAAACTAATGATAGTCACAAATTATTAAAAGTTGGCACTTAGTGCTATTGCTCCAGCTGTTTTCTTGCACTTAACCAGTGTATGAGCTTGGATTCCAGTTGAGGAAGCACACATTGGAAAATTCTTAATTACTTCATATGTACAACCCTCTGTTTGTACATGTAAAGGTCATGTTTTCTTACCAAATCCTGTAAATTCCAAATATATTCTTAGTACAATCAAGTACAGAAGACCTGGATGAGGCCTGAGATTATGAAACATGAATGAACGGGTGAGGTTCACTGTGCCTAACTAGACTTGATGCAACGAACATGCGTTAATGTCTACATTAGACTCAGACAAAGGGCCAAAAAATAGTCCCTCACTCCCTGGCTTGAAGAAAGCTTTGATGACTACCTTGGACACAGATTTTTGCTTCATGTATGTCTAAAGCTAGATAAGGTGTAGTATTTTTTTTCTTTTTCTCTAACACAATTCTTTCCATAGTCTCTGTAATTCAAACATGCAGCCTCTTTAAAACATACACTACTCAAAAACCTGTGTGCCAACCTAAAGAGAAAGAAGCCAAAATGTTGCTTTAAATGTTCTTGTTGACATGAGAATAAACTTAATTCAAGGCTCCTGTATCCTCTAATGTAAAACAGAACCCAGAAGAAAAATATATGTTTACATTTCAGCTAAGATGGCTATCTAGCACGAAGCTTCCACATAATTTTAAACTCATTTAACACTATCTGAGATCTTACAGAGACTCCAGGCATTGCACTGAACTTAAGCACAGCATGGAGTTCCACTTTGAAACACATTTCATATTCAGACATAAAAGAAATTCTTCCAGACTATAAAAGTAATATGTCTAAAACTAGCCTAGGAAAGGAAGCACATAATGTTCATTAGAAAAGACTATTTCAAGAGTTTAATTTTTTATGACTCCTGTGAAAACCAACAGGGAATATTGCACAGGCTTTAAGAATGAACAAATTCCTGTGCATCTATGATACAAAAATAGCTAGGTTATTTACACTAGCTCAGAGCAAAGGAGACACATTATTGACCTGTTCTCTATCCTGGACTGTCGCTTTTTCCAAGTTTTCTCTTAAGCTACATTTTTATCATATTCCTGCAACTATACAGGAATGCTGTTCTTGTGAAATGCTGTTCAACATCTCGTGTAAGAGCAGACCTAGCTACTGAGAAAACATCATGTAGGAATTACACAGTAAAGAACTGTTGTTTCACCTCTATATACAGTCCCATACACTATGAGCTTACACTACTGAGCTTACACTACTGAGCTATGGCATGCTTCTTTAGCTCCTTTGCTTTAACTTTCAAAGAAAGGAGCTTAGAAAATTCAGGTAGAAAATATATTAAAATATACTGTGCCAAGTAAGGAAGAATATGTTGTTTGTTCAACTTCTTCAAAGTATCTTTTAGTTGACTTTTAATCTGATAAGAGTAGTAAAAATAAGAGCAGCATAAATGCAGGAGTCGGAAGGCATGTAACTCTGTGAATTGGAAGTGCACCCTTTGGTGCTGCATTTTATTGCTCCTACTCCTCGGTGCCCTTTTAATAGAACCAGGACTTTGTTTTGAGAAAGTCTGTAATTGTATCCAGCTTCTGACCCCAGCTTGTTACCCATTCTTATACACTGTGAGGAGAAAGAAGCTGTTTTCCATGTCAGATTTGATTTATATCTGAAATCAAGCCGTGTTGCTCTGAAATCCATCAAAGTGGTCAGTTTCAGAAATGTAATATAATGCAAAATGTAAGGGAGAGAAGTTAAAAGCAAACATTTGAAGTATTTTTCTCCTAAAAGGCAGCACATTACCTTGAATTGAACAGGCCCTTAGATCCAGTAAACAGTGGTATTAAGTCTGAAATCCTCCACTCAGAAGCCTGAATCTCATCGATTCTTTTCACTATTTTAGAACCTCAGCCAGGAGGTATTTTTCAGCATGATGCTAAGAAAACACCTTCTAGAGCACTAGAAGTTGCATCAGATTTTAATGAGTATTTCTTAAAAAACAGTGCAGACACAGAGTATTATTTTCCCCAGCAACTCAACAGTTTATCCATAGCAGGTGAACAATATACTTTAATATAATTCAATACGTAAACATAAAAATGAAGAAGAGTTCTTACCTCTGAATGTGCTTTTTCTTCTGCCTGGAAGAAAACGAAGAAGAAATGGCTTAGAAACTGTGTGGAACATAAATGCACCAACGGAAAATAAAATCCAGGTAGACTGAAGTGAAATAAATAGCTTCATGGATCCATTACATTTAATGAAGGTATGCAGTAAAAACAATAAATAGGATTCTTTTCAACTTACTTGTTAAGACTCCAGATGAAACCCCAGAGTGTTTACCGAGTGTACTGACAATAGAAAACAGTGGACAAAGGGAGAATAGGAACAGAGCAGCAGAAACTACAGCTACGCTTCTAAGATACAAAAGAAAACTCGCTGTGCTGCCATGGCACAGACCAGCACTTTTACATTGTAATGATTATTGTTGCTCCTGAAACATATTTTTCTTTTACTGCATACTGAGCAATATTCCTACTACGTAATCCTGCTAAGTTGACAGCGTATCAGTAAAACATACATGGGAGGAACATGATGGGAGAGGTGCATTTGCACTTCCAAGTAGCTTCCTCCATACAGAGTACTGATCAAAATATTAAGGGCTATCAAGGTCAGTTAAAGTTTCAGCTTAAATTTGGTAATAATATTTAATAATTTTATATATTTTCCATATTCTTATGTAATGATGCTATTTTCATAGCAGTCTTTTTCAACAAGCTAAGAAACTAAAAGACTTTGGAAGTCATTAGATTTGTAAGCATGAGAGTATTCTAATTTGGGAGGCATTTGGTGGACAGAGAAATCTTGCTTCAGTAGGATTCTAATGGAAAAGAATGGCATGCCAGGAGAGAGGAACTCTTTTAGAACATAAAATAAGAAGCAGTTAATGTACTGGAAAACAATCCACCCCATAATCTGAGGTGCCCCATGTTCAGAGAAGCAGTCTAACATTATCTGGAAAAGAAGTAGCAGTAAAAGGAATATGTGGGTAGAAGAATTAGCTATAAATAACACTAGGAAGGCTAAGAAAACCCAAGGTTCCTGGGAAGATTTCCTTACATGAGGCAGTATCTGTGTTGTTACAAATTAATATAGCTGCCTTTTTAAGCCTGTATTAAGCGTTACTTTTGTGCTATTAGAATTTTAATAATTTGTTACAGAAACATTTTCTTACTTTACCTAGTATAGTGAAGAAGACTTTTAGAGAATGCCTCTTTCCATACATGCTTATCATTTAACAGTCACTAAAAAGACTGTGGTATTTCCCAATGCAACACTTAAAAACTGCTCTTGGCTCAAACTACTCTAACACCTGGCATGTCACTACATGGGAATGATTTAGTACAATGTTTTATTTGCCAGCACTCATGTGACACACATACTGATACTAACTTTCGGATCTATAGTCACAAAAAGGAGATCCGCCTACATAGAAAAAATTAAATTCTATTCTCATTATTGTTGCTTCAAACGTGTGGTCCATGAAAAGTCACAATTAGATCAAGAAATACCTTGTTCCCTTAGGAATTCTACTGTGCCAAGAAAAGAAAGAAACAAACAAACAAACAAATCTAAGGTTGATGACTTTTTCCTGAAGCTGATATGCTGGGGACATGGTCCCTTGTCCTTAGACCACCAACCCTTGCAGGTGAAGGCAGTGCTACCTATTGTTACCAGATGACTCCCTCGCTATATAAGGAAACATTGCCTCTCTCCCAGAGTTCAGAGAGGTGGCTTCCACAAGTCAACTTTTGCGGGGACTGGAAAAAGTAAATGAAAGAGAAGTAACATGACTCTGGGCATACTATCACCTTAAAAATAAAATCTGGCAACCAAATACATCTGAGCAATTTTTACTTGACTTTGCACTGACACCATTAAAAGCCAGAACTCAGCCATTGGTTCAAAAGGCTCTAATAGGAAATAGTTTTTTTCCCTCCTTCTACTTCATTATATTCATGTATCCTACCCTTGTAAGGATTAATTTTCTTCTTTTTTTGAAGACTTAAAATATTAACATACAAATGACATGTCCTTACACATCTCCTTTGAGCTTGCCTTAGCACAGTTAATGAAGTCTAGGGATTGTAAGTGTAGCTAATGCTGAGAGCCAGTGCAAGAAATATAGCAATTAACTAAATATATGCAAACTGCAGTCTCACCTACTGAGCAGGAGGAGATTAAAGTTAGACACAACTTGTCATAATATACACTATCACATATTTTTTTCAACTTCTCTGAGAGCTAGACAGACTCACTGCTGAGACTGAATCAGTATTTCAGTCATATAGTCTACTAAGTCAGATTACAGGGCACACTTTTCTGTGAAACCAAATGGTTGCATATTTCTACAAGCTAGATTTCCAGTCTATTCATGTTAAGTCCTCAAAACCCAAATACAAATCAAGAAGAAAACCCATATGCAGAACTTCTGTCTCATTGAACTTATTCATTGCAATGGCAGCAAATCATGAAATGTCTCTTGTGAATCTCATGTTCTAATTCTCAAGGAAACAATCTTCAGAGAATAACTTCAAGATTTGCATCTATCCATTGGTAATAATACATAAAGGTCTTGATCTTTATTTAGTACTTTGAATCTCTCCAGTGATTTGGCTGCAGAAAACCACTAGCACCAAGCTTAAGGCAATGCTTGAGAATCCTGATAAATATATTGATTGAGATACTTGTGGAAAGGCAGTCTCTTTAGAAATACTGCTTAGTGATTTTGGGCTGTTTAACTAAGTTGAAAATGCTCTTGTACTCCTTTACCCTAGTAACAGCTGAAAGTGAGTTACGTGTGCTCTTCTGAAGGAAAAGTGGCACATCATTGAACAATGAAATGTCATTCTCTGCCTTCAGCTGATACTGATTGCCAACCTTTCATGTTCCTGTACTCCACTTGCACATCATCTGATTAATTGCTGAAAAATTTAAACCTGTTTCACAAGATGAGAGGGATCAAGCAGAAGAAATGCTGATCAAAAATCATTCCTACTAATTTTGTCATATTAATTTCTTGCTCTTTACAGATTTTTCTATGGTTTCCATTATTATGTCTACATAATCCATAACTTCAAGAGTGGGGCTTAGCTGCAACATGAATTCAGTCAGATGTTTCAGAACATGCCACTTACAATTGGGTAAACTTTTTAAAGTTTGTTTTGCAGGAAAAATACTGTTCTTTTATATCATGGGGTTCATGTAATATTTCTAAGATACTCAATAATCTTGAATGACAGCAGGCTATATAACTAGAAAGTATTAGCAAATTCCTGCTACATTACACATCAGAGCAGAGGTATTTCATACCTACTGACTCACTGGGTACTAAAAACATCCTGTGTCACTTGCAAATTTGATTTTTACCATCTACCAGTTTCATAATATTATTCTAAAATTTGACATTAAAGGTTGAATTACAATTTTGGACAGCGCCCATGCAAACTGATCATAGTGACTCGTAGACAGGGAAATAGTAACAAAGACTACAAAATAGTAGCAAAGGAGACAGGCTATTCATGAATGCATGGTATGAAAGCAGATAAGTGGTTTGCTCTGCCATGAAAAAGGGCTAGTACAGCATGTAATTGGAGTTAGTGAATAGGTTGCAAAGCAACTGTTGTGTATCAGCAAGGGAATGTCCAAACATGTTTAGTTCCTTCCATATGGATGATTTCTTGTTAGTAGAACAACTGAAGCAAGAAATTATGCAGAAGACATCAAAAAAGAGACCAAACCAATAAAACAGAGAAAGAAAAAAAAAAAAAAAAGCAGAGCTTGCTTGAGCTGGATACAATTATTACTCAGTCTAATTAATCTAATTAACAGAAAGTAATAACTTTTAAAATCTCTCTTTGGAAGAGAATTTCTCTTTGGAAATACCATCTAAACACAGTCATTTGCCACAGCAGACATTTAAACTGCCAATTTCATCTCCCTTACCCTGAAGCAATCTTGTGTTTTTCAAGAAGTGTACCTCAGTGACAGTACAAAAACACTTTGTAAATTGTGAAATTAGAAAACTAGCTGAAAATAAGGAATATCACTCAAAGTTATCAAATACAAGAGAATAAGGGCTCCATTAAATAGAGACTCCTAGACCATTAGCTTCTTTTTAGCTTTCAAAATATACACTACCTTATTTAAGCAGTTCCGAGCAAGTCACATAAACCCATAAAAATAATGTATTATAAAATAACATGACAGTAATACCAAAGCTGAAAATAAATGCCCTTGCTTTATTATAGTGCAATTTTAATCCTTCTAGATCTCAAAGTATTGAAATTTTCATGAACAATGAACAAGAACAGAGGCGGCCAGAACTTTTTTCTAATATATAAACACTCACCGTGGAGTAGAGAGAGGATGTGCTGGAGACAAGTGATAATGAGGACCCATGTACTTTAAAAAAAAAAGAAAGAAAATAACATGAAATATTGATAAAAGCATAAAAGTTCCCCCATGGAGCTCAATAACTAAACACAGTTTTAAAATGAGAACCAATCTTTCATAAAGAGCAATTATGACATATCAGTATAGAAAAGCTGTTGATATTTTTTCCTGCACTTAAAAAGATTGTTCTACAGAAAAAGCACTTTCCTGTGTATGAGGTGGAAGAGAATGCCAGTGAGGTTCAGCATTATTACCAGCAAACCGAGCATCACTTTTGTTGCTTTGACAACAAAACACTTGATAAATATACTCTTTAAAGAAACCAGAAATTGAGCTGTTTATACACCTGTCCAAGCCTGAGCAAACTCATTTTAATATGAGACTATCCTTTGCAAAACAGTCCACACTCCCTGGGGTGAGTTCCCAGGCTTTGCTCAGCTGTTTTTTCTCCTCAGCTCAATGCAGACCCATGTATTTGTAATCCACGTGAAGGGGTTACTGCAAGAAGTAGTACTATATTCCCACTGATAATCACTAGTCAGCCTCAAGAGCACCAAGCGAATGTTGCAGGAAAAAATGCGGTTTCTGGCCTCTCTGAAAATGGCAAATGAAGCCTAAATGGAAATCAAGTTGCCTCTTTTGCTTCTGATGACACTCTAAATCAAGGATACACTAGTAGAGAATTTTAAAGAAGATAATTTATTTCATTACTTCTTTGCATTTTTGTTTCAAAATGATTTTATTTAATATTTGTAATCTGCCAGGGTTTGGTAAATAAATTATTTTGCTTTAATAGCTATCTGGCATCCATATGCCAACCCGACAATACAAGAAAACTTGGATTAAACAAATAGACTTTAAATCTAATTTTGTAACTGGGCAAACACAAAGATGTGGTACACTGACCACTGAAACCCTGTTCCTTTGAATTTACCTCTGGTGTTCAGTCTCTGCTTTAAATCTCTTGACTAAATTCCCATTCTGCTCTTGTACACAGTGGCTCTACCCATTATGTCATTCTTTAAAATTCCTCAGAGCTCCTATCTTAAATAAAATACGTTGACCTTCTAATAGCATCATTTCATGTTAATCTCTAATGACCGTAAACTGCTGAAAACTGTTTGTTATTGCTGCATTGACTTTCATTTACTCAGGTTGATCACGGTTATCCACTCCAGCTGGATATGAAACACAACCAACGAAAAAGCTTTCATCAAAGCCACTGGTGACCCATTACCGAAATTCTAGATTTAACACTCTTTTTCTGTGCATAAATTATTTGCCTTGTTTCCTTTATTATTCTTTCAGTGTTTCCTTTGATAATTTTCCTGTTCCTCAGCAAAGGGTCTATAGTCACCTCTGTCCTTGAATTATATGATATGCTTCTGTGCAGTCAGCCATCCTCTCTGTGCTGACAACTCACAGCTTGATCTGTCCTGCACCCTACTGCTAGTATTACATACCCAGATGTCAGCCTGACATATCATCTAAAATACAGAAGGGGGAATTGAAAAGTGAAAATATTAGTTGTCTGTTATTTCATCTCAGACTTTCTTTTTTTCCCTTTTTATCTCCTAACTATGAGCTCTGGGGCTAGGGGAAAACTATTTGCTTATTATAAAGACCATTTATATTGTCATCACTTTGCAGTAAACAAGATAGATGAGATGATGTTGTAGAATAAATCTCCATTAAATTTTAGTGGATTTTTTTGCTTTGGGTTGTAGGGTTTTGTGTTTTGTTTGGTTTGGTTTTTTTTTGTTTTTTTTTTTTTTTTTTGGCGGGGGGGAGGTTGGTTTTTTGTTTGGGTTTTTTTTGGGGGGGAGGGGGAGTTGTTGCTTACTTCTTCTTTACTTAAAGGGTGTGAGAATGTTTTGCTTATAGGAATTCTGCAAATAATCAGATTTACCAGAAATTTTACACAGAAGAAAATGTTACAGTGCATTTAATTAGGAGTCGTCAGATTTTCTGTGGTTAGAAAAGAGCAAGATCCAAAACCAAACCCCAACATATTCTCCAAATTCCAGGTGCTGTTTATAGTATTAAAGAAACCAGACTAACGATAATAAGATGCATAAAGAAAGTGGTGAGGTCAGATTAAGTGACAGAGGTTGAATACAGAAATTCACATAGTGTTTGTTGTAGGAGGCAGTAGGAAACTAGAAAAAGTAAATGACTACAAAAGAAAGGGGATACTAAGTAGCCCTGGCATTTGGAAAAAAAGAAGGAAATACAGAAGTAGGAATAAGAAATGACAGTGGTCAAGGTATGCTCAGACACTTCAAATTTAGAGGCAAAACCAATAAAATAATTTTCCAACAATGGCTTCCTTTCCTCTAAAATTTCTGATAAAGGACTTATACATGTATGACATACACAGTGTTGTGTATTACTGTGTGAAAGAAATATCTTGCATAATTTAGGGTAAGGAAGTCCTGTGAGATCAGCTCAACAGAATTAGAAAAGAAGGTTCACAAAATTATTCAAATTTTTATGTTGCAGAAGAAATATTTTTAAATTTTACTACTCCTTGAGGGCCTATTTTGGGAGCCTATTTGGGAGGCTATTGACTGGTCTAAACAGTAACTCAGTCTTACCTTCTTCCATGCTGTCCCTGAATGAACCTGAATGACTAATTGCTCGTGGTCTCTCTTCTAAGGATGTAGCACTGCCACACAGCTGGGAGTCATCATACAGATCAAAAGAAGTGTCTTGTGCAGGGATGCTGTTTGAACGCATCATACTGGGTCCAGGAAGGTTAAACTGAGATAGGTTGGTTGGACTCACTGGAATACAAAACTTTATTAATGAAGCACATTTCCATTAAATAAATTTTGGTTTTGAACAAAATTGCAATGTAGGACCAGCATGGCTAGGTGGAGTTTACGCTGTCGAGAAAATGAAAGGCTTTTATTCCCACATACAAAGCCACCACAGAAAGGTGAAGCAGATGATCTCTAAGGAGCTGGAGCTGGATGAGACTAATCCTGTAAAACACATGGTAACACTAACACTGGTGTCTGTACACACTTGCTCACTTTGACAGACCAAATTGGAGAGGCAAAGGGAGAGATTCAAAAGTTAAAAGTTAAAAAGGAATAAGAAGGCATAAGAATTTTTTATGAGCAGCTCTTCTAATGGATCCGTATCTGTGTTTTATTGCTATATACCCGTATTACCAACTGCTTTCAAGATCAAAGTTCATTGGCACATGCAAGATGTTTATCCTTTAATTTTCTACAGCACCTACCACTATATCAAGTTAAAATTGCTGCACAGGCCAGTTGAATTTTATCATAATAAACAGGAGTAGTCCAATCACTTGTGGTTGAAATCTAGAACAGTGTTGATGAACCTGCTTTCAGCTTTTGCATAGTTTGTTTGCCAGTAGCAAGGAAAGCCTGGCTATGGTTCACCTGGACCACATGAACTCAATGCCTAGAAGAAAAGGCAACTGTCTATCCAAATTCAGCCTCAGAGTTTGGAAGTTTATTTTTGGTCATGCAATATGTGCCATAAGTTACAAACTATGAGAGCAGCTGTGTTGTGAGAGCAAATTATTCCATAGGGTTATGGTAATGGAAAGAAGGAAAGGACAATGACAAAATGAATATTTAAAAAAAAATCACGATCTTCTTGCTCTGTGTTGTGAGTACAAAATGTACGAACTAAATGAAAAAGAAGATAATTGCAAGTAGAAAATGACAGCGTGAAAGAAACACTGCTTAAAAAGAGCTGTGTCTAAAACTACTGCAAGCACATGGAAGAAATCCAAAGCAGTGGCTAGATTAGCCAGGATCTAACTTCATTTTTAAAGTGGCTTTGTTCAACTTCATTTCCCATACATAATAAAGACCAACATTTGTATGTCTAATCAAATTTCTTTCGAGTGACTGTAACCTACAGATGCCATAAGCTGTAACAGAGTGATAGAAGTGTGAATGCTTCAAAGGTTGTTGCTAATTTCACAGTAAGATCTTAAAACACAAAAGTTCATTGTGAACCTAAGTATGTGTTCAGCACTGTGCAAAAAGTGTTTTTCTATTAAGCATTAAAGAAAAGATAAAATTGTTAACAAAACTAAATTTGTGTTGGATTAACTTGAAACAGGATCCAGAAGAACCAAATCTAAATCTTGACCTGAAATCAAATAAATCTGAACTGTGACTCGCATCCCAAAATATTACATTGCATTCAAGGTTAGGATTTGCATTGGGCCCAGTGCAGTTATATCAAGGTCCAGCCACTGAAGTGGATTGGAAACGCCTATCTCAAAGCAAACCTGTGTACAGGAAAAAAAGTGATGTTTAGTGTCTGGATCACCATTCATTGAATCTCTGGAAAGAATCCTACTGACTGTGAATTGTAAAAGATGAGTAGATTTGAACTAGAAGCAAATTTCCAGCTCTGCCTGAAATTTTCTTCTCCTTGGGCAAGCCACGGAGAATCTGTGCAAAATAAGAGGCCTATTCCATGGCCAACTCCATGAAAAACACTGTGAATTTCCCTTCCTTAGTGAGGTACCACAGTATGGTGATGGAGATGTTAAAATAAACTATCAAATCTGGCAAACGAAGAAATATGAACGGTTGAATTTTATGGTTCGATTCTAGAGTGGGAGAAACAGTGAAGGAAAACAGCATTTACCCAGGTTGGAAAAGTGATATTTTCCAGTTGCAGATGAAGACATAGCTGAAGGAGAAACAAGCGGAGACTGACTGCCAGTGTCTTGCAGGCCTCCAGTTGAGTGGGAGCGCAGCCATTCCTTGCCTTCCTCCTGACTCGTCTGCCGGGATGATGGAGTATATCTGAAAAACCACAGCTGCCATGCTCAAAACAATGACAAGGTGACAGTTTGGAAAGAAACAGTTGCCACACAAATACCCGTCACCACTTAGATAGAACAAAACTCTTGGAAAACATCAAGTCTGGTCAAGTGACTATCACCAGTGATTTTAACAAGGTGAAATTTACCATCTTATTACAACAGAAAAAGTACAGAACAGAAGCCCTTTTCCTCTTCATCCCCCTCCCCAACACAGCATTTCCTTCCTTCAAAGAGATATGATGATAAACCATAGAAGACAGACAACTGAGCTAACAGGCAAGGACTTCAAAGCTATAGGAAGTATACAGGTTGATGCAAGAGCTCAGAAACTGTAATGGTAGGATGGGGAATGGACAGACTAGAAGCCAAGAAATGTGAGTAGCTGCTTACAAAATGACATCTGCCACAGATCATGAGGGCAGTTGGTTAGAGGACAGGAGTGAAGCAGATCAACAACTCTGAAAAGTAGTTTGCATCGGTAATGACAGCTACTCAGTCAGTGCTCTGCCACTCTGAATGCTACCTGACATTGTGTCTTGCCCCAAACTAGGGGGAGGGAAAGGGACAGGAAAAATACACAATTAGCAGAAACAAGTTCTCAGTAATGAAGAAATCTAGCAATGAAATCATTCATCAACTGCTTCCTATGGCAAACTAATAAAACAAGTGCAACTTTACACTTGGGTTAAGAGGGAGAACTGATAACTCCCTGGCCTAGCCTCTCTTGGCTGGGCTGGAAGAAGGGCAATTCTGGCAGCTGTAAGCATCAAAATATGCAGGTAGTGTGGGTCTTAACCAAGAGATTGTTTTTAGCAATGTCTGCAATAGCTTGCTTCATTCAGCACAATCTCCTGCTGAGAAATGAGCACCTTCTTTATCACTGTCATGAGCCATGAGTATTCCCCAAACAGCAGAGCAGAAAGGGCTTTCAATATTCTGGCTTCAGGCTTGTGAGGCACAAATATTTCTGCTTAGCAAGCAGATTAAATGAACATGTAAGTTCTCATGTTGTGCTTGTGGTTTTGCACAATATTTTACGGCACTAAAACATCTTGTCCTGATTAAATATTTACTTCCTTTCTCCTTCAAAAAGACAGCTATGATCTTTGCTTATTAATGTGGTAGAGCAGAGTTACCCAGTGGTTATCAGATCAGAAAGATGGCAAAATGAGAATTCAGGATTTGGGTCTTGGACTGGGATCTCTGCATATTAAATCAAACTGATGGTCTTTCTGGGATAAGTTATCAGGCTTATATGCCTATAAACTGTTTTCCCACTCAATTTCATTTTCAGCCACCATTACCTTTGTACAGCCACAAACCTCAGTTAGCCCAGTGTACCCTTGCAGTGTCCTCTTTGTGCCTCTTTCATGTCTTTCACCTTTTTCCTTCTCTCTGAATCCAAAATGATTATTTTGGTATAACAGAAAATTTGATTAAATTCTTATTAAGGCACAGGTGGTGCAGAAGAGCATAAGGTGATTTCTAAGTGACATCACTTTAGCATTATCTTAAAATTTCCTAAACTGTTATTTATCAGTAACCTGAGAAATTTAATCATGTAATTTCAGGGACTGAAAGGGTTCAGAATGTCTATGTGCATGTACATATGTCATTGCTTGCCAAATCTCCCTCCTGGATTAGGGTGGTAGGCTTCTTTGACTGATGAGACCAGAAAGTGATCCCCTATTTTAACCATGGAGGAGAGAAAAGATTGGATATTAAAACTAGCATTTTCTAACCCTACCCTTTATTGTATCTTCAATACAAATTGTGTGAGTGTTTGTATTTAAAGTTCAAGTTCAGATCCACCTCTAAAATCTTGTTTTTCTCAATGTTTTCAGCAACTAGTTCCATTGAATTACTGAAAGTATCTTGTTCTGTATATTTTAGCTCACAAGGAGTCAATCCCCTTTAAGATTCACTACATAAGGAAACTATCCTTAACAGTATTCACTTACATGATACACCCTGAAAGGACATTTATTCACTAGGCAGACTTGGAAAAACAAAGTCCACTGTTCAAATCTACATTTTCTGGTTTGAATATAAATACCAAGAACTCTTGTTAACAGGATCAACAAAGGGAGAAAGAAAAGGAAAGACAGTGTAGAAAAGGTTACAGAAAAAACAGAGAAGCAGCAGTCATGCTCAAAAAAAAAAAATGATACCTTAATCCCTTTTTGGGTAGTGTATTTCTGTCAAGCTGCATGCTGTTAAAACAAAAAAAAATCCCTAAGGACATAGAGTAAACAGGACTGTTCAGAATTACAAATTTTTAAAGGTCTAGATTTGTGTGCATAACAGAAGGTCATTTAATGCTTTTTAATATATCTTTCATGATAAATGCCTGACTTGTTGGAGGGGACAATAGGACATGGACTGCTGCACCTTCATTTTTCATCTAGACATGCTCTAGGCTGGGTCAGTAGTAATTTGGAGACTGTCCATATCAGAAGGAAGTCCTTCTTAGAATTTTCAACCTTCCTACAGCTTCACCCTGCAATCTGTGTGAGAATCATATGGTCACAGTATGAACCTTTATTTTTCACAGTTGCCTATGATAGGCCAATAGATTTCCAAAAGAAATGAAGGTTGTGGCACCTGCTAAGAGACAGCATGGCCTTGCCAGAAGCCAAATGACAGTTCTGCATGTAGAAATGCATGCTAAACATACAGACCTTTCGCTTTCTGTTGTTGTTGGGCTCACACAGTAAGGTGACGATGGGGGTGATGAAAAGTGGCACTAGATAAATGTTAATTCATATTCATGCACACATAGTGGCAGAGTGGCTGATTACCAGAAAGAAATCTACGGCTGGAGTTTTCCTAATTTAAACCCCACCACTAGAAGGTAAACATCTTGCTTTCCTTCAAATAAGGGTCATTTGGGCATTTCCCTATGAAGACCTGGTAGATCAATCACTGACTAGTGTGGGTTGAATTTGTACTAGTCATCATCAAGTAAGTGTTGCAGTGGTTTTTTTTTCCCCTAAGAGCGTAACTTAGTGTCACCATATGGATTAAATTGCAAAATGGCTTTAGAAAGTTTGTGTATTACATATCATAATCACACCTCTGAGAGCAACAATAACTTAGGACCCTTCCTACTCAAGAAAACTCCCACACCATTATTAAAGATCATTTCTATTGTGCTGGGTGCCCTGCTATCATGTAACCTTGATCCAGGCAGATAAAGGCAGTGAAAACAGTGTTCATGCCTGGTGTCTGGTGGCCCCACCATTAGGGCTCAGACTAATGGAGGTAAACCACTCTTACCACCAGGAAATTTTATAGGTAATTTTGCTAAACAAGCCATTGTTTTACATTTGGAGAAAGCAAATGGAAGGAGAAATTAGCAGGATTTCAGCACAGGCCCAGCTGTCATGATCCATGTGAGGGAAGTCCTTTATATGACAGAGGGCTACCTTTACAGCATTTTGCTCCCTATATAACTAAAAGTACCAAGAATAGTTCGTAAAAAAAGAACATAAATTTGAATGTATGATTCATGTGGGTTTTAGTTCTCTGCAGAGAATAATGGGGGCTGGATGTTTCTTTACATACTCTAAATGTCAAAATAATAAACATAATTGTAATAACACCAGTTTCTTCTGCAAATGCTTCAAACATCTTAATGAACAATACATTTGCTAATTTTATTTTAATCTGAGATTCTATGTATTTCAAAAATATCTATAGCACATTATCTATAAATAAATAGACCAATCAGTGTTCCTTTAAACCGATCCACAAAAGTTGTAAGTCAGTCATTTAAGTAGCGAATAGTGACCATAACTTTTTGCTACAAATATCTGTGAATTCAGATACTCAAATGAAATGGTGCTGAATATTTTTCAGTGTTAGCATGGAGTTATTGCCATTTCATAAAAGTGAGTGCAGCAAACATTCATTTTTAAAACACTAAATCTTGCACAGATGCTCCTAGATTTCAGATAATTACATGAAACCATTAACCATGGTTCCATGCAACTATTAATGCAGACTGATAACTGCACATATCTTTTTAGTCCCTAAAAGCATCCTTACAAGAAAAGCTGGACATATTACTTGTACAGAAACTGAACTTCTGATAAATGGAAGTGAACTGACCTCAGTGTTCAAAAGATCTCTAAAACTGCTATGAAAAGAAATTTCCTTTCCTGATTCAAGTGGTACATACATGGACATCTGTCTCTTCTGCTCAAAACAAATAATATAAAGTGAGGATGAGACGAGAATATCATAGCATTCCCAATTTGCCATGTCAGCTGCGAAAAGCAGTCTTGCAGGAAAATGCATGCAGATGTAGGCTGAAGTTATCAAGCCCATTGTATTGCTGTCTTCTTTTGTTTCTTTTGCACTGCTGAAACCTCTGAAAGTTCTCTTGGGGGAAATTACAGGAAGCCTTATAGTTCTCAGTTTCCTACCTATCCTTTGTGTTGAGGTTAGCTTGGGAAAGGGCCATGAAGCCATCTCCTTGGGCTATATCTAATTGTTGCAGAGCTGTTAGGGAATAAAAGAAATTATTGCAAGCTAAAAAACACCTAGGGAGGTCTCAGAGAGGGTGGCCCAGGATGATATGGATCTTATAAGTGGGTTTCTACAAATGGCTAAACACACAAGATAATGTGATACATGATATACAGTTTCACACCTTAAAACAATGATAGTTTAAAACAACTGTAGATCTTGAAGAGCTTAACTGGATTTCAATGCATTAAAACTAAATACTTTTAAAGTAAACCAGAGCAAGCCAGTCATGTAATTAGAAACCACTTCCATTCTGCTAATCTTAAAATGCAGTCATTATCACTGATGAGCTTACTTTTAATTCCTATATTTCTGAACTTTTTATGCACCTCTTGCTGTGTCACTCAGACCAAGCAGAAGAAAAACACAGATTTGCAGTGCCCAACAGCAGTAAGGGCTCGAAAGAACTACTTACTGGTAATGTATCCACCTGGAAAATGTTATCAATTAAATCACTGATATTTCACCAATTAACCCCAGTAGATGGTTTTATTTTAGAATACAAGTACCTGTTTGATTATTTTAATCCTTCTAAATTGTCGTAAGAGAAAATATAAGTGTTCTCCCCCGTAGGGAGTTACCCTGCTAGGACAGTGGAAATAGACTTTTCTAAATAACTACTGCTAGCGCAAAACCAGGAAAGGTCCTGATGGAGATGGAATTTTTGTTGAAAAAGCAAATAGTATTTACTGAACCTATTTTCTGATTGTTACAGTGCAAAAGAGCCTCACTGAATGACACAAAATTTGGCTGGAGTAAACTTTGACACTGTATGAATACAGCAGTGGTCAAAGAGCTATGTGTTCATGCCGTACCATTGCTTCGTGGGGAGCCTGAAGACTGGGTGTAGGCAATGTCTGATCATCCCTGGAGAGATTTGTGGGCAGAGACCTTGCAGACTTGCTGTCTCTATGGCAGGTGACTGCTTTCTGGGAGGCAGCCAAGGGCTACTGATCTTAGCAAGAAATGTAAATGTTCTTTCTGGTTATATCAAATCTTTCCTAAAACTTGATCAAAGTCTTCAAGTTAAAGCTTTCAGATGAAAAACCAGAATGAGATAGCAACTTTCTAAGATTTACATGTGATACTTTCATTTTCAAAATAGTGAGAAGATGCTTTTGTCCCATCAAAACACTACCACTTAGACCCTGTTTTCTTTCTTGAAAATAGCCTCATAATTTTGTATCTGTCTGTGGATGTATATCCTGCCCTGTTATATCCCTCCAGGCTAACATATCACTGATCATTAGTTTTTGAGAAGTCTTTACCAAATGGTTAAGCACCTTACTTTATTTCCCTCATTTTCTTATGCAAATGTTATTTGAAATAGCACCTAAAGCCTTTCTATGTCCAGGATGTCTTATTGTATCTACTAATCCCTTTCCTCTACTCACAAAGACTGTTTCTCTGCAAATAAATTAAATTAGTTTTATTTAAAAGGTTGTTAATCCCATGTTATCTGTTACTTAGCCCATTTTGTTTAATACCCTTTGTATTTTTCCAGGAATAGAGACAAGGTGGCCTTGCCCACAGTCCCCTCATCTTGCAGCCCATACATCCTCCTCACTCCTGCCTTAGCACAGACCTTTTGAAACCTCTTCCTTCAGTCCTCATGACTGCAGGTTTTTTTTCTGCAGGGACTATGTCTGAAGCAATGAAGTGAAAAGTTCATCAGGACCAATAAACTGGAGTAATCTTTTGACCTTTTCGTTCTTTCTTAGCATGCTTGCCATTAGTGATGTTTAGCTATCAAATAACAGTTAATGCTTCAGTGAAGCAAACCCACATTTATCTGTATCATCTATTATTAGTTCTCCTCTTTTAGTTTCCCCTAGGCTTTCTCTGCATAGACCCAAGTCGCTTGCTAGCTATGTCTCATTTTGTGATTTGGTCTTTCTGATTTTGTCTCTACATTGTATTACTGTATCTTACTATACAGACTGCTTGTTCAGTCTTTTGCAAGCTCTATAGTGACTGAAGAAAAAGAATAAGCCTCTGTGCTGACACCTCCTTATGCTGTGCAAAGCTATAATTAATTTTGCCAGAGGCATCTCAAATATAAGCTGAGTTTATGAAGGAAAAAGGATATAATCTGCTGTCAAGCATATCTAACATTGCAAATCAATGCTTTTGCTGTGAAAAAAAAAACTTTGCTACATGTAGGTTTTACTACCTAAAATAACACAATGATTGTGACACACCTTTCAGAAAAATCAAACTGCAAAAACCCTGTTGGGGATATAATTCAAGAATTACACCATTTTCCCTAGGTACATGTATCTGTTTTGAGGCCAGATCAACAGAATAAATGGCTCTCTCTGGACCCCATCATAATATCCCCATATGGACAAATATGAAAGTTAAAAATATTGCCAAAGGCAAAGCATTTGGAACCACTGAAATTGAGTCACTGAATAAATACATGAAGTATTAGTAATGGGGGATGCTCAGGAGCTGATGCCAAACCATTAACATTTTAAATGTGATATTAAACATCCTCTGCATAAACATGATTTTTGGCATAAATTCATAATCTTCCACATCATTCTATTGACTTCACTATCCATACACATAGCAGTAAATATTAATAGGGTTTTTTATACTTTAAGTATTAATTAGTAACTTTCTAAGAAATATCATCACATTCAGTTCATGGCACACAATGCAAACTAGTATTTAAAAATTAAAGGCACAGTGAAAATTACAACTTACTCATGTATCAACATATTTTTACCTACTGTTGTTAGCATACATTATATTGGTACACACATATGTTTTATTGTGTTGTCATTGCATTAGTAAGAGGTGTGATTTTAGATGATATAGTAATACTTACGAATGTAACATAAGAGGATAAAATGTGTGGAGAGTTTACATCTAGATTTGGCAAAGAGTTGTTCAGGGTTTTGTTTTTGTTTGTGCTTGTTTTGTTTTTTTAAGGCCGATTCACTGAAAGGGAAATCTTTCCGTGGAAAGGATTGGTATTGAAAAATCTCTGGGTATATATAAAGGGAAAAAAAAAATCTTAACATTGTATATAAAAGATCTTTTTCCTTTAAGTGACTGTGTATTAAACAACTAGTTTAACCTTAAATTTTTTAAAATATTTCTGACTGACTCAGTAGAATTTACTTTTTTGGATCAAAGGCTAATGAAATATTTAATACTGACTTTTCAGTCCCCACGTGAGATAAGAGTTTCACTGCCAAATGTTGAAAACTTTCACAGGAAGTGAAAATTACTTACCACCTAGCAAAGTTTACTTTTCTTTCTTGCAAAAGTCAAAAAAATGTTTCACCAAAAAAAAAAAATTATCTTGGTACAACTGTGCCAGAGCGGTTGCACCTCTTTATAATATAACTTAAACTGTAAAACATCTGCATATCGCAAAAAAGCATTAACAGAACAAACAGAGGAGAACTTTTTCTTGTTTTTCTTTGTTTCAGACATTTGCCAGGACTGTGCATACAGTGAGAGTCCCATCTTGTAAACTGTCCCTCTGCCAGTGAAACTGCCTTTTAGTAAGGATTTGTGTAATGATTGCCATGTAAGAAGCAACTTGTCAGGACTAAGAATTTTAAGGCAAGACTGGTAGGCTGAATGTAGGGACCCACCAGCTCTGCCTGTGCTTTGAGTTAATGGGAAGAAAACTGGTGGGGTCCTACTACTGGAGAAAATTTGTCAGCAAGAGGGCAGTGATACAGCTTTCGCGCTGCCAATTGCTGGGGCAGCAGGCAAATACAGCATGACAGAATCATGTGCCTGTTTAGATTTGCCTTTAATTAGACATTTTTTCCCCTTTTTTTTTCCTGGTTGTTCTTCAGAACAAGGGAACTAAAAAAACTTTTAAAGACAGAAAAAGTGCTTGTAAAACTTAAAAGGCAGTTGATTCCACATCCAATGCCTTTCAGCTTTCTTTTCTTCCTTCCTTGCTTTTTTACATAAAGGACGAAGGTGCTAATTAAACAGTGTCCCTTTAGGAAAGCAAGTGGAGGGTTTGTACTTTTGGCTCCTGTCCTCTTGCCTCTACTGGTTCTGTGGTCACTGTACCTATAGGCAAGCTCACCTTTCCGAAAGAGTAGATCTGACGCTTCCAGTCCTCATGAGCAGGCTCTGAACCTCCTGAGTGCTTGTTGTCAGTCCAGAGAGAGAGCCATGATGGCTAAGAGGAAGGTCAATAGACTCGGAACTGGTGTGAAGGCTAGTCATGGACTGGTAACTTGGTGTGTCCTTACTGCCCGCTGAAGAGCTGCTCAGGTTTGCAGCCCACGCAAGACCACCTGATGTGAAAGAGTGCACTGAGGCGGGACTGGAAGCCAAGGAGTGACTTAAGCTTACAACATCTGCATTTAAGTCCGAAGGTTTACTGAAGAGGGGGCTGCTGCTACCACTTTGCCCACCTGCACTGCCCATGCTGCCTGTGCCCGAGGATGGCGATTCCAGGCTGCCTTGCCGTGCCAATGTGGTACTAGGGCTGGGCATTGCCGATGTGGGTTTCACACCTTCAGTACTGGGTGCAGAGGCAGCTTTACCACTTGCCTTGGCACCAAACAACCTAAATGTAAAACAAATAGCTTTAGAGAAACTGATAGCCACATTAAACATTCATGGCGTAACATCCTAAGAGCCAAACTACACATTTTTAATTACTGCTACTAAAATCATGCCTACCTACTTGTTCAATCGCATCGCAAAATTAAATTCACTTAACCATATCACAATAATCAGGGTTTGTTTCATTAGCAACAGCTCTCACTCCTGTTCAGATGTGCTCTTTGCACATACAGACCCTCCCAGAGAGAGGTAAAATAATCACATTTTCATCTTCTTAGTGTATAAACACATTACACTTTCACCCAAATTCAGTAATTAAGCGTTCCCACGGCTAGGTCATTAGCTTTTAAACCCCTCACTTCTCAAATCAGCTACACTGATTGCAACAAACACTTGCAAAATCCTTCATAGCTTAATAAACATCTAAGTATCTGTGTAAAATTTCCCTCTCGTCGTTCTTTTGCACAGATGGTCGTGCGGTCATCAGTCATGTAGTAACCGTTCACACAGAATAAACTGCACCAGAACTAAATGGGCTCAGTTTTTCTCCAAGGGTACTCATGACAGAGGTGTATTTCACGAAATTGCTTCCAGCAATTCTGGAGAAGAAAATTCAACTGTGATGATGAAAAAAAATAAACCCCCAATCCTCAAAAACTGCTGAAATAAAAGGGTCATGTGATGACTTAATGTCTTACTGGAAATATTTTAAGCTGCAGTAAAGTTGCAGCTCATAAATCAATAATAAATAAATGCAAAACTTATCGTGTTGTAAAGTAAGCATAGTTAACAAAGTAAGAATCTGTTTCACATATTACCAAGCCTACAAAAATCAGCTGCAACTCCCCAGCAGTCTGGAGATGCTGTTTTCCTAGGTAGGCACAAGAGGGCACTATTGGCTTTTCCTCCAGCAGTTCAAGTGCTCCATTCTAATTCATATTTCATCCAGATTTATATTTTCAGAAACGTTAAAAAAGGGAATTTACAATTGGCCATTTAGCTTTGCTAATGTCTGTGATAAAGGATGTAACAAAGCTGCTAAGATAATGAAACGTTTGCAGCTGGAGCTGCCAACAATGTGAAAGAGAATACTTTATTATAAGCTATAGAGCTCTTCAGTTCCCTGACCAGGCTATGGCATTGCCTGTTCCAGTAAGAGAATGCAGCTGAACACAGTGTCCTTCCTCACATGTCATGTGCCTGAACTTAGAATCATACAGTATGTTAAGTTAGAAGACACCCATATGACATCAAGTCCAACTTCTAGCCTTCAAGCCATTGTTATGGGAATGCACCTAAAATGTTCAAAGCTCAAAGAACACACATTTTAGGTCTAGGAAAGTCTTAGAGAAATAATCATTTTGGGTGAAAAAAATATTACCCTTCTATTTTTTTTGTACTTGGTTCTCTGTTTGTGGCAATATATGCCCTGGCTTTTTGTCCAGTACTTCAAGACACTGAAAGTCCCTGCTTTATATACTGCAACTTCAGGAATTCATACAAAAGCACTAACCTTCGAAAGGTGGGGGAGGCGATATCTGGGTATTTTGATCCCGGCTGCCTAAGTCCTGATGTGCCAGAGGCACTCGCTGAAGTTGGGCTGGATTTCGGGGAACTGGACAGCGAGACGCTCTCGGAATCGGACACGGCAACTTTCTCTTTTTCCTTGTCTGTCTGGTTGATGGTGACAGGGCTGGATCTCCCAGACCCAATCTTGCTTGGCTCTCGTAGTTTGCTGGCAGCAGCACCTGCAGACTTGCTGCTGACATTGGAGTCAATGCTGCTGGTGCTGGAGCGGTGGCCACCCCTGCCGGGGATTCCACTGGCACTGGATTTTGATGGGCGAGGCAAGCTTCGATACTGCAGAGTTGTCTTGGAGTTCATGTGCAGGACACCATCATCCTGGTTCTGGCAACCATCTAAGCTTGTTTTCCGCCCTGCGTTTGACTTCCCGCCGATGGCTGCAGATTTGGGCATTTTCCCTAGAGTTGCTGACCCACTTGTTATGGTTGCTCCACTTGTGGTAATTATTGTAGAAGATCCCATTCCGGACTTCTTGAATCCAAAGGACCCTGTAGCAGTTGATCTGCCAATGCCAGAGGGAGGCTTTTTTCCTTCATCACCACTACTTTTTCCTGCATCTGATGGGGAACGCTGAATGGAGGTTCCTTTCAGGGGGGGTTTCACTTTTTCTGAAGCTTTTGCATCATCTGTTTTTCCTAAATTAAAGTATATTTGAAAAGGTCACTTGTGTTTAAGCTGGAATGTCTCAATACCCATACTATATGGCTACAATTTCAAAAATGAAAAAATGCACAAATAGAAAACTACCGTAAGAAAACAGACTAATTTGGTCTTTAGTCCCTCATCAGCAGTCAGCAGCAGGTATGACACATTAGGTGTAAACATTAGGTGTTAAGAGCCTAAAATTCTCCCAGGAACTTCCAACTTCACATATAGCTAGAGAACACAGGTGAAGAAAATTATCCTGAATGAACTCTGAGGAATTTTATTTGGCACTTTTTTTTTCCTGTTAATAATATTTCTATGTGTAAGAAATAATATTTGAAAATACAACATGACATGTAATTAACATTTCCAGAGGTATGACATCAATTATGCATGTAGAGATTAGTGGTACTTACTAAGTTCTTTAGTTTTCACTGATATTTTTTTTAGCTTAAAACTAAACTTGTTCTTGTTTTAGTTACACAAAAATATCAGGGAGAGATTATATTATCATTGTATGTATATATCTTGATCTATAACTATACCAGTTACATGAGTTAGTCTTTGTCATATCCTTCATATCTTCTTAAGATTTTTGGTTTTCTGAGAGGCTGCCTTTAGTACTGCACTGACACGTCTATATACCATATATTTTCACATAAATATTATTGTTAAGTACAGAGAAGTTTAATAAGATATTCTATCTTAAAAGAAAATACTTATTTTACAAACAGACAAAAAAAGCCATTTCTCTTTTACTCTAATCTCTCTTTAAGCATCTTTTGTATGCTCCTAATAATGAACAAATAACAAAGTTTTTAATTCACTCTTCAAGAGATTATGAAAGTTTTGGAGGTGGGTGGCCAAATTTCTCTGAAGGAACTAAACTGTAGGGAAAAGCAACTCCTATAATTCAGAACTAAATCCACCCATGTTTTTATCCAGTGCACATTTTATGCTACACGCACACACCAAGGTACAGATCAGACTCCTATGCAGCAAATGCAGACTAGTAGTATATCATTAAAAAAAAAAGAAATAGGGTCCCAGTTCTTTGTTGCACAGTGGCTGCCTGCTCATCTTCAGCAAAACAGATCTGGGAAACTTAGTTTGGCAAGCAGTACACCTTTTACTATCATATGGTTTTATGATTCTATGATTTCTGCATTCATTTGACCACTGTCTGGGGCAAAGCTCCTCAGGGATCTTTTAGACCAGAGGCTTACCAGTGTTTAGCAAAATATTGCATAGAAAAAAAGAGTCTCACAAAGGATTTGAATTTATTCAGAGAAGATCTTTGTTAGTTGCCTTCATAACTGGTGGTTAAAGCATGCTCACGCAGGATTTTGTCAGGACATGACAAAGGTGTAGAAAATGTCCTACAAAGAATTAATATTTCCCTAGTAAAATGATGGACTACATGGTCTTTATAATGATATCTTCCACCAACTATGGATTTTTACTTCAAAACTACATTGCAGAAGTGGTTACTGTTTCTAAGAGGCCTTTTAAAATTAAGGAGGAAATCATCTAGCACTGAAGAAAGAGTGTAAAAAGATTCTTTTTACAAGTTTTTGACTCTTAACAGTGAACTACAGAATATGTTCAGTATCTGAAATGTGACAATTCAGCTTTAGTTCAGAAACACTGATTTTGAGTCCCCTCCCTTGAGTGTTAAGTCTTTTTATCTCAGTTTCTAATCTTTGCCCATTTCTGTGCATATGTTCGATTGTCAAAGGTACAGGTTTTCTAAAGGACAACGATAAGGCACAGATGAGTCCAAAAATACTCATTTCCTTAATACAAGTTGACATAGTCAAATGATAGTAAAATAAAATGCAAACATAGTTTTTGTTATGGATATATTAATGTATGATTAATAAAATATTAGTATGCAGTGTAGCAGACTAACAGTTGTAGAGATGAACAAGTTAGTATATTATCACAATCTTGGCTTGCAGCCATGTATGAAAAGAACTAACAATATGCTTACTGTTCCTCATATCTGTCACACATTTATAACAGCCATTTTTAGCCCACTAAAGATTCTTGACTGCTTATAGATAAATTCTAAGTATAAAGCCTTAATTTTCAATGCTGTAATCTGAACTACAGAAGTTTCCTACCTGGAGTCTTGAGCGCACTTGTTCCTGCTTTTTGCCTCGACTGAGTTGTTCCTACTTGTGCAGTCATGCCTCTCCTCCAGGATCCGGTCTGTGAAACAGAGAAAGATGCTTTCTGGCCCCCCTTCTCTGACTCTTCAGACAGCCCTGAGGGAAGGCCTTTCCACTTGCCACTGCTGTCTACACTGCTGTCAAAGTCTTCCTCAGGCTTCTTCAGCTCTTCAGTGCTGCCCCAAGTTTCACTGTCTGTAACTGAGCGCTTCTCTGAGTCTGTCTTCAGCTACAAGATATTTGCACAAGAAATGGTCAATCTTAACATCTTCAGTATATGCTGTTTTGTCAAATCACAGGCGTGGAATAAAACAAGCACATTGTATTTGTAGCAAGTGCCATTGAAACTTTAAAGCCATTCCCATTTGTGAAAGACAGTTTTCCTTTTTCTTTTATTTTCAAAGTATTTCAACTTGTTTCTGCATAGATAAACCATAACAAAGTGAAGGCTAATTTACTCTGATCACCAGCGGTGATACCCTGTTGTTCCTCAGCTCCTTCCTAATTTCAGAAACAAATCACTGCACTGAGAGGTTTTACTAAAAACTTGAATGAGGGAGTTACTAAATATACTATTAAAATCACCTCAGTCTCGTTTCTTGCCTTTTCCTACCTAAGCCTTCCACTGACCAAATTAGGAGTATTGTTCCAGCAGCAGTATGTTGTACCACCCAGTAAGAAGGAAAATGCCTTCAGCAAAATTATCAGTACTACAGTACTGATCAGTACCATCAGTACTACAGCTTGTCAGTACCATTTCTACTGGGTTGTTTCCATTGCAGTGAATTGTTTCCAACAGGAAACTCACTCTAGCTATATCAGCTAGCAGAGTACCCAGAAGAGAGACTTACGCAAGCACTACCCACTAGCGGGGTGAAGGTTAGCAGCGGGGTCACGCTTACTTTGAAACTCATACCCATGTGGAAGATGACCCAGTGAGGACCTAACACCCCTGTGGTATCTTCTTTCCCTGGGGTGTGATAAGGATAATAAGGATGTATTGCAAGAAGCAGCCCAACAAGGCAGACAATGCAGAAGCTGTGAAAGTGGCTTAAATAGAAATGTTGGAGACTGACCCTACCCTCTGTGTTTGACAAGACATTCATTCTTTGTGGTGACAGGCTGTTGTAAACCTTCCTCCTGTGTTTTCCTGCAGCCTTCTGACCTCAGACTCAAGCCTTATTTGCACATTATCATCTAACCAGTCCTTCTTACCTCCATCCCTCATTAACAGCAAGAAAAGTGGTGCTGCTCCCAGGTATCCCCATAGCCTTATCCCCATACAGCCAAACTAAGCAGGCCTGCAAACTGGATCACATTCAGGGAAGGGCTGTTTATTATTCTGGGTTGTAACAACTCCTTTTCCACAGAGCTCTCTGGTTGTTTCCTGAGCACTGCTGTCATACGTAGGATTAATATAGATTAGATGACCAAAAGAATAATCAGTTGCTGCTTACATATTTGTTTTGAGACATACAAAATGCAAAAGCTGTCTGCACTTCTGTAATCTCACATGTGCTTTGAAGACATTAGCACAGATTTTGGGTAAGGACTGATGAGAAAAGAGCCTACATCTACATCTAGACAAATATTGCAGGGTCCTTCAAAAGAGTGTTTTTAGTGATGTTGTAACAGCATGTGTAATGTTCCCAGAACTTTACTCATAAATGAATAGTTATAAACACATAGCTATACATTTTTAAAGTAAACTGCACCATTTCCAAGAAATGACAAGTATACTACTTTCTAAAAGCCTCTCTTCACCATTATGGGATCCAAAAAGCAATGTTAATCCTCTTTTAATAAGAAGACGACAACAAAATATGCAATTTCTGCCTTAGGCTATAGCCGGCTTCCACTGTTCCAATCACTTAAAAAGCCTGCAAAAGGGATCTCTGAGTTACATAAGTATGTCTTACACCTGGAAAACAGCTGGCAAAATACTTACATATTCTGCTCATCTCAGCTTCTGACCGAGATTGCAGGCTAGCATGAAGTACAGTGTGTTCTGATTAATCTGCCTGGAAAAGGCAGACCTGATATAAGTCTCTTCTTAGCCTTCATAACATAAAGCAACTGGCAGAAAAGCAACATTTGAACATGTGCTGCATCTCTGTCTATCACTGAACAATTTGCAAATAATATCTGGTTAAGACACTAGAACATGAGATCACTCAAATGAAAAGACCTGCAAAGAGTTAAATAGCCAGTTTGAAATCTCCTGATCATGGTGATGATGATGCAGTGCAACAAGTAAGCAGGCTATCGCTATTGATGTGAAAGGAAAGAAGCTGATCTCCTGTTAGCAGTCATGGGAGATCCTGATGAGGTGGGAAAGGCAATGGTAAGGACTGAAGAGTGCTTGCATCTGTGTGAGTGACTTTGCATGATGTTGTATGATGTTGGTCTGAAACCTGCCCTGGTGAAGATTAAAATCTTAATTCCCACAGCAACTCTATTTCCCTATTGTCTAGGGGAAATGACAAATACATGTTTTTCTCCTGTTGACAAAGTCTGCCACAGTGTACATCTACAAAACAGATCTCCGAATTTCAGGCACTGGCTGCCTGCAGGAGTCTAAATGGAATTAGAAGTGTCAGTTTTGTGTCCTGAATACTTGACATGAAATCACTGGAGGCAACAGCTCTTCCCCTATGCCAAGTGTTAAGTTTTGAAGTTCCCTGCTTGTAAACAGGAGATGACATGAAAGAGAATACTTCTCTATAGGGACTAACTCTTTGTTTTTTGAGGGGACTCAAGTCCTATAAACATTCTCTATTGTGTTTTTCATCAATTGCAATTTTAAGGGAAGCTGGGAAGAAATACTGGGATACCTGACACAAGGGCTTTATAAATATGTGTGTGTATATATATATATATATACACACACACATGTATATACGTATTTATGTAAATAGCTTGTGGCTGTATGCTGCTCAGAACCCTATTTTGACTTACACATTGTTCCCCTGTGTGCCCCAGGGATAACTTTTATTCCTGGACTTGACTGGAGAGAAGTTCTGCCACCAGTGGGCTCCTTCCTTCAGCCTCTTTTCTCCCGGTGAAGAGAACAGAGAAAGGACAGTATAGCTTATGTCCTTTTTCCCTGACATGCATCAGCTCATGAAATACAAAAACTATATTAATTAAACTGTGCTATCTGTTTGTTGAGATACTCCAAATGGAATGAAGTGAGTAGAAATTAACACATCATGGATCCAGTCATATTGTGCTTTTTTTGTATTGGGTGCAGCAGGGGCTGGTGGCTTCCTGAGGCTGGGACCAGTGGGGGCTGCCCTGGCCAGGCAGAACAGGGTCTTGTCAGCCATAACCTTCAGCAGTGGTATGTGCCCTGCAAGCAGGGCATCTGAGATGTCAGCCCACAGGTCAGGGCAGGGTCAGTAGGATCCATGGACTTCCTAGGCACAAGTGTGATAGAGGAGTTTCTACAATATTAGTATTTCATTTGTTTCACAGGCACTGATACTGTATGTTTTTCTTTGTTATCTTGTATACTTGCAGGGTGTTGCAAGAAAAGGCAATGAAAAAATACTCACCTGGGCATGAGTGTTTTTCCTTGAAGAGGCAGTTATATTGGAATAAGAGCTGACAGATGAGGTGGTATTCAAATCATCCGTGCTGAGGTTGTCAAGAGTGTCACTGAGGCCACTACTAACTGAGCTGCTGTCATCCCAGCTGCAGAGAAAGGAGCACATCTACTTTACATACTGTGTGTTGATAGGCAGAAAGCATCTCAACATCAATAGACACGATTATTTTTTCTTCAAGAGGTTTACCAGAAAATTTTCAGTGCTATTTCCTAATGTACAATGTATATTAGTTTTCAGACTTATTAATTAATTATTCACTCATTGTCAAGTGGTTGCTAGCTCAATTAATGAAAGACCCAGGTGCCTTTTAAAAAATTAACATCAGCTCTAAGTGTAACTTACTAAAACAGGTTGTTTCATGCTTCATTGCAATCACATTCAGTACACTGGCAGGGAAATCCATTAAACCTATCTGGTGTTGCTAGCCAAAGCATTATTAATAGCTTGGAGACACCTGATGGATTTCCAGGCTACAGAAAAATAAAAGGACTATCTCTTCTGCAGCCTAATCAGCTGTTAGCAGGAAGCCAGTATTTCTGTAAGTTTTATTTTCTTGTCTTCAGCCTTTGTCTAGTGCATGCAAGGTCATCAAAATACGATTCCCTGACAATACAGTCACTAGAGCTGACAGAGAACACAATATGCACCTGTCAAGAAGCACAGAATGTCAACTCTTTTGCTTTGGGAGATTAAGGCAGAGGATATAAATGAGAGAAAGGCTACTTTTATACAAATGTCATTTACCTACTCTGACAAAAGCCTTGCTTTTCCATGGAAGGGAATCTGATCTGTGTTTCTCAGACCCTTCTCTACGCAATTGCTATTCCATGGTGTTACATTATGACTCTTAGTTTATTGCCATATACTCCCAGTTTTGCTGCATCTCCACCTCAGTCTTGTTTTGGATTATTCCCATGCCACAGAGTTTGAAAACCTTTCATCTTATCACTGCACTAAGATTCATCTCCTATAGTTTTAGCTATATAACAGTTAGGCATCTCATTTAAGCTATCTATTTAGATGTACTCTCTAACCAGCACAAAGAAGCAGGCTCCTTTATGAGGCAATTCATCCTTGCTTAAAATATCTCACATTTGTGGGATGAACTGTCCACTGAAGGTGCCTTTTATGTCTTTCCCTCTCCTAGAGAGGAAAGGGTTGGTAAAGCCTGTTCTAGACACATAACTTCTGGAGAGGCATAGCTAGGTGACATGTTTATTCATGCTGGTAAAGTTCAAAACTTAAGAGAGAGTACTTAATATCCTTGTTTTTCTATAGCCTACATCATGAGCTGCCTTTTACAAAACCTCTAAAATTCAATCTCACAGCCAAGTTAAAGCTCAATACTGTTGCTACTGGTCATTCACAGCAAACAAGGAAAATATATCTGAATCTTTCTTTTACACATGGTGATTTGGGAGATTAAATTCATTTATCCACTTATTCAGGGAAGGCTCTAGAAAGTCATAAGGGCAGTGACAGTGAGCTGCATGGCACAAAAAGTGTGCTGATGCACCAGAAACTTCAGTGCACTAGACTTGTATCATAGCAACTGCAGCAAGCATTAACTTCATTTTGTGAAAGGTAGAAAATCACATTAGTAAGCCAGCTTAGTGAAAAGATAAACACATTTCAGAGGACAAGAGTTTATTACAGTGCTGCACTTTCCACCACTGAGTACAATGACACAAATAGATATGTCTTCTGCTACACTTCCAGGTTATATACATGAGTGATATAATAATAAAATTTAATGTCTAAGCAATTATAATATCATACCTTATAGGCTGCCCACAGACATCTAAGAACTGCCTTTGAAGCACTTGTCATTTATACTTCCTGTATTTTTCACTGTCAAATGTGATATGGCATTTCATTGATGCTAAGTCATTATTGAAATGCTATGTACCACATGAGAATATACCTTGTATAACAGTGTTAAGACTGAGAACCTTAAAGATGTATAAAAATGTAAATAAATGTGGTTAAATTTCAGAAAAGATAATATGCATTTATTGAAAAATACTTCAGAAAAAAAATAAAAAACAACAACAACAACAAAAAAAAACCCAAAAAAACAACAAAGCAAAAAAACAAAAACCATAAACCAGATACCAGACACAAAATGAGATGTATTGGGTTCTTTTACAAGCAACATGAACTTTTTATGTATGACATTCATGTCATTTAATACATGACCATCAGTTGTCTGAGTCTACCCTAAGACCCTGGGAACCAAGCTCTAGGTTTATTCTGTTCCTCCGTTTGTTATTTGATTCTGGTTTAATTTCTGGTACTTCATTTCATGCTCATTTTTCTCTGTAAGAAGATTCACATTTTCTAAATTCTGAAATAGTTCTACAACTGAAGTTTTCAGGCAAAAATGTCTATGATCATGTTTCCTTTCTAGTATGGCTTCTCTGTGTTGTTTCACACACATCACACCTCACTCACCAGTGGATTATTAGGTGGGTTCTGGAAACACTCATAGCTGTCTTGGAAGATATATATAAGATTATTTTGACACATCCACTACTGACCTTTCAGAGTCATCACTATATTTATCTGGATTTTTTTTTTTTTAATGGTAGACACTCAAGATGTTTTCTAAATTTGGGGGCTTTCATACCCCCAACTTTCTGCTGATACTCAGTATGCCTTTAAAAACCCAGCATTATCAAAACCCTCTTTCTTTCCTGTATGGCAATTTCCCAAGGACTATTAAAGAAACTGAGTCCTACTTGAACCCATGTTTTGTATCACCCTTTGAAAATACATTGTAAAAACGGAAAACTCCAACAAAATGGACTGTATCAGCCAGCTTTTGGCATGAAGATCAATTTTAGTGCATTGTCCAGAGTTGTTTGAACTTGTTCTCCTATCTTTCAGTACTGTTTCCACTTTTTCAGCCCTTCTTCCTTGTATCTAGATAGTGTAGCTAGTCTCATATGAGCTAATATACATTTTGGATAATAAAGATACCTTATTTATAATTGGAAAAAAATATTAATAATTTATATTCATTTGTCCTTTAAACTAGCAAATGAATGATGAACAGATCTTGTAAAATTAAATGTGCATCACCTTGAGATTGAAAACCCATTCGTGGGAGTCTATGGCAATTTTTCACTGTAGTTTTTCTTGTTCTTCCTACCCCTCATCAAAACAATATTCATTGTCAAATTGTACCTAAGGGCCCTAATATAGGCTTTTAATACACTGGCTAAGATTCATCTCTCATTTTCACTTTATCTTTCATTTATCGTACCTCCTACAGAGTTTATGACAGGTCAGGTTAGTACTGCTGCGCATTAATGCCTGACACCACTCTGCTTTTTAAAAACTAAATTTTGGCTACTTATAACTTTAGAAAAATCTGCTTTTTTTTATTGTTGGGTGTCAGCCTCAGGTCAATTTATTTAAAAGAAAATGACAGCAAATACAGATCAGCTATCTGGGAGACTGAGGATAAGAGAAAAATGCCTTGTTTGGCAAGTAGGGCAAGCTTTTCTTTGAGAAACCCCTGGATCCTAAAAAGAACTGGAGAAGAACCTTGAAACTCAGCAAGCCATAATCTTCACATTAGGGATGTGCATTTTGCTGTTTCTAAGGTAAATCCTCTGAATCATGGATGACTTGTATAAATCTCTTCAAAATCACTGTGTGCATATGCTTGATAGATTTTTTCAGCTAACGGGCAAAGGCTCTTCCGTATCCACCAGCTCAGCTCAGCCAGCCGGGTATTGCCTAGTTCTGGGTTCAAATCAGCAAACAGAGAGCATGTGCACATCCCAGCACTCCTTGCTCTCATCAGAAATGTACGTAACAATATATTTTTGATAACACAACCACATACTATTTTTTCTCTAGAAACACTTTATTAATTTATAGCTTGTAAGAGGTCAGCTCTAGGGGTGAATCTGAATTTTGCATTAAAGCAAGCTGCCTTCTGTCATTTTTCAAAGAACTTGAAAGGCTTCTGTAATGAAAGGGACTGTGCGATGCACAATTGAAGCCCCTGGTGTACCAGACTCCCCACAACCTGCAGGTTATTAGCTGACTGTTTTAACCAACATTTTTAATAAGCCAGACAGCAATACAGAGCTTCTAATTTTCTTTAGAATCTGACTTGCAAAGATGTAACAGATACAAATGTATGCCTTGAATCTATAGTTTGCTGCAGGGGTATCTTAAAAGTTAGGTTACTTATGTCAAAAACCAGCAGCCTTACTATTGCTGTACCTCCTCTTTCTGTCTGTAAAATGGGCACAATACATACACAAATGAGTTTGAAATCACAATCTCTGCTGTGGATATTCAGACACTACGCTAAAAAGCACCTTAAAAGAGCCTCTCTTTAGAAAAATGTTCAAATAACATATGATAAATAAATTAAGGGGATGCACATGATAAATAACAAGGAATACACAAAATGTGAAATAACTGCTTTTAAACTGAACACCCTCAATCTAAACTTTATATAAAATAAGGAATTTAGAGGTTAGGAGATACTGTTGACCAAACTATGATTGACCAAAAAATGTATGTGCACAGGAAATCTGAATTAAGGTTATACTGAGTGCTTTTAGAACATTGAGTTCACACAGCATGAGTAACATTCAGCTTATCAACTTTCTAATTCTGATAATCATTCCATCACTTCAGTCATTCACAAGGCTGAATCTCAGTAGGGAAGCTGTACTGCAGTAGGAATGTCCCTTCTCCTCGTGGGCTAGAACAAATGCTCCCAACCAAGTAATAGCCACCATCCCCTGGTTAGATTTATAGCCACTGTGTTACAAACATCATCTCATGTTCTTTCAGTTTGCCCAGGCTCTTTGCAGTAATGTTACCAATATTCTTTCCTGTTTAGAAGATCTGTGTTTTAATTTGATGAACACATTTGCCTATGAGATTATTAGCACTAGCTAAAACTCACCTCTAATTCTAGCCTGCATCTTTTGAATCTGAACAGTTCTTGCTCATTTTGAACCAAGAAATAACCCTTCTTCTGGAAAAAACCTTCACATTGTCTTTAATTACTGAAAGTGAATATTGTACACATCATAATTCTCCACAAATTGCTCCAGATGCTTCAAGCAAAGTTCCAGCTTCTTGATCTCATCAAATACTCCATGAAGTTGAGGAATCCACAACTTGCCATCTATACAGTTGGTTAGTCTTCACTACCACTCCCTGTTTCTCTTTCATAGTGTGAGTTAGTACTGAAAAGATCTCTCCATAATAATCTTGTCATTGACCTTTCTATCACATAGTTGTTCTAGAAATAGCAAGGTGTCTGAAGTCAAAACACCCGGTGCTTAACATCAGTTTGTAGAACTGAGTAAAGATTATAAACATATTCCCTCAATAACAACTATTCCCTCAAATGGAAATATAAATTACACTCAGCTCTGCTCATTACACTTTCATTACACTTCTGTGTTTGCTTTCCACAAGTATTTGTTGGCCTTTTTTTTGCTTGAAAATAATAAAATTCTGAGTTCACATGCTGAAGTATATGGGCCAAATGAGGAATATTTATACGGGATAAGGCATTATTTCACACAGCAGGTGGGCAAGCAACAGAGCTCTAGGGCAAAGATTTCATGAAATAGGCCAGATAATACTTGATCATACCCTACATAATAAAGATCTGCAGAATATGCAACAAATTTTTCTAGATGTTTTGTGTGATGGCTGAAAATACAAAATGCAGTGCACTGGGAGAGCCACGAATCCTGAAGGTACACGACAAGAGGAAGTGGTACTAACAACCTGTGTTAGCTCCATGAATACCTAAAATATTCTCCTTTCACAGTACTTGTTCCAGAAAATCAAAGCAGTCCCTAACTGCAGACAAGACATGGTGAAGCGTCCAACCACAATGATTCTTCCTTCTACTTTTCCTGTTGCTATTTTAGCATTTTCCTACAAGCTCTTAAACTTGCCATCTCAGTGAGCTCCACCATACTGACAAGCTGAGTCAATGCCTGGAATTTGTTTCAACAATTAGCATACTTTATTAATTCTTGAGAGTTACTCCAGCTGAAGTGGCCTAAGTATGCTTTTCACAAGCAGTTCATCAGACACATGAAGGCAGCAAGACTCCAATCAAAGTCCTATTAGAGTCTGCTGAAAAAGTATGGCTCCTTCAGTGCGTACAGCTCCTGGCACAGTTTGAGAAGTTGCTGGCATTTTATTTTCTTTGGCTCATTACCCATTTTTGAGAGCAGAAGCAGGAACTACAGCTTGGAGAATACAGCTCTAGAAAACAAAATTAAAACCTTTCCTCTTAAACAACTCATTTCATCAAAATGACTGTTCTATCTAGGGAGGATTGTAACTCTGAATGAAAAATAGCACTTTATTTGTCACATGCTTTGTACTGCACATGAAGGGCTTTAGATCATAGTAGTAGACCCACAATCCTTGTGTGTCTTGCTTAGAAACAAGAAATACTTAGTCACCTTCCTGTTAATGCCAGTGGCACACATGTATCCCCAGGGACTTGTGTATGGATTTGGGATTCAGGGAATCTGAGCAAACACATTTAGCAAAACAACCTTTACTTGCTTTCCAGAACAACTCTGAGCTTTTAAACTTTTTAAAATTGTTCATTACCATAGTGGCTACATACAGGGAAGTGCCCACATGTACTTCTGCTGCTGGGGAAAATAGTCTTAAAGATAAAATAAGATAATCGAGATCATGACAAAAGACAGGGCTACATAACATATAGGGCTAAAGAGAAACTTGACTCCTGAGTGTGTGTTTGAGGATCAACAAATACATACTAAGATCAGATCAAAGATGAGCAGTGAGGTGTTATCCATTCCTATGGCTTCACACAGCTGGCTGTTTTATGTCAGTGACTCCTCAGATGATGCAGGTCTCCACATCCCTCTCTTACAGTCTCTGGATGTGTGTCACCATTGCTCATAGAAATAGTAGATGTGTGAGAAACGCAAGTTATAACTAGTATAGCCTCCTTCCACATTTGCCAAATAACATGCTGGTACACTAGTCTACTGTAGTGGCTAGGACTGGGACACCCTTGGTTATACTGGATAGTTACTTAAATTAACCAATAGTGCCCTAAAAAAGCAAAATCTCCAAAGTTAGCCACCTGTGAAGTGAGTGGCTACCTGGAGTGTAAGACAATTCATGTCACTGATGTGCAAGGTATCTATATTAAGTACGAGTTAGGAAATTGAAGGTTGGCATTTAGTCCATTAGTCAACAGACAGAGAGCAAGCAGGAAAAACTGGAGAGAGATCAGAGAGGTAAAGGACCCAAACTAGATGCCCAGAGTAGAAAGTTTGAACTTAGTACACCTGTCTTTGCTCACATAAGACCTGCAAGAGGAAGACAGAACTCACTGACCATCAGTCTGTGCTTAAGGTAGTCCCACACACATAAAATCCATAAAACAGGGAATACAATACATAAATCAGCCTCCACAACACACTCCATGGAGGTGGATGTTGCTTCTCTAGAGCACACACTGAAGTGCATATTAAGATGCAGTCCAGCCTGCTACCATCCTCTCTGACACCCATACTTCAGAACATATTTCAGGAGAGTAAGGCAGGATTCAGCCTAAAATAATGACCTTATAGCTACCCCCCCAACTGGCTTTTGAGAACAGAAATGATCTCTTGGCTCATTAAGAAGAAAAGATAAGAAAATAATTGGGCTGTTGTTACTCAAAGGAACTTCTCACTAGACAATCTCATGATTGCCAGCCAATATATCAGCTGGCAAACATTTCCCTTCAAAGTTTAATTCATCATTAATTAATCTGTTTTAAATCCTATGAGCTCAGCTGCTTACTATTCATAAAACAGCTGTGCTGACCCTTCACAGACAGATTCAAGATGGCATAGAGTTCATAAAATCAATACTTTGTTTTAATTCACAGACTATGAGAGCCGAAGCCCAGGGCCTGCATCAAACCAGAAACTTGCAGGGCCTATGAATTTCATTATAGCTATTTTATCCTCATAGCTAAATGAAAACATACAGTTGGATTCATACTTCACCACCTTTTCCTCAGCAGGGGTAATATATTACCTGTCATACCCAAACAAGGCAACCACTGAAGTGTTAATCTTGACTTACTTTGAGGTCATGGACAGAAAATCATGCCTTGTGCATTTCAAAATGGATGCATTCAGCATATTCTAAGGAAAACTGCTTATAATTAAAAAGAATAAATGTATCTGCTTTCATGCAGTATCACTTTGCGAGAATTTTTTATTGCATGTCTGAATTGTTTTTTATAAGAAGATCCAATTAGAAAATAATATCCTACTACAGAAATTACTTCTAGCCCATGAGCACAATTAGAGCAAAATGCAGTTTTGCAAGGTCACTGTATTTCCATATTTCTTCTTCCAAGCTCTTAATAAGTGCTTTCAGAAATAATTTGGTTTTAGAGCCTGCAGGAAAAAAAAAAAAGATGGAAGATTTACATTTCTTGTGATAATTATACACACCTTGCAAAACCTGCATAATCACACCTCAGGATCTGAACAAGTCTTTGCCAGAACTCCTTCTTGTTTCCACTTATTTCTGAATAGAACACTTAAACTGACACGATAGGGACAGCAGAAAGTCATTAACTCCCTCTAAATTTGTAAGAGAATGTATCAACAAGCAGAAGAAGGAACTTTGCAAAATGGCATTCAGGCAAGTGTTACTTGAATAAAATAATAAATATCCTACTAGAAAGATCTTTTATTTCTGGAATGTAAAGTTCTTTTGCATGAGGCAGATAAACAGCATTCATTTTTAATTATATTTTGAACAGTCTGTGGAAAATAGTAATATATGGGCTGAAGCAAGATGTAAGGAAGTAATTCCACCAGGAACTGCTGACAATAATGTAACAAATCAAGGGAGAAAAGCTTTTGATGGAATTATCTTCCCGCTGCTGTTTATGTTATTAATACACTGTTTGGATCCAAGAGATGTTGAAGTTTTTCAAATGCAGATTCAGTAAGTTATTTAACGTCATTTGAATGGACATAAATAAACAAATTACAGTGCCCATACAGTTCTTCCGAAGACACAAATGCAGTACAAAACTCTATTCCTTGTTACGTATCACTTTCAGAATTAAAAATGTCATTCTTCACCTTGTATATGGTCAATTCACATACCCAAAAGTGAAGAAAGAAATGAGATCCCAGAAGCATAAAGAAACATCTCATGGGATCCACATTTGTATTTGAAGGAAAATCACATGGAAACCAGCACCTTAAAACACCCTGGGATAAGCAGAATTTGCCACTCACCTTTGCAAACTGCCAGTCAAGAGCTTTGGCTGGAAGGAGGTAGTGAAAAACCAAAGCACTTTACTCAAACTTATCCTTCTGATGAGGTTGAGTAAAGAAGTATACGAAGAAACCAAACAGATCTTCCAGATAATTCTTCAGAGGAGATCTGTTCCCAATAATTATTTGCCTGATGTCAAAATTGTGATTAATTGGTAATCCTGCTGGCATGGTCTCTCAAACTTTAAGAATATTTGTTGTTAGAAGTACCTGTTCTATTTTGGCTTATGTGCAGAAACTAGGATTTATTTTTCCTGTTTGTAACTGATGAAATACAATCTGAAGAAAAAAAGTGTATACAACTGTGCTAGCAGAATGATGAGAAGTAAATAACTGCTCATTCTGGTCATGATTCTCATCCTACAAATCTTCATGAAACAGCAAGACTTAAACCCAACAGTTGTATTCAGCTTTGCTCTTGGGAGTAAAGCAAGGCTGGTTTTGGTTTGTGAGAGACATTTATTACCCCCATTGTCCTTTGCTGAGGATGGAAACATGTGGCAGACAAAAACTAAAACAAAACTTTTACATTTAATTTGTAATTTCATTTCTTTTTGTTTAAATAATTTTTTACAATTGTAAGCTGACGGTACTAGCTTAGTGCAGGACACCTCCTGCCCTTGTCACCTCACTGCATCAGTCCCTGATAACCTTCTTACCCACTGGCATACAGTGGTCTCAGAGCTTTCAGTCCTGCACTGACATCTGACGAGCAGGGAAAGCACCAGAGACTGGTGACACATGAGCACAGCCAGAAATACAGCCCTTCTGAAAGCATGGGATTAATTTTATCTTGGAAGCAAAATGGAAGCAATGGGCTTCTCCTCCCATTCCTACCCTCTTTCAATGTAGCTTTTCCCAGCAGACCTCAAGACAAGGTGCTGGTTTGTTCAGTTTAGCAGCAAGTTGCAACTGTGGGAAAAGCTGCTAGTTCGATGCTTCTGAATAAAAATCTTCACCCTTGAAACTATTTAAGAGCTTGATCCACACAAATACTTTCAGATAACAGGGTAAGCCTATTATCTGAAGCCTAATAGGCTTACTTGCTTGCAGCCAGTATCATGACAACAACCTGTCTGAACAGGACAAGTTAAGCAGAACACAAAGCTGTTTCTTCTGCTTTTGTTTGCCAGGACTGTTACTCACACTTGTTGCTCTTTCCCCAGATTTTGCTGTGTGAAGACCCAGATTACTGCTTAAGCAGGAAGTAGGAAGGGACCTTCTCCTGCTTCTGCATGAGCTTTTTTTTAACATCATTTAGTAAGGAATGAAGACTTCAGTTCTCGTGCTCCCTGTGCATCTGGCCTTCAGGCGCTTGCTCATCCATGATGTCTGGCTGATTTTAACAAAACTTTGCAGAAAACATAAAAAGTATAGTTTGTAACTCTCATGCAAATACACATGAAGAGTCATATGAAGACATACGACTCTCATGAAGTCATATGAAGACAGAGGCAAAGTAGAAGTGACTCTGAGAGGAAATGTGCAATGTGGATTAAATATAGCAGACATACATGATTCCATAGACAATACCAGACTTCTGGCTTAGGCATATCTTTATTCTATTTGTAGCAAATAGGTTCGTGGAACATTTTTATTCACATTTGAGATCTGAAGGGTTTTTTCCCTGATTTTTAATTCCTTCTAGCCTTCTCACCCATGAAGGTCGGACTGCTGAGTTTAGAAAACATGGATTTCAGAACAAAACTTACTTGCATTTAGTCATCCTAGCTTTGATTTGGTTTTTTTGTTTGTTTGTTTGTTTTCACTTCCCCAAATGTTCAATATGTTCTCATTCTGCATTAAAGAGCTATTTGGGCATTTAGATTACTGACATTCGTTAGTTTTAGATAATTTCTGTTTGAAAAGTTTAATGTTATATTTGATCTTGACTAGTGCCAGGCTTTTGCAGCAATCTTAAATGCTATTCATTTGCATCTCTTTTTACATTGCTGCTTTTCACATGGTCATTAACAGCAATTATTGAGCCACTGTATTTTAATTCTGTTCAGAGATCTCAACTGGTATCAATTCAATCACCAGAAGTTTCCAAATATATGTATTTGTTATTCCATATACCAGTGGTACCCAATCTTTGTCAGTCCCATAATCTCTTAAGTACTATCTGTGTGCCATGTATTTATCACCTTCCCAATGAGGGTAGGAGCTCATTTACTTCAAATTCAGCCTAATCCTTTTCTGATTTTAAGGAATCTGGAGAAATGAGGGTTGTATGAGTGAGTTGCAGGTCAGATAAACTGCTCAAGTTTCTGCAGGATGAATATTATGAAGCTATGTGGTTATATAGCTAGCTGGAAATTTTAAATCAAAACATATTTGAAAATACACTGATTTTCTAAATAGAAAATGAAACATCTCACAATATAGAAATATCATGATTTCTTCAAAAAATGGAAGAAACTTAGGAACTAATTTATAAATTTCAGTCAGCCTATAATTGCATTGTCATGTTAAAATCAGAAATTACACTTTTTTGCACTGTGTAACCAGGCATACTAGAACACTGTAAATATTCTTTTTAGATCTTAGTTTTCAGATGTTTAATTTACTCCATTTGATATTTCAAATCATTGTGGAAAATGTTACTTAATACTGAACAAAACTGCCTTTTCTAAATTGAAGCATTTTCAATTAAGTACAATACTATATGCTAGTCATATGAAAAAAATAGATAATAATATAATAAAGGATAGTATAAAATGGGTGCTTGAAATAAAACTAAAAAAGATGACCTCTTTTTTCTTAAATCAAACATATTTCAATTGCTCTTGTGTCAAATTAAAAAAAAAAAAAATTCACTCATAATTTAATGCAAAACCAAAGTCAAAATATGAGAAATTCTTTTACAAAGATAAGGCAGATTTTGATATAATCTCTAAAGGTACACAGCTAACAACAATACTAGGTTTTATGCACCCTAAACCTTTTGGTATTCTTCCTTGTATGGTGACAGATGTGTCCTAAAGGCATTGTCGTGTTCTGTGTTGTGAACAGTTTTCTTCACAAAAAAAAACAAAGCCTTTAGAAAATTGCAATACTTTTGCTGGATAACAGAATATTTCCCTTGGCTGATTTTAGCTCAAAGGTCAGGAGAGCAGCATATTAAAAACACCCTTTTTAGCTGAAAATATGGCAGCAGTAACATATCTCACCATGAGTTCTCTCTCCAAGGGACGGAAGTACCAAAATTAGTATGATTGCCAGATTGACTCAAAGAGAAAAATGGTGATCATGGATTCAAGACACTCTTGACACAGCTTGTCAGCACGGTGTGAACTGCAGGTTTTAGAAAGGGAACCCATTTCAGCCTTTAAGCATCTTCTGCAGGAGAAAAGCAGCACCTGATCTCCCTGTACACAAATAACTGCCCAAGTAGACTTACTCCTCTAATATGTCAGGATCTATCAAACAATTGAGGAATTTGGTTCTGGCTGGTTTTCAGGAATTCTGGGTGACCTGAGGAGTGCAGTGAGGTCAGCACCAAGGGGCAGAAAGAAGATTTTGTGATGGGTGGTGAATGAGGTGCTAAAAGTCCTCTGGCTAGTCCTCCCCAGCCGACCATGGCCATGCATGTGTACTTAAGAGATGGTAGATACAGACAACAGGGGAGGAGATTTTGGCACTTCCAAAGTTTTGTCTATCTGCTAGGTGTGATGCCAGGCCCATTGCACAGTTATCTTCTGGGCACTGGGGGCAGGGTCCCTCCAGGAAGGCCGCTTTGCTGCATAGGACACCTCAGCTCAGAGCCAGTTTAAACATGTTTCAAAAATCCTGATTACACTGGGGTTGCAAGCAAGACACATTTTAAGTGTAACTTACCCTTGCAACTGTGGGAATTTTTAATTAACTTTAGTAATATGAAAAGCAAGTTTACTATTTATTGTTACCACCCCAAAAAACCCAATGCCAGGAGAGCTATGAAAGTGAGGAGGTGAATCTCAAATTATCAGGAAAAAAACCCCAAACACCAACCAAAAGGATGAATGCGCACTGTTTTTTCAATGCTGTTTTCCATGTGAAAAAGACAAAAAGGTACTGCAATGGAGAGGCATGAATCCTGCAGTTATGCTGGAAAGAGAACAAAAAGGAGTCGAGTCCTTTCTACAACCTAGAGAGCTAAGAATGAAAATACTCATCTGCAATGTTGCAGAAAGGGTGCAAGAAAGACACCAAAAGACCAGACAGCAAGAGATTGTGGAAATGTGATGGATTGCAGCTGAGAGGGACACTAAGCTCAAACCCTGCATAAATAAAAGGTTGGATGTTACTTACAAAGGTCAGAGCTCTAGACAATAACAGAGAGCAGAGTATCAAGGAGTGAATTGCTGCATCATCTCTACCCCAGACACATACAGCTGAGACCAAAGGCACTGCAGAGAGAGACACAGGGCCTGCAGCAAAAATCCTCCCATGCAATGCTAGCAGAGTAAATACATTGTCTTTACATTGTGTGCTTTTCATTTGAAATTGCCACACTGTCTCCCATTTAACCTGAAATTCAGATAATCTTTGCTCTCTGACAGACCACGTAACTATCAGAAGCAGCGGAAATGAAAGGGCAGAGGCAACTTCAATAGTGAGAACATGCTATGGCAGGCTGGAAACTCTACCTCTTAAAAAAAACCCTTTCCTCTTAAAATCCCCAACACAAAATACATACTGCTACTGATTACAGCTCTTCCATAAATAACCAATATCTATAATATCTACAGTTATTTCCCTTATAAAAAGTCTTAAGTTTCATATCTAACACCCTTCCTCCTTTCAATTTCCAGGAAAGGTACAGGATAACTGGCATAAATATAATCACAAAATATCCTAAAATCATTTTGAAGGACTACAACTGGGTTAAAGGAATAGCTAACCTTATACTGGGTAACAATCAAGACTATTATGCTAAAATATAACAGGATCAGCAATGGGAGGAGTAACTTTTATGCAAATATTTAATTGCTAAGATATAAATGAAGGTGACCATTTTCCCTTGCAGCAGTGCAGAAGCAAGCCCTGAAAAAAACACTGCTCCCTTTTCTTGACTATAGTGCTTCAGCCACAGCAAAGGCAAAGGAGCAGCAGTATCATGGAGGTAATTCTTCAATTGTCTTGCTGAATTTTATGACTTTTTCCAAAGAAGAAGAAAACCAGAGAGAACAGAGGATCTCTGCCCTCCCTCCACCTTTTGCTAACTCACTAACTTAATAAAGATGCTTTCTCTTTAATCTTTTGTTCAAAGTTCTGTTTTTCAGGTGGCACCTCTAACATTGCCATTGCATCTAACAGAGCTTCATAATAACAGAGCTGATCCATGTACTGGTTTAAGAAAGCACTGGCTTTTGGCCTCAGATTCATTCTTCAGAAACCTAGGTATTAAGACAAAATGCTACTGAAATTAATGCTGATGAAGAGTAACAACAAGAGTCCCAAACAAAAGTCCAAGTCCAAAGCCTGTTGCAGCAGTCTGCAAATAGGCTTGTTCATGGCTTCACCAACTGTTGGCATGTGCTCCCATGTACTGAAAAGAGAATGCAACTGTTAACAGACACTTGCAGAAAACACCATAGGTTTCCTGCTTGTTATGACAAATTGGCAGACTCCATTGCGGTTTTATTCACATATTCAAGCTTTTTCTTCGAAAAAATCTGATTTCTCTCTCCTCTTACTAAGATATGGCTACAAGTCAGTCATGGTCTGCCTGTAATATGGCAAAGCTTAGGAGTTTCCCAAGACCAACGAGCTGCTCTGCCTGCACTCTTTTGCTGTGGAACTGCTATTAAAATCATTCGGCATAGTTGAACATGACAGGCTGCTGGTTCAGGCCTCTGGTCATACTCAAATCTGTCAAATGCAGTGGTTTACACTTGGGAATGCTGGAGTGTGCAACCCCGGGAAATGAATCATTAAGGGCTCTTCCCCAGATTGTACAGCATGTAAGTCTTATTATATCTTTCTTCCTTTGTGAGTCTCATTGTATCATTCTTCCTTTCCACTATCAAAATGAGCTTGCCAGTAGAAGTCAAGATATTCGTTTGTTAAAAGAAATAAATCTGATATCTACTGATATTTTATTCTCATTTATTATTATTTTATCTTATCAAGTACTTTAGTATAGGTTTTTCTAACAAATTTTTGGCTTTTTGGTTGGTTGCTTTTTATGATACACAAACTTTTAACTTCAGTTTGTCTGAAGAAAATATTCACTATTTTATTTATATTTCTATTACTGGAAGTCATTTATTTTAAAATCCCTTACTTGGGACACTCACAAAAGCAGAACTCTCCTGGGGAAGAAACAAAATAAACTGAGATATAAATCGATCTGACAAAATAAATTTGACACTGAAAAGCAGGAACCACTGACAAGAAAAGAAACGTATTTCATAAAGCAGTGCACAATTAAATGCCTGAGCTTAGGTGGCCTTTTAAAAAGAATTAGGAATTCACAAGGATAAAGTGAATAGACATTTTTATATTAGAATAAACATAAAAACCCCCTTTATGTTCTGAGGTATAAATCATCCCTAAACACCCCTGCCCTAGGATTAGCATTTTTCTAGGGTTTTCCCTTAGAGAAAAGAGATTTCCTTTGTTATTAGACCATAACTTAGAGGGTTTTTATCTCTCATTTCTGAGTGATTCAAAATACCAAATTTAACGACATTATGTAGCATCATTTTTCTTTCTGATGTGTAAGATATGGGTAGAGATCAAAACTCTCAAGAGTAGATGTCTAACAATGTGACACCTAAGCAGCTAGGGACATCATCAAATGGCCTTATATTCCCAGCTTTGCACACCATCCAGTCTTTCGAGAGACAGATAGAGAATTATAGCAAATAATACAGCTAGCCAGTAAAAGCATGAAGGCCTCCTATTGCCTTTGCTTCTACCTTGCACTCCCAGATATGAGACAGACTAATGTACCCTTTACATTACCTGAATGTATTTTTTAGCCTCTTTTTAAAGTTCGATAGGGAGGAGTGGGTTTACTCCTGAGCCTTAAGTTTCCATCTTTTATACATTGCTGCTTTTTATTTCTCTGAAATCAATGAACTTTACAAATACTGAAGAAAACTTCATGGGAAACTACTAAAATGCTCTGTTTAATGTTGCTTGAAAAGATTCTTCCATTTTTGAGTTAAGCATTTTTAACTCAGGTTCTCAATGTCCCGTTCGTCAGACTTGGCAGCTTTTCCCAAAGAAAAGTTGTGCTTGATGATTATTTTAGGGGAGCATGATCTGATGAATATTCATGTTCCAAACCTAAATCCACTACTCCCAACTCTTCAAACTAATCATTTTGTTTCCTCTGCCTTTTGGAGCATGTACTAAGTGCTCCTTGCAGAGAGGCTGGGTGGCAAACAGAAAGTAGAAACATTAAATTGCCTTTTCAAGACTATATCTCTCCTGAACTAAGCGCTACAGTTCTGTAGCAATCTATATGTGGATCCACCCAAACGGTGTTTGACTTAACTAGGCTAGTTCCTAAATTGGTAATGTTGTTAAACTGATTCAGGAGCTGTGTACAAACCTCGAGGACTCCTTTTACTATTGCATAGTATATTTGCATACTATCTGCAATGTCATTAAACTCAGTGGAAGTTTGTAATGCATACCTTCTAACAGGCCGCTCTCCACACTGAAGTTTAGTTTTGGGGAGTGGGAAGAAACATCTGTAGCAATCTGCAACTGCTCTCCTAACTGTTAAGAAAATTTCTGGTTTATGTTGCAATGTACTGCAGTATCACAGGAGTGTACAGCGCTAGTAAAAAACCCAAATTCTGGACCCTCTGAACGACTGCATAGAGAATACAACATGTATAAGCTGGTATAAGAAAAAACATAAACCGGATGGAGCAATCTAATGCAGTATAAAACAAAGTTAGTGTTCTTAAGTGAGACCAGACTGTCAGTTCATCAAATTCAGATAGCACCCTTAATGGCACTGCAGACAAGGCTTGGTAACCCAGGTACCATTAAATGCAAATGGAAAGTTGGCAATCGCTTCTTATTTCTTGTAATTCGGGTGTCATTTCTCAAACTGCCACTTTCTCATACACTCCCATTTACATATTTTCACTATGTATGCAGACTGCAACATACAACCTAGTAAGTTTGCAAAGTGGCACCGTGAAAGATAAGTCTTTGAAATGCTGTGACATTTCAGGGTGAACTGCTGAGCTGTCATTTTTCTAGCAAGCTGTATTTCATAGCCAATACTACCTTCTGCAACTGAGTAAAATTTTCTCCTAAGGCCACTTTATGCTACATTATTGTACGAATCTTTAGAAAACCTACACCCCAATGACTAATCACTAAAAGTCCTAAGTAATGAGATCTTCAGTTACTCCCATTTAAATGGGATGCAAAAATTATTAGGATTGAATATGAATTCTCAGTGAGATCAAGGTCAGCACAGAATACTGTATGGAACTTCAAAAATAAAAACCTAAAGGAGCTTTCCATAGCTTAAAAAACTCTGTCAGTAAATACAGGTCTTTCATTTTCCCCTGCTTACCCAGCAGTGCTGTGCTGCTCAAGATTTTCTATTTGAAAATGTCACAAACAAATAATTTTGGGAGCAGAAGGAGAGCAGCTGACATCCCATTGATGTGACAGCTGCCTGGCAGTGGTGATTAGAAGCTAGGAGGAGTGTTGGTAGGCAAAGATAAGCAGGAAGACAGTAAGCAAATCCTACTTATACCTGCCAATGACTAGCCTACCAGAGTCCAAGCCTCCCTTTGTAGGCTAGATTCGATGTCACCTCCCCCAGTGACAACCCTCCCTTGTGTACTGCAGCAGTGACCTTTTCCTGTGGGGCTCAGCAGCTGTAATCCAACCTATCAGACATCCCAGGAACCACTTTTATCGTTAACCTACATACAAAAACCTTATGTTTCATGATAAGCAGAATTAGTAGTGGCTGCCAGAATTAAATCATTAAAGCCAAATGAGTTCATTGACACTGTTGTCACTACAATGAATAACCCGATCTCAACTGTTGCAAAACCTATTGATTAAAAAAAAAGATTTTAAAGACATGGCTGCAGTTATTTTCAAGAAAGTGCCTACAGAAAAAATTGAACCTGAAAACAGCATTCTGAAAAATTAGCTTATTTTGATTTAAGCTGAATTATTTTACCTAACTGAATTCTCACTGTTTTCTAATCAGTTTACTGTGAATTGCTCTGATTTATTTCAATATTCAGCTGTGTGATGGATGAAAACAGCCTTAAATATTTTTCTTCTATTATAGTGTATATTTTGTCATTAATCTATGAATATTTCCATTAACTTAATGATATATTAACAGTGTAATAAATACTAAAAGCATCATCAGTGACAACAATCACTATGAAATACCACAATTCTCCTGTTTCCTCTTGGTTTATGTGCCAAAAAGAATTTTGAAATCACTAACTCTCATTTTAGTTTACCACTTTGTCTAGCAAAATGTTTATTGCAACATACTCTAGGGATTAGTATTCAACAGGTAGACCACCTACAGTGTGTATAGGGTTGTATAATACCATGAAGTCAGGAGGTTCTTCTCCTTGATTAGATATGGAGCTTTCCTGAGTTCTCACATAGCAGGGCTGGGAAGCCTCTCTCTTATTTTACAGTAGAAATTAAGTACCAGATAGAGGGGAGTACTGAAAGCTTTAATAAATAGCTTTTTCCAGAAAGCTCTAGCAAATGCAAGGGAGCAGCACTGCTGAAAAGCAACAATATGCCAGTAATGTTCTGTTTCATCACAGCTTGGCTATTTGTCAAGTGTAAGATGCTTCTCTCTGCATGTGAGGATTACATAAATAATATACACTTGAATGTATTGAATAAAGTGTCAGGATTACTAAGCAATGATTTCCTGATTCCCCATGCATTGTGTTCCCACAGTGTGATTCTGTATTTAACTTCTCAGATTGATGGATACTGCCTTCCTGCCTCACCAAGCAGCATTTTTAAAAGTTCTCCTGCTTTTCCTCTTCAAATGCTAGGATGCATTTTGTCCAGATGTATCAGGGACATACGTTTATCTGTGAACATTTCTCCCTGTAATTGCTACTAAGTGCTAATTGTACCTTGAAAATTAACTGCTGCCTTACAGAAAACCAGTGGATTGCTTTATCAAAATGGACACAAATATTACTATCTGATAAAAGCACCTTTTCTCATTCAATCTTTGTAAGATTATTAAATCTAGCAATTTTCTTATTCTATTGGGATCTTTTTATTATTGTTTTTATTGAACTTAAACTATATTCTCATTTCTTTTGACTCCCAGCTTTATATCATTTTGCTTTGCTTTTTTGCCTTGTGTGTTGCAACTGCTTTCCTGATTGCTATCTCACATATATTTCTTTAAATCTCCTGCCTTCTACCATTTACTGTTTTTTTTTTTTAATTTGAGTAATTCATTTTACTGAATTAAAAAAAAAAAAACAAACCTATAAAAATCCCAACCCCATGAGAAGAGGCAATTTAACAAGTTGCTGTGGGCAGATCATAACATTTTTACTAAGAGAAACAGAATATTCAAGGTGAGAACAGACAGCCAAATATCACTATTTAGCAACAGTGAAGAATTAGACTAGATGGAACAACAAAGAATCTTTCCAGTGCAAATCTTTAACTCCATGGCCCTACCTTCTCAGTACAAAATACCCTCAATTAACTTTTTCATGAAAAGTTTCATTCCATCTACTTAAAGAAGGCTGTATCAATGAGGAGTTCTGCTGAAAAAAATATGTAACAGTACTTTGAAAGAAGAGCATGACTGAATCATTAGGCAATAACATTAGGTGTTGGCTTTGACTGAATTTGAACAGCGGCTGTAAAGTTAATTTGGTTGATTATTACTAGTAGTCATCATAAGATATATTACAGTACGTCCTAGAAATAATACCCAAATGTTTTGGTTGAATATGCTGCCTGCACACTGGAGCAACATGCAACTAAGAGGTTTTGCCCTTGAAAGTTTATGATTTCAAAGCATTTAGGACACAACAGGATAAGAAAACAGCCAGGGCAAGCATAGAAGCATCAGAAGTGACCAGATGCAGAACTGAGCAGGAAGCAGGTGAAAAAGTCAGACGTTTGCTTAATCAATAACATGAGAAGTAAAGGTGTAAAGGGCAGATTTATCACAGTTAATTGGAAGAATACATTTTCCCAGTGCAGAAATTAAGCACAGGTCATGTATGGATGCTTCTGAGGCAAAAATGGGTATAAAGCTTTTGAAAGCTTAATTCTGAGGGTCTCTGAGGGACAGTCAGTCCACAAACAAGCAGAGTCAGCACTTTGATCTTTAAGACAAAAAAATAACCCATTTTCCTCTATTTCCCTAACTGAAAAATAAAGAAAACAGCACTGGGATATTTGGAGTATCAATGCATGCTTGTAAATAAGGACAACTACATAAAATATTAAATACTAGATACTTCCTAAGAATGATTATGAAAGTATAATAACAGAGTATTATTTTCCTTTGTCATTGTACATTTCTACTTCTGATATATACAGAAAGATATAATGTCAGTTAGGTCTAACATACAGCATCATGCTGTCAAGTGAAAACTGGCAAATAATTAGCAGCTGTAAATGACACTGTCAGGATAAATTTTTAATTATCTAGTTCATCAGACTGTGAGAACCAAAACAGCTTTTCGAGCCTAATGGATCTCTGAAAAATGCTTTATTGAATCATTTCACTTTCTCCATAATCACTAGGAGAGCATTTTCTCTGCCTTCTTGTCCCCTTGGCTCATAGTGTCATTATTTATCTGTTAGCTTCCTAAGATAACTTTTATGTTTTATTCTTCATGAGCTGAAAACGTAACATGCTGTGTCACTGCTATTTAAGGTCACATTCTCTTTGCTTTTAACTCCCATCAGTTTGCTAGGTTATATTCAAAGTCAACCAGCTTTAGGCACAGAGCCTACACAGATGGCAATGGCACAAAGAGGCATCACAGCTTGTGAAGACCACTGCTTCCTCTAATAACAACATGCTCAGGCACTCTACACACAAGAAGACACTGATGTATAGGCATGTACTCTCACACTACACAGATAAACATCTGCAGGAAGGATATGTGTAGGCATATGTATCACTGAGTTTTCCTGTGAAGTTGGTTTGGAAAGATATGTTCTGCCTACTCTACACCTCTCAACAGTCCCACTTTAATATACTGATGTATTACAGTGGGACTGTACCAACTGGTGACTTACCATGATAGGCTTTCTACAGAACAGAAAAGTAACATTTGGAGTTCATTCAGATCTAGTGTGGCTTAGGGGTGGAACGTGGTAAAGAAAAAATGTAAGATTTTGCCTATTGCAATTTGCCTACTACAAAAAGCATAATGACCATTTGGTCAGGCTTGGGAAAAAAAAGAAATAGTCCGTGTAGATAATTTAAAACCAGTAAGTGATAAAGTATTAACCCAGGAATTTCAGACCTTTACTCTGATTGCCTGTTCAATTAGAAGTTAATGTTTGGTTTGGGGTTTTGATATTTCTTTTCAAGGTAGATTGAACCAGAGTATTCTTCATACTGATTTAATGGTTCCATCTATTCTCTATTGGATTCCCTTAAATACGGGTTGAAACATAGTTCATACTTATTTTTACTATTTTCTATTAGCTAAAACAGGAAAGAGTAGTTTTTTTTGTAGAGGCAGAGAACTCATGTCATAGTAATTTTCTTGCCTTGTTCTCTGATTCTTCTATTAGAACGTCTTCTAATTATTACAGCCCCAAAGCACCTACACATAATAAAATAAGTCTGGCTGAAACCCAGAGCGTGTTCATCCTTTTCAAAAAACTACTGCAAAACATATGGCATTTTGTTTGAAAAATCAAAGCAGACTCTTCATTTAAATTACAAGGAGCAATATGCACCCAAAACAGCAAAATGCTAAAAGGAAGATTCACAGTTTAGTTAGAACCTATCAATGTTAGATATTAAAAATTAAATCATTCTTAGGCTTTGAACTTGAATGTCAAAGTCTATGACACAAAAGATTTTGTGAGAAGGTAACGAGAATTCCGGGTTTAGAGTAGTAAAGGTACCAGGATCTCAGTCAGGGAGATAAGGAGAGCTGTGTTAATAAATCACTTCCAAACAGCAGCCAATCACCCTGGATCTCTCCCCTCTATCCTGAAGCTCTCTCATCTCACATAAATGTTATCTTGAGTTAAAGCCAGAAAAGAACAAAAAAGCAGGGCTACTGCTTGGCTGAAGCTGCACACGCACAAAAGAACAAGCCCAAACCAAAATCAATGCAGAAAAGAAAAAGTCCTCTATCAGCTGGAAAGCTTCAGGAAGACATAGCAGCAATATGGCACCATTCATTTAGTCCTTAAATTAGTCCAGTTAGACTACCAAGATTCAGAGGCAAGTCACTAACATAAAGATGGAGATGTCCCCATATGGCTTCATTATACAGAAGGAAAAAGAAAACAAACCAAAACCCCCTCATTACAAAGAAATTATTTTCCCACTTTCTATATTAATAGATGATGGCAACACTTGAGGAGCAGACTAGCAAATAATGGATGAAACAAAAATATAGCTGCAGACACAAAAAAACATTTGAAGTCTGTTGCGATAAAGTCCCTGCCAGCTTGGGAAACTTTGTCACCCTCTCATGCTCCAGCTTTCTTGGCTATCTTGTTTTTACCACCCACTTTGCAAAGCTAAAGTAATTTCTTTGAATGTTCCACATCAGCAGCATTTATCAGGATGTCAAAGGTTTCTTTCCAAATTGAATACTGACAATAGCCTTTTGCTGGTTTTTCTCATTCCTGACTATAGTTTCTCTCTCCCAGAGTCCAGCCAGCACTCATTACACAACTCTACAAGAATGAACCCAATTTTGCCAAGATCAGTTGAAGAGGTTGCAAGATAGGGTCCTTTCCAGCCCTAACTATTCTGTGATTCTGTAACTGGGAAAAAGACAGAGCTATTGAAAGTTGTACACTGGACAAACATATGAGACCACTTAAGCAAACCTCAAAAGGAATGGCAAGCATCTTCATAAATACAACTGGGTAGAAAAAATAGGCTCTTGATTTTACCGAAGCAGCTGAAAGGGAGGGAAAAAATGGTGAAACTTCAAAAAGGAACCATCCTTGAGTGATAATCTTAGCATCAAAAATGCAGAGGTGATAAACTTAAAAGATGGTATCACTATGGGAAAGTCTTATAATTAATTACTGAGTAAGTAGTAGAATCAACCATCTATCAACAAGGACAATCAGAGTTTATTTTGAATTATAGGCTATCCTAGAAATGTGCAAGTACAGGAAAGAGTTTGAAATTCTCTTCTTTGGTAAAACAAACAAACCAGCCCAACAGATATTTAATAGAATTAAAGTAGCTGGAAAATATGGAAAAAAAACCCAACAAACAAATCCGAACTCAAAGAACTTAGCTACTAGAGTGCAGAAAAGCTGATCAAACCTAAAAGACACCGCAGGAGGTATAATGGAATTCAATACTGCTCCAGAAGAAAAATGCAAGGAGAAAGAAATGACCAATGTGGTTTCAAAGTTTGAAGGTTAAAAAAGTCGTTTATTGTAAAATGAAAACGGGGATGAAACCAATTAATAACATTGTTTTAGCTAAGCCTTGCAGGCAAGAGATAATGCCTGAGAAGCAGTATTGTGAAGTAAACCCATCCAAATGGGAATACAGAAAGCTCTTGTAAAAATATCAGAGGAAAAACTAGCACTAGGATGAAAAACCCATTAAGGAAGGGGGCCTGACTTTAAATTAGTGGCGACTCAGAAATAACTGAGGTAGTGGTTTTTAAAAAATAATCAATCTTAAGTAAGAAAAAAATTAAAACTCTGGCAAAAGTTTGGCTTTAAAAGCCCTTGCTTTCTCAGTGATGATTTAAAAAAAAAAAAATCTAATATTTTTTTTTAAATTTACATAAAAATATCCGATGGAACATCTTCATAGAGAAACATCAACATAATGCTAGCTTTCAGAAAATGCATGTATATATGTTCTTGTCCAACAAATTAGTTTCATCTTTGTCTAAAATAAGTCATTTAACACTTCAAAAATGAAAATATACTGGGAAACAAAAAAAGTTGCACTTGTTTAACTGACGGAACCTGAACATTAAAGTGAAATGCTGTATAAAGACTAAAACTAGCTACACACCACATATTCAATAATTTATTTTTCATAAAAAAAAAATTGCTGCCATGCATTTTTGTACAGCCTCTGATATTAATGAGATTTTACTTTGATTAGAATATGAAGCCAGCTGGTTCTTAGGGCTTGCACAAAGTCCTGATGGCTCTGACACACAGACTTTATTACAAACTGGCAGCTAAGTATGCATCAGAGAACTTTGAAATTGCAGCACGAAGGAAATCTATCAGTACTTTTTCACCACTATATCATATTACACTAAAATACGATACTGATAAATATCTTTCCATTCCTGACACAATTCAGCACAGATTTATCTAGATTTAATACAGTTTTCCTCCTTTATCTCATTTATCTGGTAAAAGTTTTACACACTCAACTACTGCAGGTTAAATTCCCTGGTCCACTCCAATTCCACCTGGTTCACCTTGCAATACATGTCTGGATTTCCAAGATCTGGGGATGAATGGAAATTAATGGAATGTTTTTTATAATGAAGAGCATCTCAGAAGGTTCTGGAGTGACGATCTGGCTGCACGTAGCAGCTGGCAAGAGCTGAAGCAAAAAGCTTAGGGAGCCAAGCCACCTCTGCTGAACTCTTAGGTTCCTCTCAGCTGCTAGCAGCATTGCAAGGACACTTAGGTCTCTCTCTTCACCTGGCCAACATCCTCTTCAGAAAAGGGCTGATCATATTCTTCTAAAAGGAGCCATACATAGCACCCATGCCAAAATCAGACAGACCAGAAATATTTGCTGTTTTCTTGTTTTTCAGTCAGCAGCCTATAAAGTAGTTTCAGAGTATCCCAGTTGAGCTGTATGAGGATGCTGCACTGTCTTATTTTGCTGGCATGTTAACCAGAGCCTAAGGGCAGCCACGTAGGCATGCACACTGTACTTGTCATGGTACCTATAGTCCTCAGAATAGCAGTCTCCTCTGTATCCTTTTGATATATTTTACACACAGTTTCAGCAGTCTCTTTAGAAGAACTTCAGGTGTTAGGAGATGTATGATAATTTTCCTTTGGGATATAATTAGTAACATGGTTCTACATGATGAAGTCCCTTTTCTGCTGTGTCTCTGGAAGCTTCCTGCTCTGGGTTCAGCCCAGCCAACAGGTCACTTTCTGACTGTCTTTTTAAAATATCCTCCTTTTGAAGAACTGCTTAAGAAAGTACTAAATCATTTCAAGTAAGTACTCTCTGGCCAACTGTAAAGAAAATTTAGACTGTGCTAACAATCCTTTTTGGGAAGCTTATAATGGCAAATACAGTAATGCATGTAGGGAATGTACTGGATTTTCACAAGAAAGCAGGCATCATGGGCGGCCTAGTATAAGAACTATTCTATCTGTTTCACTGGGGCCAAGTATTAAAATGTATATAAAAAATGTTAGGCTGATTAAATATATTACAGACCTACAATATTATCATGAGACTGTTCTAGCAAAAATACATACACATATTCTTAAATCATAGGGGTTCAACATACTGGTGTTTATTGTCCTATCAGGAATAGAAAGACAGGGAAGGAGATTAGGATCCACGTCTAACCGAGCTTCTGTAAAGAGCAAAGGTGTTCTGTGACATATACATGAATCCACAAATTTCTCCTGAGGGAATTCTCCAGGGTCAAAAGAAAAGAAAAGTAATTTGTTAAATCTGCCACTTAAGCATCCATCTCTTTAATTTAATCACATACCTGACAACATGTTAGGAATAAACTGCATTATGGCAGACTACTGCAAACAATATTTTGGAAAACACGTTCAAAGATAAAATAGACAATTAACTCAGAAGGTTCCATTGTTTTAAGATCGCTTAGGTGTATTTGTGTTTGCCTAAAAGATGAACAGTAAACATGTAAGAATTTAATACTGTTCTCTGAAAATATGGTTTAATTTACAGTTCTATGACCTCCATAGTGCAAGCCATCCTGAAATTATCAGATTGCTTATAGTCCTGATTTTTTAAATTATAGAATAGAATCACAGAATCATAGAATAGTTAGGGTTGGCAAGGACCTTAAGACCATCTAGTCCCAACCCCCCTGCCATGAGCAGGAACACCTCACACTAAACCATATCACCCAAGGCTCTCTCCAACCTGGCTTTGAACACCGCCAGGGATAGAGCATTCGCAGCTTCCCTGGACAGCCCATTCCAGTGCCTCACCACAATTACAGGAAAGAACTTCTTCCTTATATCCAATTTAAACTTCCCCTGCTTAAGATTTAACCCATTACCCCTTGTCCTATCACTACAGTCCCTAAGGAAGAGTCCCTCCCCAGCATCCCTATAGGCCCCCTTCAGATACTGGAAGGCTGCTATGAGGTCTCCACACAGCCTTCTCTTCTCCAGGCTGAACAGCCCCAACTTTCTCAGCCTATCTTCATACAGGAGGTGCTCCAGTCCCCTGATCATTCTTGTGGCCCTCCTCTGGACTTGTTCCAACAGTTCCATGTCCTTTTTATGTTGAGGATACCAGAACTGCACACAATACTCCAAGTGAGGTCTCAAGAGAGCAGAGTAGAGGGGCAGGATCTCCTCCTTTGACCTGTTGGTCACACTCCTTTTGATGCAGCCCAGGATACAGTTGTCTTTCTGGGATGCGAGCACACACTCAAGCTGGCTCATGTTAAGTTTCTAAGCTTATCAAAAGATCCTTATTTATTTTTCCTAAATTTTCTGATTTTTAACTCTTTAGACTGTATTTATTTCCTGATAGCTGGGCTCAGGTTTTCAAATATAAATCCTATAAATCCAGGTGTGAAATACTTAGGTTGGATTCACTCTTCCTAAGATTTATATTAGGCTTTTATCAAAACTTCTCCCTGCAAAATACAACTGAGATACCAGGAACAAAACATAAAACTGATGCCCAAACAAGACAAGGTAGTTTCCCAGAAACTGGTAGCATAAGCAGCAGAATAATAAGAAATTAATTTCATTCTTGATTAGTCTCCTCCCACATACGTGAATTATTTTGCATAAAAATTACAACATTGCCCTTTATTCTCTATACGAATAACTCTTAGCATGGCATTGATAATTAAGCCTAATTTTTAACATACTGGTCTAAAAAACACAGCTTCCAGAGAGAAGAAAAAAGTTGCCCTCATAACCTGTGTGCATTTTTCTTGAGTACGGGACTGACGTGAGGCAGCTTTGGTTGTCCACGTAGTATAGGGCAGCCCCTACATTGTTTTATACCATACCTAGGAAATTTTACACGCTCTTTTTTAAAGGTTTAACTGAATATCTGGATATATGCCATTATGATTTTTTTCTGTAGGGCAACCCACTATGTGGGTGGTGGAGAGAGAATAGGGCAGGAGTTGAAAAAACAGGAGAAACACTTCAAAGGCAGCCTTATTAGGAGAATTCTCTTTCTAGAAGGATCATCTAAAAAAAAAACAAACCACCAAACCCTGACCTCCCATTAGTTAGAGTATATTTATGAGAAGCTGCAGCTGATGATCAATTCATAATGCTTTTCAGAATATATAAAGACAGAAATTGGTTCAGAGTTCTTGAGGCTTACTGCTACTCAACAATTCAGTGACATGATAGAATGACAGTCATATACATGCCCAGTCTGAAAATTTCCCACATTGCCAATCCAACAAAATCATTCCAAAAGAAAATAAAACAGGTAATTTTATGGAAAATAGCTGTTTAGGGAAAGCTATTGACAATATATTAGCTTGCACAATTTATCTGGAAGTTTCTAAATTATTGTTGTTGACATACTTGATTTTTCATGCACATTTTTTTTTTTCCTACATGGTTTTCCATGGAGTTTATCCACTTTTTAGTCATTAATTTCTCAAGAGTATTGCTGGTATCATTAATTTAAATGATTAAAGTGAGAAAAAGATGTACAAAAGAGGGGATCATAAATTTCATTCTATCTTGAACAAAGGGAAAATACTTGTAAAATAGAGCTAATTCAGTTATTTTTTATGCATCATAAGATTTGGGTCATACGAGGCACACTGAGGCAACTCTTCACGGAGGGGAAGGATTTTAACTCTAAAAGGAAAAAGAAACAAGTCTTTAACCTTAAAGAAATGCTCTGATTTCTCTTTCAAGACCTTTGCTGTACAGAAACTGGTTTTCCTAAAAACCCTTTCTAAAATTCATTGGAAGATAACTCCTTCCACTAAGGAACTATCCCTGGATGACAGTACGCCATGTCATGCTTTGGCTGATGTAACTACATAAAGGCTTGTCACTTCAGTGCCTTGCTCCACCAGTTTATTTTATTTAGAATGAAGCAAACCAGACTAAAACAAAGAAAAAGACCAAACCCAAAAATTCCGACCAGAAAGCAGACCAAAACTCCCCAACAGCCATGGTTTCTTTTAAATTGAATTCTTCAGAGCAGACATGGTTCATCTTAACATAAAACAAAAACTAGCTCTCTAGCCATGTTCCCACTACAGTCAATAGAAAGAGATAAGAGCCTCCAGGTGGCAGTTCATGAGTTGTGAAGATTATACACCCTATTGATCACTTACGTCTCAGAACCCATTACATGTCCTCCAGTAACCCAAGACGGTCCACTCATTAAATTTTGTTTATTTTGGTATTTGATTCTGGCAATAAGTGGCTTATAGAAGATTTGGTTTAATAAAAAAATAAAAGTTAACTACAGCCTACCTTTATTCCTCATGTGCTGTTCCTAAAGTTCACAATCTCACTACTAAGACTGTGTGCATTTCTGATTTTTCACTCATTTCATTTTCACTGATGAACAGTCAGAAGATACGTAATATATAACATAATATTTTCTGTCTCTGTTGATTCTTTTCCAGAACCTGTTAAAATCCTACCCATTTGAAAATCTTAATTTCACTTTTAAGTTAGCATACTGAGTATCTGATTAAAAAATCATTGCGTATTATAAAGGACTCTGGCTTATAACAATAATAGATAGTGTTTTCTAGATAAAACACAGGAATGATGAACACCTCCTCTGTTTATTATTGCCCATGACACCAAGCTGTGTGATTTGGCTGATACGCTGGAGGGAAGGGATGCCATCCAGAGGGACCTTGACACACTTGTGAGGTGGGCCAATGTCACCCTCAAGAAGTTGAACCATGCCAAGTGCAGGACCTTGCACTTGCTGGGTCGGGGCAATCCCAGACACAGCTACAGGTTGGGTGGAGAAGTGGTTCTAGAAGTGGAACTAGATAATCTTAAGGTCCTTTACAACCCTCACTATTCTATGATTCTATGATTCTATGCTTATTGTACTTCCCAGGGCAACTTAATTATTTCCAACACTACACATGCTTTTAAACTGCAGTAAAGCAATTTTTGCTTCTGTGAGTTTACCTACACAGCAGTTAATAAGGTTAGCAGCCATTTTACATTCTATTCTGCAAAATGAAACAGATGTAGCACATAATGCATCCAAAAGGAATATAAGAGAAAGTTTAGTACATTGAAAATTAAAGCTGACTCACATAGGTAGCAGATAAAAACCTTACTTGTGCAAGTAAAATGCAATCAAGCGAAGCTATTTTTAAAATTTCATTCAAATACTGTATTTTAGATTATTCAATCCACTAAGCGGGTTTGAATTATAACTATACTGTATCCTGTTGTAAAAACCTTCTGTAAAATGCATGGGGGGTTCCACTCTTTCAGTTTACACATCTGATCCTGCTTAAGTTGTTATGACAATCTTTTGTTTACAAAGGAAATCTTTGAAGACTTAATATTTTAACAATTAGATACAGATGAGATTAGTACTGTAACTTCAAAAGAAAACAAACTCCAAGCACATTGCTGCACCAAGCATTTCCCTGTGCAGTGCTGAACTTGTCACAAGGGGCTCAGGAGGGGCAGGAAGCCTCTACAACAGCACTTGGAGAGCGGATTGAAGAGGGAGGAACATCTTTTCCTCTCTCCATCAAAAGAAGACTCCAAGGTGACAGAGTTAAGGTTTATAAGTAAAATGTTGATACAAGGAAATGGAGGGATTTTTTTTCAAAGAGGAAGGTTAACACATGTTGCACTCCACAGCCAGCTTCCTGCAGCAAGGGGTATTCTCTGCACTGGCTGGCACTGTACCCTTCCCAGCTTTCCCTTCACACTCTCTTGTTTTGAACACTGCCTCTAGCCAGCCAGCAGGGTTGAAAGCCCGTTTCTTTTTCCATAAAATAAAAGGCTTTCATGTTTTTTAACCTGCACAGCTTTAGGAACATCCTTCCCTACATTTAACCATAGATAAGCCATTACCAGCTTCTGGCTGTATTCTGGCTATCTCTTTTAGCCACTAATGATGAATTTACCTTGCAGTGCAATTGCCAGTATAAAATGTAGAGTATCACTGGTTTCCTGCAGTCCTGTGACAGAAAGCAGTACTGTTTTGCTCTAAGATCAGCACATTGTAAGGGAAAGAGTCAAAACTTTGCAGTTTGCCTCGTTCGCACTGTAAGCAGCCTTACAGCTCAAGCAGCAAACGTGCCCTTGCACCCTTAAGATGCAAAGCTAAATTTAAATTTACCCTTCCTTCCACCTGCCTGTTTTGTAGCCCTGCCAGCTAGGAAGAAGAGCAGCTGTACAAAACAGCAGCAAGAAGCTGTCAGAACAGATCATTTTACCCTTTTCTCATTACCTCTTTTTGGTACAAAAAAGTGCAGCATGATGTGGCTCTCAATTTTTCTTCCTGTTTCTTTTCACTTTAGTGGTCTGCTGAAGCTGCCAAATCCAAATGCTCTTTAAAATGAACTTATATATACTTGTATTAAATTCAAGGTGAAGGATTTTTATAGTGTTATAAGTTAATTACTTTTCTGTGATAGTGTTAATTGGAACATTCTTATAATTCATATGTTTAGTTTGCCAAGCATGCATGTATACGCATACTACGAACTAACTCAATCTGGTAAGTAGCTATTATAAAAACAGTTCTTTATTAAATGACTTAAATAAGAAACAAGAATATTTTGCTTCACAAGGAAGTAGGTCTCTCTGAGGCAGTTTAGAACAGAAGACAACTTAGCAATCACAAGCTGCTGCAACTCCAATACTAAATTATCACAATCACAATTTTTCTATTAACTTTCATGAAGCAAAAAATGTGTCATGTTTGTTAATGTTTTGAGCTGTAATCTCAATTGCACCTATTTTATTGCAAATTTCAATATTTATTTCTTTTTTAATAGCCATGTAGGAGAATCAAATTACATTTTTTTCCTCCAGCCATCAAACAAATCAAAATATTTTAAAGAACTTTTTATGTTTCTTAACTTCAGGACTCAAATATGTACCACACAGGAGATTCAAGTTCTTTAGTTTTATATTCGAGCCTAGGGTCTTTTACATACTGATTTAAATCTTGTTACCTCTGCCTTATTCTACCACAAAGGAGGCAGTACATTAGTCTTTGCTGATAACAGTGAAGTAAGGTAGTGGACCAAAATGATGCTGCTGCTGAAACTGTAAACTGAGTCTTAGGTAGCTTTTATTAAATGTATTTGTACTCCCTTCAGAAGTAGACTACAAGCAAAATAAACCATCTGCATTTTTCCTGAAGAGAAGTATCAGTAATCTTTTTACACATTATAAAGTCCAGCCTCACTTCAAATTAGTTGAAAGTATCTACACCAGACTTCAAGAAAAACATAAACAAAGAATGCAAATAGATTTGCATGACATTAATACCTAGCTCCACGCCATCTACTTTCAAAAAGTAGATTTGTAAGAAAGAATGTTGAATGTGTCAGCTGTAAACAGCCAGCCTTTGGTTTAATGACCCTACAGCAAACTATATGCTCAGCTCATTTAGCATTGCACGAGAATGTGATTGGTTTCCATTCCTTGCCAAAGTTTAAAAACTTATTTTCATGAATTCCTTTTTTATATAAACTAGAATTAGTTGATATTGTCCCTCTCTCTGCCACTTGACAAAAATTGAAAAAGAGAGAACTTCATCATTCATTTCACATAATCACTTGCAGCTCCGTCTTGTTTTAAAGTAAACATCTGTCATGCAATGTTCTAGCCTTTCCTGAATGTTATTTCCTTATGTAAGCTGGGTGCAAAGAAATGTGTCTGCAGACATGATGTTGCAGGATCATGACAGTTTAACGTACTAATGACAACATGCTAACAATGCAGTTTGTTTATGTTACTGATATTAATAAAGTATCTGAACATAAAAACACACAGCTGTGAAATGTTTCCATGTTTTGGTTTGTGGTTGGCAATTTCTATAGAAATTTAAAGCAACCTCACAAAATTAGATCAAAGTCCAGTTGCTCTCCTTACTTTGTATTGTCCAAATCCTGACTTTCAAAACCATGATCAGAAACAGTCATGTTCAATTAAAAAATACTATTCTTTCTAAATTAATAATGTTGTACAAAATCACATTACTGAAAATTTTATTTCTCATTATGGTTTTGAAAACAAGGTATTCGTTCTCAAAGGATCCTGAATACTTAACAATATAATGAGACAAAAAACATGAGTGATCCCTTTGACACAACTATTCTGCTCTTCACGCAGGGATACACACATATTTATGCTATGGGTACTTAAATTTAGCATCCTTACTTTGCAGAAACAATAAAAACTGAGATACACATTGAAATAGATACTTGTAACTAGCAACTTGCTCGATAGCCTAGCAGATGCCAGGATGTGGAAAGATTTACACCAGAGATTCTGAAAATGCAGGATCATTTGAGAATAATAAAAGTAAATGGTGGGAAATGTTAACAGCAACAGCTGTGAAAAGAAATTATGGAAGATTAAAAGCATAGAAGAGAGCAACAACAGTAAAACCGGTTTCTGGAGATATTTGAGCAATAACTGTGAAAACAGTGAAGTATAGATATGTATATTATTTCAGTATCGTAAGAATCTACTAATACTGTAAAATCACAACCAGGAAAATCATAGAAGATCACACAACTGCATGAACTATGCTGTCTTTAAGGTCTAAAATGACTTTTTTTGGTTGTGCACAGAATAGCAATCATAGGCATATTTATTGGTGAAAGCAGGTGCCACACAGAGAAGTAGGTTTGTAGCAAAACTCAGTTTTTTTCCTTAGAAAGTCTTAGCAAGAAGAAGGTATATCTATTTTATGTTTTATTATTTACTATTTCATATCTATGGGATGAATAGTTTGACTGCCGTAGACACTCGTACCCAGAGGTAGACACAGATGAAATGTAGATGGCTGAATGTCTACAGAGTGAATAGTTCTATACTGTGGCATATACCTTTCGTTTAACTATCCACAGTACATCCTGCTTTGCTACCAGTTTGCAAACTGAACAGGCAATAGCTGCAACATGGCAGAAACAGTGATCACACTAACACCAAACTGCAGAGACATGGCAGAAAGCACAGCATTATTGCAGTGCTGAAATACACATTACACAGAAGCATCTAGATAGAAAGGCAAAACATTCCTGCCCACTGTACAACGTCTCAAAGGGTTAAACTTCAAACAGCATCAGCAATTTCAATGCACTGCCAAAATTTTACTATATGAGACAAGGCACTGAATTCTATCAGGATTTTAAGTTACTGTTCATGATGTCTCTCAGCCTTTTCTGCTACTACCAACTCTGTGATGCAGGGCTCCCAGTTCAATACCCCTTTGAATTCTGGAAAAGTTCCTTTTCCAAAAGTACAGTATTCCAACTCAAGACTCATCTACTTAGACAAACCAGAAGAAGACTTATAGTCATTCATCCAGGAAGTTAATAAACTACAGGCAAAATCTGCTATTATTTCATTATAATTATAATCAATAATGTATTATGGTGATTACGGTTTGGCTGAGAACAAACAGGCCAGCCTGAGAAAGTCTGAGATAACTGCCAAGTCTTCTGTACATGTGACAGATGGTGGAAGTATTTTAAACACTCCCTATGCATAAAAACTCTGTGTAGCAGGGGCTCAGATTCAATGCAACAGCAAAGTAACTGAAGAGGGTCATGATAAAAGCACACTAAGGAGCATAAGCTACCCTTAAAGCTTTGAGTATCATCTAAAGAGAAGGTGAAGAAGAAAAAAATAGTGCATTCAAGGGATGTGAGTGGTAAGTGGCTGCACAACTTATGTTGACTGTTGACTGACAAAAGTGAAGGAAACTGTGGCTTTTGATACAGTGCACTAAATTCAGCAGGTATAGGGGGTAGAAGGACAATTTTTGAACTCAGTGGAGCTCTATTTGCTTCTAAAATGGATTGTTTAAACTGCCCTAACAGTTTTTATGGAAAACACAGGTGGGTTGGAAACATTGCAACTTACTTTTCAATAAACCTTACTCTTCCCAAGAACATAATTCATTTTGTGTGCTTACGTCTAATCTGTTTTGGCTCATCTTACTTTGAAAAGGGTTTTGAACTCAAAGAATGTTCCTCAAATACTCCCTCTAAGAGTCCCAGAAGGCAAATGCTAGAGTGTAGAGGAGGAAGACAGAACAAGAAATGAAAAGTAACATCATACCACTGAGAACTCTCTCAGCCACATCCCAAGTTACACCCGCTGCAGAGAATCCAACTTCCTCCCTAATTAATTTCTTATGGTATCTGAAGCAAGGTAACTTGCAAGGAATAGAGATTTATAGACCCCCCCCCCAAAAGAGTTCAAATTAGAAAAAAAATCGAAAGAATGTCACAACCACTGGCATCTAATGCTGCCAGTGTTCCTTCAGCCTTTCATTGACCGCTTCTTTCCCTAGAACAAACAAATACACAGTATTCCTTTCTACAGCAGTATGCTTTCCAGAGCAGTATGTGAGTAATATTTAAGACTTGGTTTATGTTGCTTTTATGAATTTAACTTTTTATGAAGTTTCCCTATGAGCAATTTAATAATATTATTTGGATGAGCTCTCTCAGGCTAAGTTTCCACATGAAGATCCTACAATCCTTTGTTTTTTAGCAAGAAGTGGAGATGCAGGTTCTATCTGAGACTAGTTTGGAGTGGAAATAAACTGGGGACCTGTTTGTCTTTTAATACCAGTTCAATGCCTTTAATTTGAATGATTTTTTCCTGATTTATCCATGAAATAAGAATCAGTCTGAAAGTATGAATTTGCTAGAAATGGCATTACTCTTAGAGATATAATCAGCCCACCTATCTGAAGAACATTGAACTGTCAGCTCACAAAATGAAAAAAGTTTTAAACTATAGGCAGAAGCTGCAATTTAGGTTGTCAGAGAAAACCGAAATTCAGTTTTCATGAAGAACATGGGTTTGCTGTCAGCAGAAGTTGCTGGCTCAACTGACGGACAGAATACTGAAACTTCTCTCCTGCCTGCTGATGTAAATCAGATATTTGCAGCATATAATTTATTTTCTGTCTGCACAGAGATGCCAGCAGAGTTCTTAACAACAAAAAGGCCAGGGGAAATCACTGCAATTATAAAAAAAGTTTAAACTAATGATACCATAGTGAAAACGCATATGTCCTTCAAATATCTACAGGGATGACAGAGAGGAGAATAATTCTCTTTCATGGATGATCTTGGGTGATCATGGATGATCAGGGGACTGGAGCACCTCCCATATGAAGATCGGCTGAGAAAGTTGGGGCTGTTCAGCCTGGAGAAGAGAAGGCTGCGTGGAGACCTCATAGAAGCCTTCCAGTATCTGAAGGGGGCCTACAGGGATGCTGGGGATGGACTCTTCATTAGGGACTGTAGTGATAGGACAAGGGGTAACGAGTTAAATCTTAAACAGGGGAAGTTTAGATTGGATATAAGGAGGAAATTCTTTCCTGTTAGGGTGGTGAGGCACTGGAATAGGTTGCCCAGGGAGGCTGTGAATGCTCCGTCCCTGGTAGTGTTCAAGACCACGTTGGACAAAGCCTTGGGTGATATGGCTTAGTGTGAGGTGTCCCTGCCCATGGCAGGGGGGTTAGAACTTGATGATCTTAAGGTCCTTTCCAACCCTAACTATTCTATGATTCTATGATTCTGTGATTCTGTGAAGTTCATCATGCTGGTGTCAAGGCATATCTTGAAGCCCTGACGCAAACCCTGTCATTTTTTACTCAAAGTAGAAAAATTAGTATCTAAAAAGCTATATGTGATAAGATGAAATCTCAGGTACCTATGCTATTGTGAAGAACCAAAACATATCCTGCCAAACAAAGCAAGTGTCTCAGCAACCTCTATTCCTTTTTCCACCTGATTTCATATCAGAAATGTGACACCCTGAAGATCAATATAGACCTTTTCATGTGTATGTGTGTTTGACCTTATACAGTTTTTTTGTGACCCATTTTGGCAAGCATGTGTTTTGTTATTATCAGAAATCATAACATATTTTTTTCTACTTTCTAAACACCTTTTGCTGCTTCAAGTAATATCATACACTTATAGACAAAGAAACCCCATCCGTATCAACAAAGGATGATTAAGGCTGTAAAAATCAAGCACTGAAAGGTCAAGAAGTGCCAAAACTGCCTGAACATCTACAGTATAAATCTCCCATGCCTATACTTTATGATAAGCTTCTAAATTACAATACCATATAGCATGTTCTGTGACACCCCATTTAGAGGGTCGAATAGAGCACAAGAGTCCAGCTTTCATTCTTTGTGTAAGGAAAAGCAATCATTACAAAGTAAATCATATTTCACATTTTAGGATTTAAGTTCAAAAATTACTTTGGGGCTTGCTCATGGATTTTGCTAATGTCAAGAGCACCTTGCAAATGCACAATGAAGATGGAATATAGAGATTTTAGTTGTTGAGATCAGATAAATGTTTCATGAATACACACTAATTTAATTTCTTTAAAAGCCTTGACTTTCGCATAAAATTGATCAACTGAAGAACCAAAACAATCTCCTCATGAATTTGAAGTCACTGCTCCACAACCTGACAAGTGATAGACTCAGAAAAACTCAGAAATAACAAACTAGTTTTTAGCACATTTTTAGCCAATCTGACAAAGTTGTATAAACAAGCCAAAATAGATTTATGTACTGGGAAATGCTGGACAATCTCATTAATTGAGAACTGACGATAGCGTCCGTGTTCTCACATGCAAAACATTTATGTACCTGTGCACTATATAGAACAAATTAACGCATACATTACTAAATAACACCTCAAAGCAAAATAAACACAAAGTGTCGGAGTGGCATCTAGAGCTTGAGGAATACCAGGAAAAAATAAATAATCCCTTCTTTTGGACCTTTTTTTAGTGAGGGAAAATGTACATTGTTTGAAACGTGGGTGTGAATATTGCATGCTGGGAAGAGCTCTAATAACTTCACTCCCAGGTGAAGAAAAGATACAGACACATACAAAAATAACTTCACTCCCAGGTGAAGAAAAGATACAGACATATACAAAAATGTGGGTGCTAGCAACACTCTCTGTTTTTAATTACACGATTCCCAGCCTCTGCATTTTCCACCCTCTCTCCCACTTTGAGCTTAAGGTTCCTGTTCTCACATACAGAGCTGTACAAAGTCCCTCCTGCCCACATCTCATTTCTCATTTTCTCCTTCTGTTACTGCCTGAGTTCTCTCTAAATTATTATCTTAAACGCCTACTGTACTCTTTGTCTGGTCTTCACAGCACATCAATGCCTGTGTTCTGAAGAACCAAGCTGTGTTTATTTGAATTGCTATCTAAAATAGGCTTTTTCTGCAAGGTCACCAAATGCTAATAAGCCAGCTAAAAGCAACCTTCTTTTTTAAGTAACTGGTTCCTTAGATGAAAATTATCTTCTTTATCCTGATGCACTGTTTGACTAATGCAGACTCTTCTTGACTTGTGTCACAGGTGTGTTTTCTCCAGAAAACTGAGAAAAGTAAGAATTATATCATATCTAGACTAATATCCTAGAACTTCAACTAATTTGCTGGGTTTTTAAAACCAAAGCCATTCCGTGAACCTCTCTCCGTTCCCAATTAAACACATTTTTTCCTTAAAGGAAACTATTTTTAAAGGACGGGACTGAAATCAACCCCCTAAAGCTGAAGACTGCCAAATTTCACAGCTGCTCCTTATCTCTACAATGGTCTGACCAAAACCTCAGAGCTGACAGTTCTAAGTTCTGCAAAATCTGGGTTATGAATTTTTATTTCTCAGACATGGATACAAGCCACCAATATGAATCTACTTTAAGCTCAAAGAAAAGAAACAGGCAACATTTGTCTAATAAGCAGAAATATTAGTGGGAGCTTGTTTTTATGTTCACACCCCTCTATACATATATAAGGGCAGGATAGTGTTGTTTCTTTCTTCACGCTGCACAAATAATGGGACATAATCCTACTTTTTACTTTCCACTGATCACAGGTACTGCCTTCTTGAGACTTGCAGATGGCAAAACCAGTGGACAAGACCATGGTTTTGGTTCCAGCCAACTCCAAATGTAGGTTTTGGCCCACATCATCAGGCACGCACAAGCTCTCTGCTGCCTAGAGGCCATGTGTATTCTCCCTATGCCCATTAATTGCCAAGTCAACCTGTAAAAATCATGTCCAGAGAATCAAGACTACAAGTAAGGTCTGGACTTCTTAATGTTTTCTGTCACGTCTTCAACAATAATTTCTTCCTAGGTCCGTTTCCATGTGAGAAATTTACTTTTTCCCCAGCCATTGTGGTATTTGGTGTATTGCGTGCTCAGAAACCTAGCAGCCCCAGAACCCTGCTTTCTCTTGCTATTTGTTGTGAACAAAATGGTGATATATATTAGCCTATATGAAGAATGAAAAATCTTTGTAAAGCTCAGATAGTTTTTTACTTAGCAAAGCACTGTTACCTGTCTGCATCCACAGTCACATCATGAACCCCTCTCTGAATGACATCTTGAGAGGCCGTTAGGTCTGGTATTCGGTTCAGACTTCTTGTATATAGGTTGAGTCCTCCATCTGTCATATACCTGAAAATAAATGTGTGGTCAATCAGTGGGAAATACAGCCATCTGGCAACCATGTTTCACTCTAAAGCTAATGGACTGGGGAATTCAAACGTTTAAGGTATGCACTGTCCTATTATATGGTAGGTTTTATAATAAATATTCTCAGTTTGTACATCCAGTGCAGGGAGATCAGATATATGCCTACTTTCTAGGATCATTTGCCTTTTCCTGTGATGACTTGCAGGCAAACTTGCTTTACTAAAATATAGACTGATGCCCTCAAGTACCTTCAAAAAAATTAGGTATGTCTTAAATACTGCATTTTTGTCAGAAAATAGCACCAGGAGTTAAGAAAGAAGCAGAACTCCAACTAAAAAAACAAGAAGAAAAAAAAAAAAAGGAAAAAAACCTCAGTAGCATCCATCTAAATGAGAAAGAAACTGAGAACCGAAATCCATAGTCCCTGCTGGGATGCAATTATTCAGATATGAAAGAGATATCCACTGAAACCCTTACAATGACATTTAAGAATATGTTTCTATCTGTGCTCCTTTTGCTTGATTCCCACCACTTCACATTATAATGAATTACTAATGACTCAAACAGTGAGTGTAGTGTTGCTTATTCACTAGAGAACCATTAAAAGTTTCTGAATTTCAAGCAGCAGCAATAATTTATGGAATGCCTGCTTACCGTTTAGTTATCTCTAACTATCTCTATCTGTCTCTGTCTTGGTGTTTATAACAAGCCTGTCCTATACTCAAGACCTGTCCATTATTTTCTCAAAGGACCTTTCATTAAACTCTCTTCATTCTTAGGCTCTTGGGGTTTTTTTACATTTTGCTCTTGTAATTTGTGGTGACTTTAGTGAAGCAACCTAGTACAAAGTTTGAACAAATTCATTTGTGAAGGACCGTACACATGTATGGTACTAAATATGTATAAGTATACATATATTCACTGGTATATCTCAGTGAACCTACTCAAAGTGAAATTACAGGCTTAAAGAATTAAGTATGGGCCCAGTGCTAAGATGATGGCTAAAATGGTCTACTGGAGTTCACTCCCACTTCAAAGAATCTGTAGCACAAGTTCTCTTTGAACCGTGAGATGGTGCCACTCAAACCCATCTTTCAGTGTGTCTGAGTACACAAACATTTAACTTTAATAACTCGACACAGACTCTCAGGCACAAGCCAACGCACACACACACACACCACTCCCTGCTGTCCCAGAGACCTCGGAGCTTGTACAGCTGCCTGGGAGAGCCAGCCTTCACTGTCATGGTTTGGGGTGGGTGAACTGGTGCAGATTTTGAGAGCAAAGCTCAGGTACCATAGCCCTATGTGACAGCCACAGTTTGAGATGGCATCATGTCCTGAGTGGCAATCTGGATGAAGGAAACCTCAGCTGCACTAAACCACAAAGGATTAGTTTGTTTATTTTTAACTAAACTCTAAGGCATTTTACACACTGCTAAGATTTGGCCTGCAGTTCAACAAGGGATTTATGAAACCTTGGTATCTGGAGTCTGCAGAAGGTAACTTCACATTTATTTTCAAGGGTAAATTAACAGTCATACTTACACACTAGATTTATCCTTTTATTAAAGACAAAATTTAGACTTTTTGACAGATTATTTAGCTAGGGATGAATTATGCAGTAGGTTCCAAGGCTCTGGAATTGCATATTAAATTTAACTGTGGTTTGATTGCAATCCAGACAGTATGAATTTTTTCCTGCATAAGTAAGGCCTGAATTGAGAGACTTAATGAGTGCAACAGGCCTTTCTCGCACTAATTTCTAATTACTGCTGCATTCCTGTCCCCAAGTGTTTAAAGTAATTAAAGTGATAATGGAAGAGGCATAAAGGAGATAAGACCTTACATGCCTCAGTGAATCCTGAAATTTCTGAGCGTATTAACTTGTTTTTAACATCTACCGCACCTAAAAATGTTAACTGAGCAGATTGCAACTTGCTATCTATTCAGTCACACTTATTACAGATGCAAAGAAAAGTCACACAAGATGACTATATTCACCCTTTAACGTGATAAGCTAATTAACATAACTCATCAGGCACTGCAAAGGATTCTCCAACTCATGCATCTGTAAAAGGCAGCATTTATATTACCTTTATGATAAAAGGTCTTCAGACACTAAAGTGTTACATTTTCCATATGTCTTTTCTCTGGCCTAGTAAACATGAATATAGCATTCTGCTGAAGAGCCACTGAGACTCTGTTTTGTGAACAGCTTTGTCAGCAGTGCTCCATTCACAGATCACTGAGACAGTACACCAGGAAGATATGGAAACACATTTTCTTTATAGTTATGCTTTTTCTAGAGATCTTGGGAGGGTGCTTAAGGTGAGACACTTCTCTAGAGAGAGCTTTTATCACAGACTTTCAGTTGTCCTTAGGAACGTATCATATCCAATTTCATCAGCTACCATTCTCTAATCATGGCTATACTTCAAAATAAGAGATTAGACTGACAACACGAGTCTTAAATTTATACAGAGTGAAGCAGTATGGTGTGACATGGCCATGCACTCTATGGGGCTTCTGTTCAATCCAGTGTTATCTCTGCCACCAAGCAGCCTTGAGATGCCAACAACAGCAATGAACAGTAATTTAAGTATGAGCAAACCCACAAAATATCTTCCCCCCCCCCCCCTTAAAAACAAAATAAATTCTGCTTTAGGGTTCTAACATACATATAAATGAAATGACTTATGTTCCAAGACTGATAGTCTTTGAATAGCAATTTGAAGCACAGGGAATGCAGTACCCCAAAGCCTGTCAAATGATTCAACAAACACACAAAAATAATTGTCATTCTTCCTCCTGAGTATGCTAGCAGAGTGGCTGATGCATTCTTTTATGAAAAGATATTCCTACAGCTCGGGTGATAGGCATATCGAAAAATTGCAATAAAGGCCTTTCACACAGACTACACTAGACAGTATCTGAAGTGGAAACAGAGAAAGTCAGTGTTGTCAGCAACATACCATACCTATCATCTCAACTAAAACGTAAAAATAACAAAAGATAACCCCTCCCAGGACAAGCACTGCAAAATGATGGCTTACCAGGTAACTAAGACATTCCAGTCAGTAATAAGAAGCACCTGTGCTCTTATTAAAGTTCACAGCAAAATCATCTTAATGTTAAGGGAGAAGAGCTGAGAACAACACTAGTAGCTTAGTGCCTTACCTTTGTTTTGTTTGTTTGTGGTTTTTTCATATGTTTATTTTCATAATACATAAACCATAAAGCAACTTTCATTTCTGTGCCAGAATTTCTTAGAAAAATCCTTCAAACCTGCCAACCACACATCAGTTCAAAGGGGGAAAAAGTGCTGCTTACCCACTATTGATGTCATCAGTTCTGAGGCTTTTCCCAAGAATGTCCCCATCACTCATGTAGCCACCGACATCAACTTCAGAGGACATGTCCAAATCACCACTTCCTTTCTCACTCATGTCAATCTGTGAGATATTTCCAAGGCGAGAAACAGCTGCCCGGCGAAGCGGGGTAGTGTACATAAATCGAGAAGGGTCTGTGTGTATGAAGCGACTCGTGCTGCTGCGAGGATAACCAGCACCCAAGGACGGGGCATCTCCTGCCTGCAGCCGAGGACTGGCCTGCCCTAGCCTCCAAGTCATCGGGGTGGACCGGCTTGTCAAGCTTGGTATGCTTCTCCCATTCACCTCAGTTGTCACAGTGCTGTCAAAAGTTGTCTCCAATGTGCTGCCAAACAAAATGGAGCAGTCAGTGAACTGTGCTTTCTCTGCTCCTGAGAAACAAGGAAAAGCAATGGCTGAAATAATGTATGTGTTTTTTAAAAGAGTTCTGTGTGTGTTTCTCCATGTGCACACAAGTTTTTGTGTATGCCCTTCAGTACTGGAGCAATTCTGTTTAACATCTTTACCAGTGATCTGGATGAGGGGATTGACTGCACCCTCAGTAAGTTTGTAGATGACACCAAGTTAGGTGGGAAGTTAGGAAGGTTCTGCAGAGGGATTGGGCAGGCTGTATTGATGGTCTGAGGCCAGTTGTATGAGATTCAACAAGGCTCAGTGCTGGGTCTTGCACTTGGGTGACAACAACCCCATGCAATGCCACAGGCTTGGGGAAAAGTGGATGGAAAGCTGCTTGGTGGAAAAGGTGCTGGCTGACAGCTGAACATGAAACAGCCTGTGCCAGGCAGGCAAGAAGGCCAACAGTATCCTGGCTTGTACGAGAAACAGTGTGTACAGCAGGAGTATGGAAGTGTTTGTCCCTATGTACTTGGCACTGGTGAGGCTGCACCTCAAATACTGTGTTCATTTTTGGGACTTTCACTACAAGAAAGACATTGAGGTGCTGGAGTAGGTCCAGAGAAAGACAATGAAGGTGGTGAAGGGTCTAGAGAACAAGTCTTATGAGGAACGGCTGAGGGAATTGGGGTTCTTTAAGCTGGAGAAAAGGAGCCTCAGGGGAGACCATATTGCTCTTTACAGCTACCTGAAAGGAGGATGGAGAGAAGTGGGTGTCAGTCTCTTCTCCCAAGCAGTAATTATTAGGACAAGAGGAAATGCATTAAGTTGCACCAGGGGAGGTTTAGACGGGATATTAGGACATATTTCTTCTCCAAAAGGGCTGTCGAGCACTGGAACAGGCTGTCCGGGGAACTGTTTGAGTTACCATCCCTGGAGGTATTCTAAAGATATGTAGATGTGGCACTGAGATACACAGTTTAGTGGTGGATTGGCAGTGTTGGGTTATCAGTTGGACTTGATGATCTTAAGGGTATTTTTTAACCTAAAGAATTCTGATTCTATAATCATTATTTATAAAATAACCTAAAATAAATTGTATAGGCTTCTAAGAAGATGTATATGAAACAATAACCATCTTTATGAATGACTGCATAAGATACTTTGTCAGTAAAATATATTTAGACACATTTAAGTTGTTGAGGCAGTTTAGCAAACAGTATGGTTAGTGCCATGATTAATTTTCCCTTGCAAGTCTCTAATTCATTCAGCAACTAGTAATACTGTTCCACAGTCCAAGAATAATCAACACAAAACCAGTATACCTGTGGCTTATCTGTGTCCCTCTAAGGCTGGACATAGTTTCTTCCAAATTCTGTCTCAGGTCTGCTATATTCTTTACAGTTCTCATTCTTCTTGTTTCAGGGTCTTCCCCTGGGAGAAAAGAGCAAAACCAGGACAATTTTTAGCACACATGAGTTATAAGGTTGGATAAAGTGCACAAATGAATACACAGCTGAGAATACAGACATATGATTGTAAATTGGTCTGTCCCTTAAATCTTTTAAAGAATAAAACTCATCCTTTCAGAAATAAAACACATATATGCTTATAAATAACATGTGGTATGTAAAAACCCACTGAAGAGTCCTGGTGAAGTATCCCTATTAGGGCCCAAATCTATTAATGAAATCAGATTTACAATGTTGGGATTTTAGCCTCTGTAACAAAGGCACAATGGAGGCCCAGACCACTTGATACATTACATATCCCTTTTTTTCTCCTTGACATTTTACATGACTTTGTAGAGAAAAAAGCCACAGTAAATCTGTGTCTGGAAAGAATTGTGATGACTGTTGCAACTCTTCAGTATGCGCTTAACATCCAGGCTATTTGAAAGTACTGTTTAAGTCAGGCACTTAATAAAGCATCTTTCCTGAACTTTAATGATTTCCTGAAGGGGGAGATAATTCATTTTTTATATATATAAAAAAACAACAAGTGTTCCTCATGGGATAAAAACCTGAACCCTTTAAGCACATGTGTCGTTTATACAACTATGGATTTTAAGAGCCTTCAGGGATCCACTGCAAAAAGCTAGACTGGTATCTTGAATAGTGAAGCCTGCAGAACTTCACCTGGAACATCATGAATAATATTTACTTCAGATGATTAACATACCATCCCATCCCCAAGAAGAAAAACCAAAAAAGTTACGTATCACATGTTACAAAAGGAAAATATAATAAGCCTCAAAGCAAGCTCCAGAAGTCGTGACTCTATTAATGATAAATTTCATGTCATACTTCACCTTCAGTCAATTTTACTTCTCATTCTGGAAATGTTACCATCAAGAATTATATTGTGCAACCACTTAAATTATCTTTAATATTTAACTCTAAATTTCAATATTCTCATCCAGAACGAGCTTTTAATCTAATTTTGTAACCCTCATGACATCAGGAAACTGTTTCATCTTTGAATACATTTTACACTCTGGTGAATTTAAACTCAAAATCACACAAAAAAACAAGATCAGAAGTGCAAGCAGAGTCAAAATACCAGACAGATTATAATATTCCCTATTTGTAAATTGTAAAAAACACAAGCAGAGTGTTGCTGTATTTCTTATTCTGTTGCCACCCTTCCTCCTCCCAGGTTTTTGTGTGAATTTATACAAGATATAAATTCAACAGTGGTGATTTCTCTGATGAAAAGCATGGTATGCCATCTAAGTTGAAAAAAACCCCAAAACCCAGATAGATGTTTGAGGAGGGAAAAAACATAAAATGAGGATGATATCCTTTGCAGGGTATATGAATTGTGAAAAAGGGAAAGAGGAGACATTAGCGTAGAGCTTTCAAGAGAAGTTGCACAGGACAGAGAACTGGGGAATATTCAACGTGGGTCCAGAAACAATGAAAATTTTATATTTAACAAAGCGTTCTGGAGCAGTAAAGCAAAACCAAAAAGAAGTCCTATTGAAAACATTCTGGTACAGTAGAAGATCTCAATACAATATCTGTTTGAAGGCACAGGAAACAGGTTGACTTGCAGCAGAACTACAAGTATGGGTTTAACATTGGTTTACAGAAAGCATTGGGTTAACATATACAGTAACATTTATTTCAATATAAGGGATAACACCCAGAAGCAAATTATATTTGAGCAATGATTTACTTAAGCCCCTTAATTCTGTGTTTTGACAAAAGGATGAAGCCTTTGAGCTCATGGACAGAGTTGCTACTGTACCCCCTTCTAGTAGTCCCACTCCTATTGACCAAACATTCCGCAGGCAGTTAACAAAAAATCCCAGCTCCTGGCATTAAATGAAAAGAAATTACTCTAGATACATTCCATATACCTTTATTTCTTCCCTGATAGGTAAATGATGCATCGTACTAGCCAATGGACCCAGCAGTTGTGTCTGTGTCAAGCTAGCTTTCGCAGTGTTTGAGGTTTTCCCATCTACTCTGCTCTGGCTGTCTGCTGTCCTCTTTGCTGCAGCCAAACAGTCCTTCAGGAACTGCTGTTTGATTGTTTGTTTTATTATTCCAATTACATTCTTCAGTGATTTAATGATATAATAGTCCCTAAACCTCTGGTTGGCACCATGGAACTGACAGTGTGCTCAACACCTGACAGGGTGGAGGCAAGGCATGGGCATACAGGCTAATCAAAGTAACCATGGATCCCAGGTACTGTTTGCAGAGGTTTCTGCACCATCCTGGAGATTCCTGTGAGGAAAAACAGCTCGTGTCAAGGCTAAGATGGAGACCATAAAGTCCTGAACCTGCTGTTGAAAGCCCAGACAGTTCCCGGGCAGTTGCCTATATGCACTAACTTTCTCACTGTCACTGCTCTTTGCTTCCCCTACTGCCCCTTTACACCCACCCTCCTTCTGCCAAATGCACTCAAATTCACTTCTAGGAACACATTCTATTCCTGCTACAATACCTATATGGGAAAGACCCATGACCTGTACGTTACCTGCCCTGCTTCAAACCAGAGGTGAAAGAGTAGCTTGTTGGTATAATTTTCTTCTATACACAGAAAGACAAATTCCAGGATGTAAGCAGGCAGAATTAAATGCAGAACAATACTTTGTCTTTATATTTATTTGAGGAACTGAATATAACTCATATGTGCCCTGCCTTTGCCCTTTTCCTTCTTTGTTTATCCTTGTCATTTGTCCTTTGCTGAATGTTAACACTGGGAATTCTTGCAGTAAAAATGACAGCAACTGTCTTTTTTAATATATATTATACAGTAAATAGCATAACAAAGCCTTAAGGTATAATTGCAATTCAAAAAAAAAAAAAAAAAGGTACATATATATGGCAAACTGCCCAAGTATGTTTTTACAAATATTTTATTTTCAGACAAATTATAACATAAGAAGTGTTGCTATTCTATCCTGGAGAGGTGAAAAGTTTGAGGTTTAATCTCTTTTGATCTTCAGTGGCACAACGGATAATTTCAAAACCTTTCCACCTCTTTTTTTTTTTTTTTCCTAAAAGAAGCTACAAGTGGAGGTTGATGATCATAACTTATTACATAATACAACACACAAAATCCTCATAACTGTAATTATTGTCTTAAAAATAATTGCTCTTTTTTCTTTCCATCCTTAAGGCTGTATCACTGGACTCACCTATACCATGGATGAACAAGTCAGAAAGCATAAACAGCTGAATGCTCTGATTGAGAAATTTTCTGCACTGTGAGCAAGATCCTGAGACCTAACTTGCATCTAACATTACCTAGATTTTCAGGTCAGCATTGTGGCTCCCCAGCTACATCATGCTTCCTGTGCAGAGGACCACTGTGATGACGAATGAGTTTTTTTTCTGAAAGTTAGCTATACTGTGCCTCCTAGACAAGACACTACAGTGCTTATCACAGCAGGATCTGGACACACTGTATGGGTCCAAAGGGAGCCCAGACTCTCTGAGGCACCTTGTTGCTTATTACTATGGCCCACTGCCATCATAGAGGTCTATTCATATTTGAGTGACCTAACATACCAGAAATGCTCCCTGGCTTGTTCTCTCAAGCTATTCTGGTCTGTAGACTCAAGAAGAACCATTCTGTTTCCTACATGGAGGAACTGGGATAAGACTAAAACAGCGTACCCTGACACTTTCTGTCAAAATCCTGTTCCTCTTACAAGAAAGTCTGATGCAAGTATTTTACTGACCCCCAGGAAATACAATCTGCTCGAATCACTTGTAGCTTCATCACTTATGCTAAAAATGAATATTCCAAAAGATCGTCCCCAAATTATTGCCTATAAACAGTAAACCATTGCAGGTTCCCTCAATAATTTTTTTAGAGAACACATTAACTTCTCCCATTGTGTGAGATACTTACACAGGAAACCAAAATAAATATTTTACAGAAATCACTAAATACCTTTGTTAAACTTTTACACTCACATTTCTGAAGCTCAGCCATAATTGCACATTTAATAATACCATTCATAATAATTTCAGTACTTTTCCACATGTAATTACAGCCCAAAGCAGATAAATGGGAGAATTATAATTCCATTAATTGTTAGATTTTAATAAAAAGATTTACAAATAATAAGCAGCTCTCCAGAGAAGCTGGAGATATTAATTCTCAGATATTAACTCCATTCACAAAGGAAAGTACCAGTTTTACTCTGCAGGTGGGGGAAACTGAGGCTTACACACAGCTGAAGAGGAGCAGGGGCAGCTGGAGAGCTCAACTTCCTTTGCTAACAAGCCTCTAATCTCTAGGAGAAGCCCCTTTTAGCATGCTGGTACAGTTCAATAATAAAAGGCATGCATAAAAAGAGAATTCTTGTTTCTTTGTTATTTTGAGATGACAGCTTTTTACATTACATAGCAAAAAATTTATCCTGAATGTTTAAACATAATCAGGGCTAACATATCCACCAGCAAAGGAGGCTCCAGGCTAGACACATGCTATAAAACCTTGGAAAAGCAAGCAGCCACTTAAACCATTTGGCTGGCTGAAGAACAAAGCTTTGGAAATGAACACTTTGAGCACTCATGAAAAGGGATGAAAGATGAAAAGTAAAGCCAGTAACACAGGAGCCTTTTGAAGCACCTATGGCTGTGGCCTTCAGATACTCAGTGGCATGAACTGATGTAGGAAAACCGGATTTTTAAACTAAAATGAAACCCTGACACTCATAATTCCACATATAGGGGTAAAATTACCAGCGGGGTGGGAAGGGGGAAGCAAGAACAGAGAAACAGTCTGTAGGTAGGCCAAGACATTTTCTATCCAAACCAATCCTTGGATTCAAGATTTTGATTTTAAATTAACGAGAACAAATGTCATTAAAATATTTATGAGTAAACTAATAGCTCTTAAATGTTACAACTTATTTTTTCAAACAGCTAAGCAAACTATGCTCAATTATTCACAGTATGCTCCTGCCCATATACCCATCAAAAGTGACTTAAACATTTGTCTTCATTTAATAGTCTTTAGAGTAAGCAAACAAGGAAGAAATGGGTGGCCCCTATTTTTTGCATACTGTCGCAAATAAAAACAGTTCTGTCTCATGAAATCACTGTCAAGATAAAAAATGTGCTCCATGTAGATACGTGCTAACACTTGGGTCTCCTCCTGCCCTTCATGATGTCAAGCCGAAGTTAACTTACCTAAAATATCAGTATAAAGGACCTGTTCTAGGTCCCCCAGCATTGTTATTATGACATCTTCATCCAGATGTGCAGTCCCTTCACGCAAGCAGCCTTCCTCCTCCTCCTCTGCCCAGTTCCTGCTGGGGAAATGGGATGGGCAGGATGCATTTTCATCATCTGATTTTCCCCCATCCTCATTGTCAATCTCAAAATCTCCATCTGTATGCCGGTCTGAGGATCTCCTAGACGTCCTGCTTCCAACAGGTCCTATCGCCTGAAATGCTTGGGGTGCTGTGAGGCTGGAGTGGCAGAGAGAGTGCACTGACCGCGAGAGTGCCCTGGAAAGGGAGCCTGTGCACCCAGCTTCTGCCTCCTGTTGATGGTAACTCTGGCTGGACTTGGAGGCGTTTCCAAACCAGTTCTCCCTGTATGAGTATCGCCTCTTCTCCCCTTCGCTGATGAGCGTGAGATTAGTTAGAGACTTCTGCTTCTGAAGACGAACACACCCTCTTCTAACCTCCTTGCCTTTAAACACTGACAGTTCAGCAGATCGCTGCATCTTTCCAGCTGGGGCTTCACCTCAGTTAGAGTTCATATTTCTGAGATGGACAGTAGTTCAATTCTCTGGAAAGGTCTGGGATGTGATCCCTCCAGCACTGCACGCTGCACATCCCTGGTAGCATATACTTGCACTTGCAATGAAAAGCACAGCTCAAACATGCATTGTACGTACTGGAAATGACTAGACAGGCACAGTCATTTTCTTTAAAATTACACTGCCGTCTCTGCTAAGCCACTTCTCTCCCGTCACATTAATCTGCAGTACTTACAGTCATTTTCACTTAGATTTCTCTCAAGCAGAAGAGAGTTGATCAAACACTCTGCTCCAGCAAAGAAGTAATCCCAAAAGCCAACTGTGTTTTCCCCTCTCCATCCAATCACCAGTCTCATCGGAGCGGTGGGCCTGCATCTCTCTCTACAGCTGCTGCTTTCTGAAATCCAAAGTAGGCACAAGTGCTGTCTCAGGCTTTCCCCCCTCCTCTCACCAGATCATGACTGATCCCAGTGCACGGCTCTTCACTTTAGATGGGCTGACACAGAACTGCAAGTACAGCCTCCACGTCAGAGCTCAATAAAGAGCCAAAATTAACCACCGAAGCAAAGCTCTGCACAAGCCTCCTTACATTTTAGTATTCAACCTGCATTCCCAGATATATGACTCTTCTCTGCTACTGCAGTGAATGCTGCTGGCTGCCATGGCAGCAAACATCCTGGTGAATTAAGCCGGAGACACAGAAGCCTCTGCTCAGTTTACAGTGCCACAGGTTTCGAGACACAGCTTCACCTGAGTGGGATGCTACAGTAACAGACCTAGCTCACAGTCAAATCCTATTTTTCTCCCCAAAAGGTAAGGATGACAAACTATTTCTTCCCTATCACTGCTGCTCCCAGGGCAGGACGCTAAAGCAGATTTGCAAATGGACCTTCAGTCTTGCAATTTCTGCTCTAATTAAAGAAAATATAATTTAAAATCATAAAGAAGCTAAAAATCGGAACATAACAGTACCTAACCAGTAAGGTGATCTATAAAAGGAAACACTTAATTTCCTTCTTTCTTCTTAAAATACATATATCTTGTTTGCAGCTCTGTGAGATTCAGAGGCTAGCATGGAATTAAAAAGCTCTAATAAAATCATTGTTTCACAATCTTTTAAGAAAACCTATTAATGGAATGGTAATTTTTCTTTTTTTTTTTTTTTAAACCAACACAGCATCAAGTCTGAACTAAGTTCACCAATTCTAAATGTTTTTAAATACATTGTCGGGAGAGAAAAAAAGACTTATATTTAAATACACCTTTTCTCACAGAGAAAAAGATAGCAGCCTCAGAAATAATAGGTGAACAAAGAAATTGGTGAATTTCATTCTAATTTTAGATATAAACTTTTTGTCTAGCAGGAATTAATTTCACAACACATTATGTAGAAATCTACAAATATGAACATTGTTGCATACCAATATACTGCTTTTGTCAGTGTGCAAATATGCTCGTCTCAAACCCCTACCTGAGAAACCGTGACAAGAAAGTAAGCTTTAAAAATGCCACCCTAAGAATTACAGACTGCAGATTGCCTGCATGAATAAACAGATGTTAATAGAAGCCTCAGTGTACTTCTTGCTTTTCACTGACTCAGCTTACACTTTTTGAAGATAGAGAAAAAAGAAAGGGGGGGGGGGGAAACTTCTTTGACATTTTAAAGAAAAGGTGCATTTTTTCCTAGGTAAACCCCATAAACACAGAAGCAATCTAGAAAAATATTCAGTAGTGTTAAGCAATGATGGTTTTCCATATTAAATCACTGACACATTCCTGGAAAGACATGGTCCACAAGAGAAGATACCACTCCCCTTCCCACCTAGTTCACAAAGTCAGAGGATACAAGAAGTATGCTCTGTCAGCCCAAGTACGAAATCATCCCAAATATTAAATGTCTGCCACTTCTTCAGCACAGAAACAAACTGGAAGACTGTTGTGTTTACTCCCAGGGTCTGCCAGTTGCAGTGGCATATGGGCCCTTAAAAAGCTTTCACGCACATGCAAGTGCCTGCCTTAAGATCCCGGCACACTGGTATGGATGCTGACATGGTCTCGGTTGAGGATTCAGAGCTCCAGTACTACCCTCATGCTCTGGCACCATGTGGCTATAACAGCATGCCCAGAAAGGCTGAGGAAGCTGCTGAAGTTGTTAGAATGGCTTCATAGAGCTGTCCTAACACTAGAGAATTTGCAAAATGAAGGGCAACCTCACTCTTTTCCCACTCAATGGTTTTAAAACCTTAACTTACACTCAAATTGGTATTCTCATTTGCTACATTTTGAATTAATAGGAAGGGCAATAATTTCAGACCACGACGCACATACTTTAAAACACAATGAGTCGAATGCTGGGATATGGAGGTACTGAAACTGATCTCACAACCTCTATTCAGCCTTCATGTGTACAAACACTTGACTACAGCACTTAATTACAAGGTTATATGAACTTTTCTCCCATTAACTCCATTGTCTTACTTGGCAGACAGGGCATTGTGATTATCTTCAGATACAGCAGATACTTATGAACATATTGGAACCAAGCGTTCTGCAGGAAGAACAGTGCATTTATCCTTCTGCTTTACCACATTCTCTGCAGGGTGTCATTTGAAAATACATAAAATTGTAATGTGAAGAATTTTAAGTTTTATTTATTAAAAAATACTTTTGTAATACTCATCTCTCCATTTTAAAATGATAAAATATAGCAACAAGCAAATACTTCTTTCTAAACTAAAAAAGACAAAATATGAGACCAGAGGAGAGCAAATGTCATGACAAAGCATTATTCCCCAACTAACCTTGTAGTTTCACGTTGCATCTACCCACCCTGCAGGAATATGTTTAAACCAAGAACAGCACAGGGAACTTCCTCAACCCATTACAGTCAGTGTAACATATTACCTTATTTTTACTCTCTTTCATAAAAAGAGTTATTAGATTATTTTAAGACCTAATAATCAAGGGCAAATTTAGTTCTTAGAAAAGACTTTCTTTGAAGTATCAGTGAATAGTTTGGAGCCTTACAGATGAATTATGTAATAGACCTGGAAATGCACAAGATTATGAACCTCTTCAGCTAAACTTACCTAAAAAAATGAAGTTGTAAGCTATTTCCAAACCTATTAACTTTTTATTTCAGTGAGCAAAACATTCAGCACAGTAAACATACAATCTTGAAAAAGGAATGTTTTTATACTAGTGCTGCTACTGATATTGACCTGTAACACTTTAAATTACTTTAATTTCTGCTTCATCACTCAGATTTTTTATAATTAGTCAATATTTGTAAATTCATGAATAATTATTTAATCAAACACTTTCTGTTAAGCTCTTTGAACACGTAAATACTTGTTAAAGGCAAATGCTATCACTGATTTCATAAAATAATACTTTGTAGTTACTGACAAGTACAGTTTACAATGGTTCATTAAATAATTAACACAGTGGCATCTTTCTCCAATAAACTTGAGCAGAGACTAATAAATGTCACAGCTACTGCAAGTAGAAATACTAGGTAAGAAGTCTGAACAACTTGTTCTTAGTCATACCATGCAACACATGGATTACTTTAGTAGGCTTTCTTTTCATTCTCATTTTAAAATCCTATATAGCTATATATAGTCTATAACATTAAACTCCAGTTTTTCAGAAACATACATACTGAGTAGTCTTGTTGAGGCAAGTGATACATAAAGTACATGCAAGAAGGAGTGTTCATACATGACTACAGAATAGGACTCCTAAATTTCTGTCTGGGATTTCCTGGACAGAAGTCTACACATCTGTATGCCACATGTGCCATGAGTCTACTGTATTCAGAACACACCAAAACTGCTGAGCAGGTGACTTGTGCCTGAAAGTGGGACTCATTCAGCATGTGTACCATACATGCAGAGGGGATCCAAGGTGTGCAGGAAGCCTTACAACTATTGTGCTTGTGCTGTACTGCTGATCTGCACGTGCACCATGAAAACATCTGGGATTGCTCTGGCTGAGCTTTGGAACATTCAGAGAAAAAAAATAAAGTGTAGGAAATAAAAGTCTGAAGCACTTCAGATTACATCTGGAACAAATTCCCAGCAGAGACAGAGGAACAGTGAAGAAACCCAGATTTACAGTAGCTCTACCAAGAGGAAAATTACCCATGACAGCAGATTTATGGGGAGAAGCTAAAAATAAAGAGGTTGCTCAGTTTACCAGGGCTGCATTTCTGGGTCCATCCCAGCTACACCATCTCACTCTCCCCTCACCAAGTGATCATTTGCAGAGTAGTGGACAGGAAACAAGAGGTTTGCACTCTGAGTTTGCCCCCTCCTTTCACTAGCTCTGAGCAGGAAGACAGGAGAGGTTTTAAAGGTAATCGTCTCTCTTAGAAACAGGGAGGAAAACAGAGCAGAAGACAGCTGGAAACTACTCCTACAGATTCTAGTTTTACCTGCCTACTTCCCCATCACCAATGCTGAGGCAGTAGCAAAGGGGAGTGAACTGTCTTGCTAGGCACAGAAAACAGAGGCATGACTGTCCACCAAAGCAAAGAAATCAGCTTGGGTTTGGTATCCTGAATCACTCAAGGAGAATGGTGTGTGACCAGCCACTTCCAAATCTTTTTAAAATTACTCTTTCTGCATCCAAGTTTTGCCTATACTGTGGGATGCCTTAGAAGCCTTGATATGATCTGTGTGGCTGGCTATGGGAGCAGTAAACTTCAGTCAAGAGACAATATCAAAGATGAGTGAGTAAATATTCGGAAAGTAGAGAAACAATTTATACAATGACATGGGCTAAGATACCTTAGTCTTGAGCTTGGTAGCTTTAGTTGTAAATATTTGGCCTGTAAAAATAATAAAGAGTAATGAAGCAGAAACACAATAATGGTGCAACAGCACTTTATGAATGCACTCCTGTAAGATTTAGTGGTTTCCACAAATGCTTAGTCCCTTGCATTATCCTTATTGATCCTTACTCTATATCAATATATTGTGCTAGTGTGTTTGGTTACCAAGGTGCAAAAGAAACTCAAGATAATATAAAAATGTTGCCCATCCACAGCAGCAGTGAAAGATTTCAGGAAAAAGACAGTATCAAAGCAAAAGGAACGCTGGATGAATTTCTTAACACCCTAAATACATGTGACCCAATCAAAGAAGTAACCCTTGCATATCTCCTTGCTGCTACTGGTATAATCCCTTGGGCACAGTAGAATGAAGATGCTTCTAAGTAATAGAATGTATTTGTTCTTTCTTGTAGCTAATCCATCATGGAATACTCTCCTGAACAGCCACCACCTAAGTTTTTTTTCATGCAGGCTCACCAGTGACAGAATCAGCAGTGACTTGGTGATGGCTCACCAATGCAAACAATTACTTATTCACAATTGTAATACTTGATCCATTAATTCTTTTCTTCTGCTAACAGCTAATTATGGGTGACACGTGTTTTCCTCTCTAAACAACAAACCACAGACCACATTTTTCCAATGGTTCTGCTTTGTTGCCTGTTCTATCAGTCAACTGCTAATGCCAGAGTCTCAGTAATCAGATTAGAAATCTCTCTGATGTCCAGTGCCCTTTATGCCGTTTTCTTCTTTTTGATGCTGTTCCTTTTCTGTTCAGAACAGTAAAGGCCAGATGACATGATATCCTGTTTGATCATTTCAGCAGGTACTGAATCAATCTGTTATTTTTCAGCATCTCTGTGGATAGTTCCATGGATCATCTTTTGATTTGAATAAGTGTTTTAATTATAGTCTTTCTATATGCAAGACCAATGAGTCTTTTTTCTGGATTAATTAAAAATATTTTTTTACATTAATGGCATGTGTCGCCTCCAGGGAACGCATGTTCACGCGTTTCAGGGTGACATATTTCTCACAAAAGCTGGCTGAGCAATTAAGGAATGCTAGACTTAGAAAACTTTCAAAGGGACTGAGACAAACCAGGACAAAACTTCAATTTCAGTATGAGTCAGCTAAATGCCAAGACAGTCCCACAAAAGTTGGGCATCTGATTTCCCTTCTGGTGGAGATAATTTTAGACTGATGTGTCAGATCAGTGCTTTAAGTGAATTATATCCTGTGTAAGAAGAACCACACAACTCATTATAAATTCATTTGAATGTTAAAAATTTGGAGTAAAAGGGCAAAAATACAGGTGAATCATGTAGGACAGGATTTCACCTTTTATTCTTGTAAAAATGCAAATAACAGTAAGATGTTCATAAAAAATACCCACAACCAGAAACAACAAAACAACACTAAAACAAAACCCCAAGCCCCAATAAAACAGCTCTGGTAGCAAGTCCCTTTGAAAGTACTCCCACACAACCCTGCTGTCCTGATGAGAAAGTCAGCTGTGACACACTTTGCTTTTTGCATCCATAGGCAGAGTTACGACCAGATCCTGGGCTGATGTAAATCATTATGTCTCTATTGACTTCAAAGGAATTGTACCAATATGGGTAAATAAAAAAAAAAAAAAATCCCCTACCATTTGTAACCTAATATAGGGACTTTACTTCAGGTTTACAAGGGATTCCAGAACACAATCTTTAGCAGCTTAGGTCTAGCAGTAGCTTAAATTTAGGTACAATGTAAGGATTTGCTCATTTTCTGAATATAGATTCATTTATAGAAGCAAAATATATCTTTGCAAGTTATGTCTCAGTTCTGATATTACAATTAAATTTGATGATCTTAAATGCAGCAGTCTCAAACATTCTGGTATCTACTTTCCATTGCTCCTCACAGTATCACAGTATGCTAGAGATTGGAAGGGACCTCAAAAGATCATCTAGTCCAATCCCCCTGCCAGAGCAGGAACACCTAGATAAGGTTACACAGGAACATGTCCAGGCGGGTTTTGAATGTCTCCAGAGAAGGAGACTCCACAACCCCCCGGGGCAGCCTGTTCCAGTGTTCTGTCACCCTCACTGAGAAGAAGCTTCTTCTCAAGTTTAAGTGGAACCTCTTGTGTTCCAGTTTGTATCCATTGCCCCTTGTCCTATCACTGTTTACCACTGAGAAGAGCCTGGCTCCATCCTCGTGACACTCCCCCTTTATATATTTATATACACTAATAATGTCACACCTCAATCTCCTCTTCTCAAACTATAGAGACCCAGCTCCCTCAGTCTTTCCTCATAAGGGAGATTCTCCGCTCCCTTAATCATCTTAGTAGCCCTGCGCTGGACTCTCTTCAGCAGGTCCCTGTCCTTCTTGAACTGAGGGGCCCAGAACTGGACAAAATATTCTAGATGAGGTCTCACCAAGGCAGAATAGAGGGGGAGGAGAACCTCTCTCGACCTACTAACCACCCCCCTTCTAATACACCCCAGGATGGCATTGGCCTTCTTGCCACAAGGGCACAGTGTCGGCTTATGGTCACCCTGTCGTCCACCAGGACCCCCAGGACCCTCTCCCCTACACTGCTCTCTAACAGGTCGTTCCCCAACCTATACTGGAACCTGGGGTTGTTCCTGCCCAGATGCAGGACTCTACACCTTCCCTTGTTATATTCCATCAAGTTATTTCCCCGCCCAACCCTCCAGCCTGTCCAGGTCTCTCTGGATGGCAGCACAGCCTTCTGGTGTGTCAGCCACTCCTCCCAGCTTAGTGTCATCAGCAAACTTGCTGATAGTACACTCAACTCCCTCATCTAAATCATTGGTGAATATATTAAATAATATATTCCTCTTGGAACATTCAGTATGACTAAAAAACAATAATGATTTGAAACTCATTATGATTTGAAACTCATGACAGACCAGTTTCTTCAAAATGATGAAGAGGGTATCTGAACAAAAGGAGCCATTTCAGGTAAGAGAATTATGCATTTGAAGCACTGTGTATGACCCAAATTTTCTGCATATTTAATACCACTCATGAATAGAGGTCAGAAGTATTATTTTGACCCATTGCAAAGCTCTTGGTAAGAAACAGCTGTAAATAAAGAAGTTAACAGGCTTCTCCTGACTTATTGTTACTCACCAGATATCTCCTCTAGGCACTGTTTGGCAGTCTTACTGAACGACAAATCCATTTTAGTAGGACTGGTGCAGGAGTCAGCAGGCGGTAAAGAGGTACTGTCATTTTCTGAGAGAGTTCTGTAATTAAGGAAAAAGACTGATTATTGTCTATCATTTATGTATTAATGGAAACAAATGTTATTTTCCCCTCCATCTAGTATTGTATCACTGTATGCTGAAAATACCATGAACATCACATTCTTACTGTGATAGCTGACTCCAGCAACAAAAATTTGCAAGCAGCTGGGCACTCTTTCTGTGCCTTTTCAGAAACCACACAATTAATGCTGAGAAATTTGGAGCCATTTTGTTTCCTCACATGTTCTCTGCAAGAGAGTCAATCGGATATAAGTAGAATCCATTTAAATTGATTGTCACATATATAAGGGAAATGAAAACTTGTAATTGCTGAAATATTAAGTGAGAAAGGCCATGTGGGAAGAAGCTTATTCAAGGCTGGAATGGAAATCTGGCCTAGATATTTAAATCTATGTGCAGCTTCTTTTGATAATGCCCCTTATATAACTCTGTGGAAATGTGATAATACAAGTTTTTCCATTAACTTGCTAACAAATAGCCTATGTTTTCTTTGATGGTATAATTCTGTGGATATCATTGATAAATTATAATGGGTACCCTTTGCTGGATACAGTTATTTGCTGCTGCATAATGATTAATAGCAAGAAATACACAAACGTGTGGATTATAATACAAAATAGATCACAATTATTCTCTTCTTAAGGAACTGCTGTAGCATCTGTTTTGCACAAGAACTATTGAACTATGATGCCATTAAATAGCAGCATGTACCATATCTGTATACAGTGAAAGAAAACATGTAAAGATATATTAGCCACTTTTTGAAATAAAATGGAAAAATTCTTCACTTGGAGTTTAAGTTCATCCAGCTTTCCTGACACGAACAACACACTCGATTTTTGGATTTCTTAAGACTAGTGAAATATTTATATCTTAATTTTAAAATGTTGCATTTATAACTCAATTCTCAAAATTTACCATAAAGTGTTCCCAACTGTACTCTAAACACAAATATTTAACTCTGTGATGAATGTGTATTTTATAAATATAACTAATAAAAACAGTGACTCATCCCTCAAAATAAATTTATAGCAACTTATTTTATGAAATAACCTTCCAATTAACATTTTCTTCCAAGTAACCTACTGAATGGATTTTTTCAGTAATTCATACAGTAACTGGGGGAGCAGACATAAGTACAATGGCACAAGTACTGTTGTGGTGGAATCCTTTGATTAGAATAATTTGACTCACTTAAAAGAGAAACGGAAATGTAGATGGATGTCTGATCTGATGCAGTGTCATCCTTAATAACTACTGTAGTTTTAGGATGCTGGAAATGAACAACCACTCTATAAAAAACTATTTTAGGTTCTCATCTACTATTTCTCTCTGTAAAACTTTGGAAACACGAGCAGAGCAGGTGTTGCAAGGTTAAATATGTTCAACTGACCTTGAACATAATTCTACATTTGGTGCTTGAGCACAGTGTCTTAAGTGACAAAAAGCCTACTCTATCCCTTTGCAACGAACATACACTGAAATTCCACAGTCCAGCCTGCTTTCCCATATTGTTTCAAATTATCAGAATGAATGAGGTGTATGTCTACTTTAACTGAAAGCCACTTTCAGAGGCCATGAGTGTTCATGAGTCCTCCAGTCTGGGTTTAGTGCTGAGACTTAGAGCTGGATCAGTCCACGGCAAACTATCAACCTAAAAACACATCTCAGAAAAAAGGCACTTTTAACAATGGTAGAGGTAATTGGTCTGCACTTTTTTTGTTAAACCCAAATCATGAAGTCATTGGGGTTGAAGCTGGTTTTTAAGAGGAACACTGGAAAAGAGTAGGCTGCTTTCAGTTTTGTAGGAAAAGCACCAGCTAGGTGTGTGCAGTTCAAGTATTTCTAGCATTCTCCACAAAATATATAAGGAGTTTACATGATTCTATCTCTGGTTAGAAACAAAGAGAGATCCTTTCTGCCTGTTTTTCTGACCCTATGGCATTGCATTCCTGATTGTATATCAGCCATCAGTCGCTGCATCAAGCTAGGAGGGTGGTGTAAACCTCTCCCTGAATGACCAAGAGCCTTATATATAAGTCTTCTAAGAAAGAAGTCTTCTAAGAAGGGATCCAATCCTGTTTATTTGGACATCTATCATCAGAAAAGGATGAAGTGGTCTGGACTCCCATCGCTCACCTATACCCAATATTTGCATGGATCCTTCATCTAGTGAACGTGGACAGGTAACATAAAATTCAATGATCTAGATTGTCCTCTGGCAATGACTATTGCTGATAAAGTTGTTGCAGATGAATACATAACTCATTATTGACTGTAAGGGAACAGAGATACTCATCTTAAAAGGAATGGATCTCCCACCAAGAGTACAAACAAGTAATGAGTGAGTTAAAGCAACTAAGTAACCTTCAGCATGATGAATGAATCTGTTCACTTTAAAAAACAAGGAATAAAAGTTATCACTTTTTCACAATGTTTCTCGCCCTGGTCATATCAAAGCTTTTAGAGATATACCGAACACCAATTAAAGCACATTTTTGTTCTTTAGTGTTTTGTTGGTTTTTTACTTTTCAAAAAGCCTGATGCAGTTATAACCAGGAAGATAAGTTAAAACATACTGTGAGAAGAGATACTTGCAAAGATTTCCATTCCAAATTTTAGAATCTGATCAGTGTCATTAATTACAGCACTAAATCCAGGTTCTGGGACATAAAATGATATTAGAATCTAAGCCTCAAAGTAAAGTACTGAATAGCAAAGATCATATAACACTAATAATTTAAAAATGTTTGATTTAATTTGTAGAAAAAAAAAACCCATGGAAACACAAACCAAATGTAAATATGATGTGGTTTTCTTAAATTTATAGGCAGCCTGAAATAACAGATCTAAGAAGCATGAAATGTCCATTTTATCTTACTTGAAAGTTTAAATATAATTTAAAATAAATGTGGCTTGCTATCAGAACGAATAACAAAGAAACTGCTGTGCTGACTTAATTCAGCATTTTTATATTTAATTTGGTAAAAATATATCAATGATTTTAGTTATCTGAGGCAACAACAGAAATCCCACAGAGGGCTATCAATTCTGCAGCAGTTTAAGTTCTGCTTACTTGAGTTATTTATCGTGGAAGCAATGGACCACATGGCACCTGCCCAGTCCTTGGGCAGCCATGATGGGGGTATCCTAAGGAGGAATCTGGGGATAGAGCTGTCTTCAGTAACTCTTCTCCCATCAAGTCTTCACTGCGTTGCCAGATCCAGCACTTCTATAGCAGCCCTGCCGTTTGGTGCATGATGACCTAGGCACTGCTTTTTTTCTGGAGTCAAACTTAGCCCACATGGGTTGAGGACTGACTAGGGGTGAAAAATTTCCAAGGAAAATCATGCAGGAGCCTCAGCTCTTGAGGAACAAGGAAGCTCAGGTGTCCTATGAATGACTCAAGAGAGCTCTACAGGACTACAGCATGGATTAAACTCAAGGCAAGCAAACAGTAAATTAAAAGATCTTCCCATTAGCCTCACATGTTGTCCTTAATGAATGGCCATCTATACTCATTCACAGCCCACTGTCTTTAAAAAAATAAATTATTGCATTTCTTTTGATACCAAGGAAAGTGAAAAGAATTTCAGTTTACTCAAGACAACCATTGATATTTCTTTCAGTGCTGTGCATCTGCAGCACAGGTTAATTTAGGCAACCATCATGAAAACAGGACAATTTGTTTTCCATTTTAATCATGGCAATCAGTGAATATATTTATCCCTATCCCACTGAGTTACATGCTACCTCTTTGTAAGCGCATCAAACACACTTAATGGGACAAATCCTGCTCTTAATCACACCTGCACAAACTCATTCAATTTGATTAAAATGAGGCTGTACAGGAGTAATTAAGAACAGAATTTGGAACACTACTTAATAAGCTGTCTTTAATGCAGTCAGTCATTTCCTGTCTCTTAGGAAATAGCCAACCTTTGATAAACACAGATAACATCAAAGATTTGTTTTGGATTTACTTAATGTTCCAAAAGATATCAGATGAATATGCTGGGGTTTTTCTTCCAACATCTCTCTGAGGTGCAGCTGTCTTGAATGTGTATCACTGTCAGTGTAACAGACTGGCAGGACCACATCTGCAATATGAGCACTTTGATCACCCATGTTAAAGACATGCGAGTTAAAATGGGAACAGCTGTAGGGAAAGGTTACTGCATTGCTTATAGGGAAGAAGCAGCTCTTCTGAAAGAAATGAGATGTTTTGGTTTAGGCTTGCAAAACAGAAGGAAGGCGATGGGATTATTCCCTCACCTGTTTAAAAAGAGCAATTGAAAAGAGGAAAAACAACTTTGTAAGTTACAGGACAATCTTAAGAAAGTAATAAATGGATACAATCTCATCATGTGAGTTTTCAGCCACTTCTAACCATGAAATGAGTTTCTGGACAAACTTTCCCATTGGAGTAGTGGGGATTAACTAGTTTAAAATAAAACTTAACTGGTTTATGAAAGGTTAAATATGGTTGCCACTGACAGAAGAATGAACAGAATATTCTTTTCTGGTCCTTTATCCTGCATTTTACTACTTATTTAGTAATAGGAATAGGGCCATACTTGTCCATATGGCAATTTAAAAGAATAACTTCAGATCATAAACAACATGCAATTGAATTCTCAAGCTAGTGTTTTAACTCTGCATTTATCAAGTATGTGTTCAGCACAATTTCTTCACTTATTATCCTTCTTTCCATCTCTTAAGCCAACACTTCTACACTGGATACTTGTCTTGCACAATTACTTGAAAATCAATCAAGCCTGAGAAAATGGGAGGATTTTTCTAAACACTGCTTTTGTTACAAATAAAACTGGTGAGTGGCAATGTTCAGCAGTACCTATGAGTGCAAAATTTTGGTGGTGATTTGTTTTATTTTTACATAAAATAAAACAAATAATAATACTAAAATACAGTAATGTAAATAACAGACATCAATAAAGCACTGCAGTGTAACTTTGAAACATCACATTTTTAAAGAAAGTGTTGCAGTATCTTCAGCAGCAGAATCTATTAACACAATTAACTAATAGAGTATCTTTCAATAAAAATTTAAACTCCAAAATCAGTAACCAGAAGTACCTTCTAGACACTAAAATTGGACATAAATATGGCTCCAAAAAATCCTGAAGATGCTGTGTTAGCAGGATCCGTGAATAGTATTTTATTTTTTTCCCTAAGCCAGTACGAAAGAGTCCTGAACAGGCATCTGGAATTGAATTTCATTGTGCCTCCAGAGGTGCAACGAGATTATATCCTCCTTCCCATCTGTCAACACTCTGCACTTCCTGTGCACCCTTGAAGCTATAGTCTACTAATAGAATTGTTTCAATCACCATATAAGAAAGGAGATAGGAATATGATTTTAATATGTGGTAACTTATTTATTATACTGGTATTTCCTTTCCCTGCCTCTATCTAGTGAACACTTTAGGCCTCATAGGATCATAAAGTAATTTAGATCAAAGATCTTCTAGATGCCGTCTGGTCCAATGACCTGCTCAAAGCAGGTCTGGTCATATTAAGTTCTTCAGGGCTTGTTTGTTTGGGTCTCGAGCATGTCCAAGGACAGAGTTTGCACACCTCTGGAAAGCCTGCTCCAGTAATTCACCAGCCCCAAGGTAAAAATATTTTTTCTAACTTTTAATCAGCATCTCCCCTCCTATAATTTGCATCTGTTACCTCCTAACCTTTCACCCTATATTACAGAGGAGAGACTGGCCTTATTTTGTCTACAACAACTTGTTAGGTAGCTGAAGCAATCAGTTTCTTATTCTTTGGGACAAAAGGAGTGCCAAACTGGCTGTTGCAGCCCAGCATTGACACTGAAAGAGTACTTCTGCAAAGTCTCAATTCAGACAGTACTGAAACTTCTTCCAGATGTTGCTGTCTTTAAGCTACAAATTTAGCTGAAGAACTGAAATTTAAGCAAAGCACAACACTGAAGTGCAGCTCAGGATCATGAGTGGTCAGCTAATTTTCTGTAGCAGTTTCTATACTCTCAGCACTTCAGAAAATAAGCAATTCCTGAGCATCACAGTGCCTGGGATTTATGCACTTCAGATTCTATATTCCAACCATGAAAAAGAGACTCACTAAGCTCCTACAGTGGTTACTGAAGGAGTCAATAAAACCAAACTGCATTACATGTGTTCAGTTACAATTCAACGTTCTCTGGATGAAATATTTATTTAGTTTTTAAGCAAATTTATGGCCAATGTTGATTGCCAACATATCACATACTTTGTGTAGGGTTATGATGATTTACATCAGCTAAGGATTTGCTCTATGGAGTGAGGTCATGCATGTTACTCCTACAACTATTAGTTACATTTCCCAATTTATGGAAATAATGCAAACATATACAATTTGGCTCACAAAACATAAAGAAACGATTGCATACAACAAGTTCTCCTATATGCAAGAAAATGTTGGGAACTATGGGTTATATTACATTTTTGAGCAATGTGTAGGAAAGCTAAGAACTTCAAATACTGAGCAATTAACCTGCTATTCTTTTGCTAAGATTTTAGGGGAAAGATTCAGATTTCTTTTTTTATTTTCACCAATGCCTTTTGTTTTCCTATTTTCTCTGTAACCTAGAAAGCACTAAACTTTGGTGTTACTCTTCTCCATCTGAAATTTAAGTACCACTAAGAAGAAAATTCTATGGCCCATTTCAATACATGTCTAAGGGATTCTGGCAGGTGGCACAATTTCTATCTTCCTCCAATTCTTTCTACATAGAAGAATGTGTAACTTAAAGTAGTGGCTGGTATACTTTAAACAATTACATAGTCTCTTTCACCTTTCTTTTTGTTGGTTTTTTTCCTGCTGTATCTCTTTTATCAAGCTTTCTGGCAGCTAATTAAATTACATCTAATTCAGTCTTATATCTCTTGGACCCTGCAGTCAACTTCAGGGGGGACACATAAGGGACTATAAATAACACATTCACAACTGCATTTGAAAATAAATAATTACTTGCTGAAGAAGATGGAAGAATTTAAGTTATACCCATTTAGATTACCTCAAATGCAACTCTGACTGTTGCTGCTGATCTTTGAAGAGAAGTAACAATCCCATAGAAATTTTCATGCCATGGTGTTTAAGAGGCATAAAAATATGATGTGATATCAGACAGGACAAAGCACCAAGAGTGCAAAGCTGAACAGTGCAATATATCATTTCAGAGCCTCCTAGCAAAACAGTATTTCCTATGTACTGTATATTAATAAAAACAGACAATTCCTTGAAAACATGAGTGTTCATAGTTATTATAGCATTGGATTCCCTGTTTAAGCCAAATATATGGCAGCCTCAAAACAATTCTTTGGAATATTTTACTCACAAATCTACAGTAATATCCTCTAGGGTAATAATCAATCAAACATTGCAAAATACATGATATCTGCAGGTACCGGAACAAAGAAAAAGCACTAGCTTACTTATCCTTGTGTTAACAGCCTAAACTGATCAGTAGTATAGTGCAGTATATTGCAATATTCCACAGGATACTGGATAAAATGCACTTTATTTTCACTATATTATACAGACAGTTTTTACAAGAACTGCAGTACAAAGTCATGGAGCCTAGATATTCCTTCCAGCTGTAAAAACCCCTGTTAGTCTAAATGGTAACGGTTGCTTATTAACTCATTGATCTATAAAGCTCATCTAGCAGCTAACAAGCACACCTGAAAATTTCGTGCATAAACTGCGGTGACTGTTCAGAAAACAGTTATGTTTAGAAGCTACAAAATGTAAATACAATATCCCCGCTTCATGCGCATTTCTACTTGCCATATGTCCACAAAAATAAATATGCTGACTTTGGAAATGTTGATATTTTATCCTTGGTTATATTTATATCCTTCTATGAAATCATTGTGTAGTATTACAAAGCCCTTGAGAGTTGTAAGAAACGTAGTTACTGTGTATTTTTGGGTCAGATTCTGCTCTGTTACAGAGATGCACATGAAGAAACCTCATCAGAGTCGGTCTATTAATCTGGGTTTCTGGCATTCTGAGATCAGACCTTGGCTCTGAGGATTTTATTTCATCTGAGAGATTTAACTTCAAATACAGTCTCCTTTGCTGTTTGTTTGAAGCAAAGAGATGATTATTAATACCAAATTTTACTGGAAGATGCATGTTCTATCACCCTTTAAAATTCAAACTACGTTTTGCTTCGTGATGCAGCTTAAAAGAAAGATGAGGTATCTCCATCGTGCAATGAAATGGCATCAATATGCTGCAAAATTGCCATTAGATAGCACATCCATAAAAAAGCAAAGCATAGCTGCCTTTTCTCTCTCATTTTATATGCACCCTAACACATATGTAGGCCATCCTATGTACCACACTGCAAATCATCTGTATCACTGAGGTTGTTCCAGATAGTTATAAACATGCATATTAAGCACATTCAGTGATACATTTAATTGAAATTCCACAGGCTACCCACTGCATATTAGAATAAATATAAGCTATATTATGCCTTTTCCCCCTCCTATAAGATTTTCTGAACTGCTTTTGTTCAGAATGAAGTTAAACAGTTTATCACTCACCCAGATTGGTTTTGAAACTGTTTATTTGTCTGTAATGATATATACACTCCCTCAGAGCCTACTTCAGCACCTCTTTAATCTTTAGCCAAGATTATCTAGAGTACCATTTACTAACAAAAACTGCCAGTATATTTTGCTTAATAATCTATTTGTCACTTTATCAGATGTTACATTTACCCACAACTATCACTAAAGCCTTCCAACAGCTGACATCTGAAATCATTACTCAGGCCAGTCTGCCAGTCTTGCTACACTTTCTGTCTTCTGAGATGTACAACAGTGAAATCTCCAGGTTCTTTTCAGTTGCTCCACCGTATAGCAAAATAAATTCAGCCAAAGGCTGATACATTTGATTGTCCATTCATCTATTCCAGAGCCCTGGCCATCAGAAGAGGTTGTAGTACCTATAAAATTTAACTGTCTCCATGGAGTTAATTTATACCTAGTTCACATATAAAACTAAACAGGAAAAGGACTTTCAAAAAGCAACTTTTCTCTCTGCCCAAAATTTTGAACTTGCAAATCTTTGCGTATGGCTTTTCCTTTAATATACTACTAGTACTGTTACATACTCTAAAAAAATCAGCAGTTTATTTTAGGATTTCTTTAAGAGAACAGTGTATTTCAAGCAAATATTATTAAATATCAGCAAATAAATGTTGAGGTTCTTATATTGCAAACAAGAATATGCGCACTAGAAGCCTGACTCAGCCATGACCTTTCGAAAGCAGCACAGGGAAGGTATCATGTGATTTGTATTTCTAATCAAAACATCCTGAATTTTAAAGGGCAAATATTGGCAGTGGATTGCTTTTGTATGAGGTAGAGACTCAGAGTTCTTGGAAAAAATTGTTCATACAATAACATTAATTAAAAAATAATATTAGGAAAATATGTGCCTAATGCTGTAACAGAAAGTGTGAGATGAGAACCATAACAGTGTAATCTGCCATTAACCTCCCTGTTTTAGCTCTCTTTCCTAAATGGTAACACAAACCTGATTTCCTTTCATAACCTTACCTGTAAATGAAAGGAGCTACTGTGGCAGTATTGGGGTGACTGTATTGCTGTTGCTGAGGAAGCTGGACAACACCATTTCCCGTGCCTTGGCCACTGCTTGCAGCCATCGAGGCTGACAGAGCTGCAGAGGACCCTGGGGTGAGAGCTGCACTTGGCTCTTTCCCTTCAGAAGAAGCAAGACCAGAGGAAGGAGAAGCCTTCTCAGTGAATTGAGATTTTGGTGTTGATTGGGACTGGTTTCCTTTTGTAGTCCTCAGTTTTTCAGTCTCCTTACTTCCTGTGCATATGGATGAAGTGCTCTGCTTTGCTGTTGGCACCTTTGATCCAGGTTTTGGGATCCCGCTAGAAGATGGTATTAAGCTTTCCTTCTTGGCTGCTGTTGTCTTACTTCCTTTTGGAATTAAGCTTGCAATCTTGGAGCTCTTCTTTGTAGGTGTTTCAGTGACCTGGTCCTTCTCTTCCTTGACTGTTTTCTCAGTGCAAACTTTGTTTTTGTCCCTGTTCTTTTCCTCTTTGTCCTTTGGCTGTAGCAAAGACTTTTTATTGCTGAGATTTTTGCTTCCAGCTTTTGGAGGGGTTAACTTCGGTGATACTTTAGGACTGCTACTTGTGGAGCCACCACTGTTCACCCCACCACTTAAGACATCCATTTCACCACACTCTGAAAAGGTATCATCCTCCCTCCCACTGTCACTGGGTCCTGAGCTCAGTGACAAAGGAGGTCTCAGAGCAGTCCTAGCATTAACCAGCTTGAATTTTTCCAGCATAGATTTTTGTCCAGATGAAGGGGGCTTCACGCCTTCAGAAGGGGGTGGCTTGAGCCTGTCTGAAGATGGAGTAGGGGAGGTTGCGGGACTAGGCTGCTTCACGGACAGCATAGTAGAGGTTGCGCTGTGTTTGACATTCATGGATTTGCTGCGCCAAGGCTTGCTGGCACTTGGAGAGGGTATGGCAGAGACCTGCTGCTGCCCGGTGCTGGTGGGATGCTGCACGTTTCCATTCATGCCTGTAGATGGGTGAGGGCCTTTCGGTGAATCTGCTTAAAAAACAGAAAGAACCATAACAGTATAGTTATTCTCCCATCTCATGCTTAGGTGATACCATAGTGCTCTGGCACTTAAAACACAGTTATATGTGATTCATAATAAATATAATTTACATGTGCACGGAGTAGATGGGTGAGGGCCTTTCGGTGAATCTGCTTAAAAAACAGAAAGAACCATAACAGTATAGTTATTCTCCCATCTCATGCTTAGGTGATACCATAGTGCTCTGGCACTTAAAACACAGTTATATGTGATTCATAATAAATATAATTTACATGTGCACGGAGCATGAAGATTGCTAAGCATAATTTATTTTTCCCTCCCACTATCACATTGTTGTTCAATACTTCTGTGAGCTCAAGAGAGCCATGGAAGCACCTTACTTGTAACCATTTCATTGCGCAAATTAAACCTTCCAATTTAAAAATGTTATCTTTAAAAAGTGATAAATAAATTCTTCCAATCACTTCTTAATAATAAAACACTGTGACGTTGAAGTAAAAAGGAATGCTACAATATTGGAAGGAAGACAACCAGAGAAAGACAGCTTTATTGTTTAGTGATTAAAAAATGTGCTAGAAAGGTACGGGTTTTTTTGGGGTGGAGGAGGAGGGCTGAATAATATTAAAATTAAATGGATACAATCAACATTCATAAAAGCAGAAAATGTCAGGTCACTATACCATCCTATGTTCTTTTTTGTTTTAAGTACTGTTAACAACCTTCAGTAGCTGACTTGAGGAACTTATCCCAATGCACTTTCACAGATGGGAAAAAATATATCAATAATTTCACTCGTGTCAGTAAGTGAAAGTTACAGCGATATGGCACCTACACGGATACAACAACAATACTTGTTTTGGGCTTGAAGCTCCAGTAGGTACAGAAAGCTCATTTATGTGGCTCTGGTATCTACACTACATTTACACCAACCTGGAACCTCAGTGCATCTTTCAGAATGAAAAGAAGACTCCTTCTGCAATAATTAAACTGTGTTAACTGCGTGAAAGGGTTAAGCTCTTCTGTATAAAGCTCAGATTTCCAAGACATATCTGAGTATCTAAATACCATTACTCTGGAGCACCAGAGAAATTAAGTGGTAATGGCAATCAAATATATGGTATATAGCTATTTCACCAGATGAGATATTTTCATTTAGTTTATCTTGCCATTCAATCTAGGGACTACCAGCGAATTAGGCATAAGTTTGGTTATAGTGCATCAAATTCAGTACTACAAGAAAGCCTATGAAACATACAATGCAAATATAGTTCATCCAATGGGGAAAGAAAACTGCCTGATATATTGCATACACACATGAAGCCAAAGTCATGCCTTGAGGCCTCCCTGTCTGAATGATATAGTAGATGAGGACACTGAAGACATTTGTCCCTTCACCACAGAGTTTGAAGTTATGGGTCATTTTCAGTTTTGCAGTCTTAGCCCTAAGGCCCTAGTACGGATTAGGCTACCCACCTGGAATTCTGAAGGCCCCTACGATACACAGGAAAGGGAGAATTTTTAGCATCCTGAAAGGGGAGCTCTTTTTTTCTTTAACAAAGAGAGAATGCAAACAGCAAAATTTACGTCTTTAAATAGCATTACATTCTAGTTTTAAAAATATTGAAATAAATGGAATAGAAGTAACACAACAGAAATGTAACAGCTTTTACTTGCTTAACACTATGAACAACTGGACCCCAGCAGGTCAATCGCCTCCACCTTCAATAGACGCTATATAGTTCCACCTGCACAGAAATTTTCATGTGCCCCTCAGCCTGATGTGCAAAGACCACGGCTCTAAACAAGCTCAGTCCATCTCCACAGAGGATTTGCAAGTTGCTTTGCTACACCCAGATACTAAGAAAGAAAACACTAACTGGTAAAGGTTGCCTCAGAGAGTTTCTCAGGACAGGTGAGATTACAGCTTGCTCCCCAGGCTCCAGGTAGTACCACGCACACGGAGCAGCTTTGGTGGGCAGCTGCAGAGCTGATCCCTTCCTTGTGACCAAGGCAGGAGTTGTGTCTGGGCTCCTGCCATTTTCTGGGGAGCCTCAGATCCTGGAAGAGCGCTTGGGGCCAACAACATGTGTTGGAAATTACTGCAGCCCTCAGGCTTCCTTAATTTATAAAAGGGATCAGCCCCATGGCTGATAGCCTAGGACTGGGTGTGCACGAGGACCTTATTGCACACATCTTGCCTTGCATTAAGCTTGCCTTAATTACACAGGAGGACTGGGGTCTTTAGCTATCCAAATAGTTTTGCAGAATAACAATTCACCGTAATATGCAAAGTTAATGCAGAGTACATGTAACAGTCTGTGACCAGCAGAATGCCACTACATCGTTGTATTACCTCTGTTACATTTGTATGGCCTCAGGTTATTAGTTTCACTACAAAAAGAAAACAAAAAAGTGTTCTGATTAAAAAGAAGAATGTATCCTTGCCATATTTCCTGCTAGCTATTAAACTCACTGGGGGAATAATTGTCAAAAGAAGGGTATTTCCTGTTCATCAACAGCTTCTTCTGCTACATACATAGCAAAAAAAACCCACAGGTTCCTTGAACCACTGGTACTTACTTGATCCATATGTTACAAATCATGAAAAGCATAAAAAATTACAGAGAACTAGAACTTGTGTTTAATCTTCAATTTAAAGTGTATCCTTAATGTTTCCACAAGGAATTGCAAGCTGGATTGCATGCTTTCAAGAAATAGACACTGTCTGTGTGTTAAAGAAGTGGAATGCAAAGATTTATCTTCCCCCAGCCCAAATGCATTACTTGAAGCTGCACATCATTCACTGCTTTCTGCACATTCAGTTGGACTTGGCTTTAGTTGTTCATTACATGAAATCTGTCCCCACCTTGTGGTGATTTTGACACAGAGTGAACCCAACCATGACAAAGATTTCAGGCTTCTACAAACTAAATTTTACAAGCAGACGGTCTTCTGTTTAGGGTATAATCCCCTTGTTGCTGAAATGCATAATCGGCTTGTGGTGCAAATAACTTTGCATTCTTTTTGAGAGCTCAGAGCTTCAGAGCTCAGCCCAGCCTGTGTGGGAAAAGTAGACCAGCAACAGCCCCAGGTGTTCAGTGGAAAACCGAAAGTTTCTTCCAGAACCCAGCAAGACCAGGACAACAGAATGGACATTTTCAAGCCTATTCTTCATAGGCTGTTGAACAAACACAGGACACATGAGGGGTTAAACCTGGGCCCAATATATAATCAACTTCCTCTGTCTTCTTGTCTGTGACCTTTGCTGTGTTCTGAGCTGTTGGAGAAGTCAGGACCTCTGTGATATTAGCTCCCCTGTTGCAGCACAGTAGGTACTGATAACTGAAATATTCTGTAACAGGCACACACCCAGATTAGAATACCCAGTTTTAGTCAATCAAAATAAAGAAGGTTAGTAGAAAATGAAAGAGCTCCAGGGGATTGCTGGACATAAAGATATTTGGAGGAATGGGAGGTCTATCTGGTGAGATTAAAAGAATTCATCTTCTTCAACAGTCCCTTTCCTGCTGCCCATGAGAATGAAGCCCTCATGAGCACAGAAGAGAACACTACCAGGGACAACCAGCAAAATACTGAAACCAGAACATAAACAAGCAAACTATAGGCATACATACTGGCCACAGATGAACAATTAATTGCATCATCAGACAGTGTTGTTCCAGGACATTGTTTCTCATCATTTGTATGGGAAAAATAAACCAAACACTGCTGAAACTAATACATAAACACAATTTATTATCAAATTATATTAAAAACTCTATGATATGGAGACCCTCATCAGAGTTCAGATGCAGTGTTTCTAGGTTCTAATATGCAAACCTTTGGTTTTAAAATTTTATTTGAATTATAACATTATTTATTTGCTGGACTCAAAACTTCTTTGGATAACTACCTTGCTAGCAATGTAATCACTTCGTTCAAATAGTTCCATTTTCATAGTTTTATTTTCATCTTTATTAAGTCAGAAGCAGATAGATTTGACGTAACCTAGAAAACAGATGTGGTCTTTGAAACTCATCCATAAGCTGCAAAGTCCAGAAAAAGAAAAAAAAAGGAAGAGATAAAAGATCAGCTCACTAAAGCTCCATGGATGAGTTTCAGTTAATGGCATGTTTGCATGTTTATCATTTTGGTGCATTTTGTGTTCCTGATTCAACCACAGCTACACAGAGTTACCTGTGTCACAGCAATGGGTTGGATCTGTCAGTGAAAACTAGGCTGTACTCAATAAAGAGAAAAACTGCATTTGCTCAGGGGAGCTACTTTCTTACTGTGCGAGCTATTCCTTAAGCATCATTCAAAGGAGATAACATTAATGACATACTAAATAATGACATACTAAATAGAAGGCCCATATCACATCTTATTTTGGATCACCTTCACGTCTCCTTTAACTCTGTGTCTACATATTCAATCCCCACTGTGACTGAGTTGGAAATCATGTCATGCAGGAATGAATTTCAAGTCTTACATATAATAGGATTAAGAAAAACCCTTATGCTGTACATCTTTTCTGAGGTTTCATTATAGCCCACATAAGAAGGTGTAGTAGAGCAAAATGTACCAAAAGAGGTCTGTCCTTGAAGAGGTCTGAAGGTCCCAACCTCTAATGATTATTTACCTAGCACAGGCTGACTCTTTCTCTGATTTTTTTGCTGTTTATGCAGCACTAATGCAGATTACAAGTAATTTGTTATATGATATACATCTCAGAAATTGCATGCTCCAAGCATCAGAAGGAAAATTTGAAATATAAGGTTTACTACGTGTGCTAACTGTAAGAAGAACAACAGTTTTTCAATGTATACTGACACTTCTTTTTAAAGAGATGTTCACTACTATTGCTACTGTGAGGGTTAAAGTTTGTTTCCAAACAAATTCTTCAAAAAAACCTCATGTCACAGAACATCCTCAAATACATAAAAAATAAATATCAAAAGACATTGAAATTTCATTCTAATATGCAAGCATTAGCCACTATAATAATTAAAGTTAAAATGTATATAATTTAAAATATATTATGGCTCAGTTGTTTTGCTCTTCAGGCAAAGAAGTAGCATGAGGAATTCAACTACAGGATCTCATGTGTTTTTTTAGGGTATTATAAAAAAATATCACTTTGCTATCCTTGCACACCCAGCAGTCATTTTCTCTAATTAACTTCTGCTTTATACTCTAAAACAAACTTGTATTCACTTTACGTTATCATGTAAAATCAATGTTCTTCCATCCATTCTGCTGTTTCAAAAGAAAGAAAAGAAAGCAGAGACATATCAAATATAGTATTCTGTAGTTATGCTACATTACACTTTCTATATCCTGTAATATGAACTGAATGATTATACAAAAGGAAAGCCACCCCTTATACTTTTGCAAGTGATGACTTCACTAAAATTCTCATCAAGGTTCTCATTCTCTGCTGCAAAGAAATGGGAAAGTAAAGAAATCTACCATGCAAAAAGCCACATAAATGTGCAATGCGATGCAAAACGTAGCAGCCAAAAGACAATTTCCAAGTAACAAACTAAGAATATCTACAAGCGTGTCTCATCTTGAATCATTTCGCTCTCACATATTTCAGTACCAAACTTGTGTCAATATTATGAAATAATTCTAAACCCTAAACTGCTGTACATACCTTCACTCAAGCTGCCACATCTCCTACTTCGTAACTTCACTATCGTACTTGTGAACTATACAGTGTCTGCTCAGTTTTCACTCTGATCTCTTTCTAGTTTTAGCCTGGATGTCTTGCCACAAACAAATGCTTAATAAAATAAATCCCACTACAGAACTATCTAAAACATTCAACCCTGATAGTAGAAAATAAAGAAATAACTATTGAAAGCATGGTTTTATATCTTCAGATACAGCTAGGGGCAAAGTGTGTTCATCAGAATTTTGTAAAAAAAATTCTGGATAGCTGCCTGTTGCTTGGATGAAGAACATTCACTGCATACTTGTTCCTCCCACAGACCCCAAGGATGCAAACGGGTACTATGTATATTGTATCATTTTCAACTGTATTCTAACCCAGAGATATGAATAAAATGCTGTTCGTTACACAAAAGGAGAAAGAAAGAGGATAGGGGCTGGGTTAGTTACACAACTCAGAAAGCTGAATTTGCAAATTATTTTTTCTGAGATAAAGCCTGAAGAGACATATTTTCAAGGAAAGCAGTGTCAGGGTGGGAGAAACAGAAGGATCCAGGGAACTCAGTTTGTTTCCATAATGGAACATCACATTTAAAGAAGGCAATAAAACATGAACACTGAATTCAAGTGCCTGCAAAATTTCATTACATTTGACTTAATTTCCAATCCTCTATTCAGACATATATGTACTAGGTAAGGCTCTGAAGGAACAGAAGCATTAAATGTTCTGATGCCAATGTAATGTTCTGATTCTTATCCATTAGCGACTAAGATGCAAAGTCCCCTGAAAATTATGTTGGTCTTCCTTTGGCTATGAGTAGACTTGAATATGGACCAAGAATATAGGCATCCAATATGTGTTCATTTTTACTTCAGAAAAATCACCCAATGATATTTCCATCAAAGACAGATAAAATATAACATTTTGAAAGTTTTCAGTTCTGAACTTCAATCCCAACTCAATTGCAAGTCCTAATACAGAACTCTATCTCCATAGGTCTTCTTACCAAGTCTTCAGCCCTTGTGAATGGGTTCTTTTGGTGATATTTCCTTTTGTTCCTCTTGTATGTGTTGTAAAGTAAGCTTTTTAATTTTTAATCACTCACCTTTTTCATTTCCATTTGCATATTGTGGAGGCTTGTTTTTGTCAATGCTGTTAAAGCTCTGGCTTCTTCTATTTAAATTAGAAGCTCCCTGGACTTTGGTACTGCTGCCAGCAGCTGGCACCCTTGAGGGTCCTGGAAGCCTGGAACAGCATAATCAGAAATCAGTTCATTTTATGTAGTGCAACATATAGAGGAGGCAGTATGCAAATAACAGACAAGAATTTAAAACCAACAACTGAAAACAGTGATTTCAGGTAAGCAACAATAAACAGGAGTATTCAATTACTTAGACTCCACAAATTAAAATAAAAGCTTATCCTTACACACACAAAAGGGAAAAAGATGCTTTCTAGAGTCACAAGACATGTAAGAAGATGCTTTGCATTTGCCATTAACATTGCTAAAACAGATTCACCCTCACAAACCGTTAAAGTGAAATATCAACTTTTATTTAAATCTGTCACTTTTGAAGAAGGAATGTTACAGAAATTGATTAGAAAGCACAAAAATACACAGTGGAGAAGTATTTTTTACGTCTTACTCTAGTAAATGTTTCACAGCTGTGTTTAGCATAAAAGCTGCCTTTTTAGTTACTTCTGTTATTTTTCAGAGGGCTATTGGCTTATTATTTTAAATGAAAAGTATTGAAAATACAAATTTTAGCTAGATGCTACAGATCCATGGGTGCCTTTTAGATAGAAGTATGCAATGTGGAGCATACAGTTCGTTTGTTAGCATTTGCTGCCACCACCTGAACCTTATTGTGTGGCTATGATAAGAAAAAAATGGAAACTGTTGTCCCTGGTGTGTGTACACCTGCATCTTTTTTTCTGTCTGAATCTATTCTTTGATGTAAGATTCTTTAATACATGTTTACTTCAAAATTTCTGCAGCATCTTTGTGGGCATTCCCACTCCTTTCCAGTTTTGTTATGTGATAGACAAAATGAAATGCTTAAATCAGCAAGAGTCTTTGCCGTAGATCTCTCTTCTGTTTCTCGCTTATTGGAACGATATGGTGATTTTAATAGTGGCAATACAAATTACACCCGAGATATCAAATTCCATTAGTTTTGTTGTATTACGAAGGAGCAGCATCAGAAGGGAGAAAAAAAAGAAATCACATTACAAAGAATTAAAAAATGTTAGATTCCTTCCAAACTTTTGTTTGTTTAATGTATTGGTATAACAACAATGTTCAAATAATTTTATTTTCATTAAATAACATATGTAAACAGCTCCATATTCTCTTCCTTTACCAATTTAAACCTTAGAGAACTAATCCACTAGTTATTTTTATGGCTCATTCTGGCTGCCAGCCTGCCCTGCTAGTCTCTTTGCTGAGCCCAGAGCAGACTGTCTCTGCTCTGCAGCTGCAAGCATGCTAACCTTTACCGTGACCCATGAATTCGAGTGATCTTCTGTTCCCTGAAGAATGCACTAAAACAAACTTAAAAATCCATTTGCTCCTTCTCATTACCCTAATTTGAAAGGCAGTAAGAGCCTTGACATCATTTGTCAAAGGTAATGAAAAAAGCAATGACAAGGCATGTGCAACACTGGAAACTCATCTGTTCTGTTAAAATATAAAATAGTTCTGCATATATTCTGCATGCCAGAATTCGAGAACTTGCCACAGTAAGCACATTATACATGAGGTCATTTGCTCTACACCCTTTCCAGTTTACCTCATTTGCTGTCTTTTTTAATTGAATTCAGGTTTTAAATTGCTTTTACAGAATCATGTTAAGCAGCTAAGGAAATGCAAAGAGGAGAATAACAGATAAGGGACAAGTCACATACCTCTGAACAGGCTTCGGAAACACTGCCACAGATTTAAAGTATTAGACAATAAGACTGTTAACCCCAACACGTTGAATGTAGACAAGACAGGAGCATCAGCAATAAGGAAAACTGTAGACCTATAAATGCAGGTGCAATGCAACTGGACCGTGGTATAGCTTGTTCCAAGCTATCACCAGCAACTCAAATTGTGTTAGTGTGCCATAATGCAAAATGCAACCTTTATTGGAGATTGTGCAGTTTAGAGTTCATTGTTCTCACCAATGAACTGTACAGCAAAGGTATAATTAATGAACGCGTTATCACCCCCGCCAGAAAAAAAAAAAAAAAAAGAAACAAACCCCAAACAGAAAAAAAAGGAAAGAAAAGTTAGAAACAAGAGTAAGCTTTAGACCTCAGTTTCTTTTCTCTGCAATCTGGCTTGTAGATTTTAGTGCTCATGGAAATGATAAACTAAAAGTACTGATGAAATATGAAATAGGTCAGCTCCAACACACAGCTCTGTCAAATTCATTGCCAAAACAAAGCAGCCTGTTAGCAGGGACTGTGTGCAGGCTAGTCTTGGCAGAACAGAAGTCTTGGAAGAGGTTCTTTTTTTGTGCTCTATTTTGTTTCTGCATCACTTGGCTCCATGAATTCAACCTTTCAGGTGGGTTTGCAGAATATCCAGTGGGAATTGGGATGGACTCCCAAACTTCTTTTCACTCATGACTAAAGTGAGGATTTGATCCAGAGAGAGCACTAAAATCACCAACTAACCCTTCACATCCAATACTCTACATGCAGGATACAAAGATGCAGGATACATAACAACCAGAAATTTTGCTAATGTACAATACAAATCAGCTCCTTCCAGTCCGTACAAGGCTTTCCTGTGGCAAAGCTCATAGCTGCAAAGCTTGCACACATAACATAAATACACATTGTTTAATGTCTGCTTATGTCCAAAGGATAAAATATCAGTGGGCATATACTTGCTTGAGTATCACTAACAAGCAATAAATTAGAGATATGTAACTGACCTAGAGGTCTTTTTTTGACTGGTTGCAATTCCACTGTGATTAGACTGAGATGCATATCTGGCTGTGAGACTGTATGAGAAGAAACAGAGAAATTGAATTAAAGAATTACTTTGAACATGTATAGAAAGAACACACTTACCAGCAAACTATGAGTTAATGAATGCACATTGAATGTGGATAGAAAACACAAATTAACTGGCAAAAAAAAAAAAAAGAAATAATGCAAACATGCAGATTTTTATGAGAGATGTAATGAACAGATTATGAAATAATGGACATTGTTATAACTTGTCTCATTTTCTACAAATTAATTTAGGGACAGTGAGAGCAAATTTCAGCAGTGACTGAATTACTGAAGTCTAGCTTAATTCACAGGGTGCACCTCAGCTCTGCGCCATTTTTCATCCACAAAAAGTACTAAGCCCAAATATACAGCTGCTAGTTTCTCCATCAACCTGAGTTCAGAGTGGCAGTTAGGAACAAATTTGTTATACCAGATCCAATGAGGACTCAGAAATATTCCTGCTAAAGAAAGGTGACCTTCCTGAAAGTAGATTTATATGGAAGAAGCATCCCTTCATAGTTTCCATTACTGTTAAAGCAGCACAGGTCATGCATGTGATGCATTACCCAGGAAATTAATTCTTAGGAGAAGCCCTAACCTTGTGCTTAAACTTGCTGCTAAATTCAACGGGAAAATGCCCCTTTGTCTATTAAGGCATCCAAATAGTATTTCTGCAACAGAACATATGCTGAGCTACAGGGCTAAAAACTGTATGCTCCTTTTCACACCCAACAATGTGTCATTACTAAACAGCAAATTTATGCCTCTATTCTTTTAGACATTTGCATAGGGGATATGTCAAATGTACGGCCAAGGTAAGGCCTCCTGCCAAGCAATTTCAGCTACATAAACAGGTGCATCCTTTGGGATCCACATAGCCTTAGGATATAGACAGGTGGTTAAAGCAGGTGCAATCACAGCATCAAATTCCTTGCATTATTAAGGAAGTGATGGAGAACTGAGTAAGCAGGACCCTTGATAGTCACAGATTGCTTTTGTCTCTTACACTTCTGCATCTTCCAGCAATTCTAAGTAGCAACTGAAACCACAGTGCTCTAGTCCTGACTTTATATACTGAAAGCACTTATAAGAAACACCTGGTGGTATTGTCTACCAGAGGAGTGTTAAGCAATTTCTGCTTGTCTACTGAAGCAGATAGCTGGAGTATAGAGCAGATGGGGGGAGCCCCTTAAGGGGCAGAAAGGTCTTCCCATGCTGGCACAGCAGTCCTGCAGAGGGGCAAGGGGAAGGCACAAACCAAGGGACAATCCCACTTGATGGGAGGTGTGATTATTGTTACTTTACCAAATTTACCTAATAAAGGGTTCAACATTACCTCTGTGCCTGGCAATTACAAATGGCACAAGTGCACATGGCAAATATAGAATACTTCAGTCTTCAGGGGGCAAGAAAGAATAATCCAATATATAAAAGCAGCATTCAATTCTGTGACATATATCTTCACAAAAATGCTGACAAGGTGCTTTTTTTATACAACCATAATGTCTGTGGGAATTATAGTAAATTATGAAAGTATCATAATAATTACAGTTTATATATTTTATCTATCTAGTCATCAGTAGTATATGAAATTAAATATTAATATATTAAATTATATTTCACTTACAGCTATCTTTCTAATAACATCTGGACTTATGATACAAATGTGACATAGCTTATTTTGCTGAAATTGCTATATTTGTGCCTGGTGTAATAGCCCTTCTTTTACTGAGATCTTCCACTTGCGTTTTTTAAACAAATTTAAAATGAAGGAGTCTAGAAATGGTTAGATGGTTATCTGCATTGACTAAACTAAGAAGGCTGTGAGAAAAGCGGCATGTAAAATAAAACCTTAGTGTGTTTATGTTGTAAAAGGTAAAATGATACACAGTACAATCAGCACAGACACAGACAGTGATCTGGAAAAATAGAGTGAATAGGATGCATTGTCATAGCATCTTGTAGCTTTTCTACCTCAAACAACACAATTCCAAAGTAATTGGATAGATCAAATAATTTAATCTGAGTGACGTTGCTAAATTGTTGGTAAGCTAGTCCACAGACTGTACCTTTCTTTTTTCTTTTTAATAGCAATAAATACATGAAGCACCTATCTGGAAATGCCTGCTAGAATCTTTTCCTTCTATGACTAGGATTCCATCCACTAGCAAATTCATGAAATGTCAGCCTACAGACTGCTTTCAGACTTTCCAGACAGGCTAGAATGATGGATGTGTCAACCTCAGTAAAGCATCCTTTACACTGTGACTGAGTAAATTTATTTTCCAAAGTACTGTGACAAATGAAAGAAGAGAACTTCAACAGCTCATAAACCAGGTGCGTCAAGTTCCTAATGACTTTGGGTTTTCCTTCTAATTAACACTGGCTGTGCTGGGCCCATTAAAGCTTTGTACGGGTTCCTGTTTCCCAGCTGCTGGCCCCACTATTAACAAATGTGAACTGCAACACAGTTGCAAGACTAGACTTCAGTCTATCCACTCTTCCAAATGTATAAACAAATATTTACCTGCTGCCCTCTTCAACCAGATAATTGTCTCTGGGAGAGACCTGTTAGTTAGGAAAATAAACCTGTTTTGCTTAAGTCAGTGATTTTTTTATGCTTACAAATCCACACACAGGTATAATAAATATGTGCCTGCCATTAAACAGCAAATGCACATTAACAAACCAGACAGTACAAGTTTAACACTACAGCATCTAGGACAAGGAAGGATCTACTTGTCAGAGGGACAGAAAAGGGGATTTTGAAAGCCTCTGCTTTTGAAAGTCTCCCCCAAAGACCCTTTCCATGTGTCTCCCCCGACGTGGTCACAGCTTGCACTCCTCAGAGGAGCCACAGCAGTCGCCTGCAGAGCCCAGCCGCAGGGCACTGGCAGGAAGAGAACATGCAGACTACAGAAGAGACCAACCCTAACTGCACAGTGTGCAGGAAGCCCTGCATCTCCCAAGCTACAATCCAGCATTGTATAGCTGAAGGCAACTGCAACACTGGACCTAGGCCAAGCATCATGCTTAGGTCTCCTCTTCCACCTAATGCATAGGGGAAGAGAAGGCAGATGCTCCTGGTTAAGCAAATCCTATTCAAAATAGGTAAGATGGCATACACGCATATGATGCCAAATCCTTAGAAATCATCTGAACTCTGTAAACTAGCTTCCACGTTGGAATCAAGCCCCTATATTTTCTCTTGCAAATCAGGAAAACACTAGTCAACACAGCAGATATGAAACAGTGATAGTGGGTAATTGTGGCTGCTGGTCCCTTAGTTAAATGCTGTGAGAAAATTGAATAAATATCCTAAGACTGCTCAGAAAGGCAGTTAAGCACAGCAATAGCTGGGGTAGTACTGAGAAAGCAGGTACGATGATGTTAGAGACTGTAGGGACTCTGAGGTGCTGATGGGGAACACTACAGCTATCCTACAGCCATGCTGCTCACGGGAACCAGGACTCTGCCCTATTTACAGCCAGTTGCATTGGGGAGCTATGCACCACATTCCACCTAGATGGTGAACTGATGCAGGGCATGTAGTGGCAATCAGGATAAAAGGGTTAAGAAATGGTCCTAAAAGGTGTAGGGGAACCTAGGAAGTCAATGTAAAGTACAACACTAAAAGTTCTTATATGCCCTCCCACTAAAAGTGAATTGCAATACACAACTGAAATGGGCAAATAAAAGCAAAGAAGATGAAGAGGGAATGCAGGTGACTGCTCCACACTGTACTAAATTCTCACAAAGTCTGCCTTGCTGCTATGCAAACACCAGAAAAAAAGCAGCTCCTTGAAAGTGTGTATACCATGTAAAGCTGGAGGATGAAGCTCCTATAAACCTCAATAAAGGGCAGGAATCAAGCTGAAACTATTTTAACCTCCTTCTTCAAAAAGTAACCCATGCAGTGTCACCCTGAATATCATCAACTCTTTATTAACAGTCTTTCAAAAGATCAAAAGCATCATGTTACATCAGACTGCCATTTTCCTATAATGTTGAGAGCCACATGGTGCTTCTAAAATGCCAGCTATGCAATCTGTTAAAACTAGACAAAAGGCAAAGAGGTTTGTAGTATGTAATCAAAGTCTTTCTACCTTACTGGCATATTTGCATTTTAATATGCTATTGATCTTATAAAGTTATATTTATATCACTAGGGAACTGCACTCCAGAATGATTTGAGATTTTACTATTAGAAGAATGGTTCCCTGATAAAAAACAAAACAATACAAGTTTCAAAAGAATGCATTTTCAATGTAAAAATTTCCCCAGAAGGTCTTGATTGCCCTGTACAGATGTTTTTTCTTTTTGTTTTCTAAACAAGCTCCCTGGTTGCATACATCAGCCTGGCAAAAACCACAAGAGGTAATATTTTCAAGTTCAAATCCAGGTGTGCCTGGAGAAATGCCAGTAAGTTTCCAGGCTACTCAGCATCCCAATCTGGGCAGGTAGAAGGTCCCTGCCTGCTTCCTCAAGTGGACAGCCAAAGATTACTAAGGAGGAAACCAAAAAAATTTGAATTTTCCCATAAACAATTTTTTTCAAGCATTTCTTTTGCCTTTTTAGCCCAATCTTGATGAATTAATACATACTTATATCCATGTATATGTTTCTATTGATCTACATATATTAAAAATGTTATTTATACATAAATGCTACATGTGTATGTGTCATATCTATATTTTGTATTTTATAAATGTATTATTTTATGTATATATATATATATCTAACACAGAAATAAGAGGAACTGCCAATGGCTCAGGCAGCTCTAGCTCACACCATGTCATCTGTTCTATATTAGGTGGACATTTCTCCTTTCTGCTTTTTGAACTTTAGCATCATATACAAGAAGTCTGTCTCAAACTGATTCAGGCTTGGAGGTACTAGAAAAATTGTGTTTTTAATGTTAGCCTGTTGTTCACAGCCCATAAACCAAAATGCAGATAATGCTAGTCTTGCATTAACATTCATGTTCTTGCAGAACACGGTGACTTGTAATAAAAACTAATCATCTGCCATAGTGACCATACCTACCCTGGTCCCAGTGTTTGTAGTACAGGTATTTTGTGGAAATAAAGAAAGAATGTATGAATCACAACATTAAAGAAATGAAGAGCATCTCAATAATAAATGTGCTACCTAGCTACTGTGCTTAACCTGTAGCTCACCTAAAATAATGCAATCTTAAAAACCCGCTTTTTTTCTGACAAATTGGCCAAGTGGGTAACTGTGTGCTGCCAGAACCAGGGCTACACTCTTAGGGAGCAATCATACCCTATTATGACTTTATCTCCATACTATTTGTGATCTTGCACTAGAACAAAATTGTATCAGGTGACCTGCACAGTAATATATGCCACTATTCCGTTTCTCAGTTTGACAGAATAAGACTGTAACAAAGTTTTCTCCTAGAAGGAATGAAAAAGGGGGTGCCAGAAAGCCTGAGGCTGTCAATTCTTCAAACCTACATTCACCGTCCCTTGAACCTTTTCACGGTTTTCCAGAAAATGGACATTCATTAACACATCCTAAAGTATGGCTGTGCTTCCCACAGACCAGTCAAACAACCGTCACATATTTAAGCCTGGTTTTATCAAAGGTATTGAAGTACATTTGTCAGCATTTTGTTTGGTCTCCCCATTGACTCTAAAATAGTAAAAGTTATGTAATATAAAGAAATTACAGAACATTCTACCAACATTTCAGCTATGCTTCCATAAGGACTTTCAAAAAAGCAGACCAAAACACAAATATATATATATTTATAAGTGATTTTCCTAAACTGCTAATTTATCTCTTTTAAGTGTGGCAATTTTTCAACTTCTATTTTAATCCATTTTCCATGTGCAATGATTGTCAAAAACAGCACTTTCGAAGTGTATGGATTTGACGTTGGGATTTTTATTTGGTAGATGAAGACAGAAGAGAGAGTTATCTTCTCAATAGCAGTTGCAACATATAATATTTTTTCATTAACTGACATCTCCAAAATGACAATATGTAGAATATCACATTTATTGCAAAGTCTGTAAAAATACTAAGAGATAAAAGTTGACAGAAAGGCTGACAATAGCAAAGAAAGTAGCAGTACAAATATAAATCTAACTTAAATAAAAGCAAGAATGCAAGGAAAAGACTGACCATATACACAAACCCAGACAATAGAAGAATTGATGAATCTCTATGGAGAGTGAAGATAGAGCAACAAAGAATGTTTGAAGGGAAAATAACTACATTATGAAGCCTCTATTCCCTCAAAAGGAAATATAGGAAAAGTTGGATTCAAATGCTACAAGGATGAATGGAACACTTCCCATTAAATTCTACATTATCTAGATTAGCAACAGGGAAAATTATGGCTAAAGTACATCAGAACTGAAATATTAAAAGTAATCAGTGGCAAGGGAGACAAGTGCCAGACAATGATATCTGAAATGCACAGGATGAGAATCATCAGTAAAATAAATTAAAATGCTCTTTTGGAAATTGTAAGAACAGACCAGGAGAAAAGATGGAAACCACATTTTGAAATGCAAACAAAACAAGAGGCAGAGAAAAAAATACCATTCTCAAGCAGATGGCAGAGGTTATTTATAAACACGAGAAATCAGTGTACCTACATGTCACAGGACCCTAAAGAAATTTTTCAGTCAAATATCAGGTACTTTGCAGAGAGGAAGAAATGTAGAACAGAGTAAATAACACACAAGGGCAGGTACCAACCATAAAGACCTAGTTTTTCAGGATCCATCCCACAGAATTATGTAAGAAAGTAAAAGACACAAGCAGTTTCTGAGAGGTTGGTAGTCAAATAGCTAATGAAGAAATGATAAGTTTGAAAGAATCACAGTATCACAGTATCACAGTAGGTTAGAGATTGGAAGGGACCTCAAAAGATCATCTAGTCCAATCCCCCTGCCGGAGCAGGAACACCTAGATAAGGTTACACAGGAACGTGTCCAGGCGGGGCAGAATCTTCTTTAGGATAGATTTAGAAGCTATTGAAAGGCTAGAAAATGCTTTATAATTTACATTTTTATATGTTCTATCTAGTAGGTTCTATATTATAGCTATAGAGAAGACCATTTGTTTTAGAAACAGAATCTGTTTCAAAACCTCCCTTTTCCCCCCCTAACTTTAAGCTTAAGAAATATTGTTAGATATCTTCTTATCTTAGAGAGGACGGGCTACAGGGAAGGAGTATGTGGCAAATACATTCTTGCTATTGCATTGTGGTGCTTTTTTGTGTGAAGGTTATTAGAAAGGTTAGGCATTTGCCATCATCAAAAAGTAACTCGTTTGTGTATGAGAATTTCTGAATCTGCCAAAGGAAACAGAAGTACACATTATAAAACCTATAGTGCGGATGAATTTTTGCAAGCTATTTCAAAATACAGCTATTAAAAGGAATTTTAAGAAAAAAATATTGCATTACGGCAGTAATATTAATTTATATGAGACTATGAAGGTGTACTTTTTAACATATTCTGTCCATATATCATAGCTGTGGCCTAGAAAACTCCTGAAATTACAGTAATTCTCAGCATGTAATGACAGTTTTATCAAATGCGTAAATTAATTTCACAGCTCTGTAAGGTAAACAAATGGCATGTGGAAGAAGAGCCACTTTTCCTGATGGTCTATATAGTGCTTATCACAGGAACAAGTCTCCTCTCTAATTTATGCAATTCATCATTATTAAATATCATATATTTGCTTAGGTACACAGTTAACTGATTAAATTGGGAAACAGAGGTATTATTTACTTTAGTTACTTGGATTTCAGGAAAATGGAATCTTCCTTCCTAAAGTTCCTTTCTTTGGGAATCCTGAAGCCTGTTATGACTGTTTTTGAGGAGTAGAACAAAATGGGGCAAAAGCTGATTTTCAAGATGGAAAGACAGGACAGTTAAAGTACAATTAAATCCATAAGGTCCATCTGAAGGTCAGCTGCTGCAGATCATGGTGCAGTCACATCAAGCAATTTATTCTGCATTATCTCCTAGATGCATAAAAGTACATCAGATTAGACTAGTAGCCGTTTGCCTGCTTAGACTCTACCTAGAAAAAAGGGAATACAAAGAAGAAATAAATCTTTAAATCTTTTCCTTTCTTTGCAGTCATCAGGTAATGATTCTGTACTGGTAAAAGCAGGAGCTACCTACCTGTTTCACTTCACTAAAACCAAGTGGCTAGGAATGGCAAGAGCTAAAGATAGTGAATAGACTTGGTTCATTGCTTTCCTTCCATTAACCAAGGAAGACACATGGTTATAGGCACATTCCATTTTTTAGACTATGTCAGTGCAATGCACTTGGTGTAGACTGTTTAGGTTACATTTTAAATCTCCAGAACACTGAAACAAAGACCACCTTCTAAATTCAGAGTGGTGTAATGAAGACTGGCATAGACATTGTCAGTATTTCAGCATGGATCTATTGAGATTCGTAATCATAACCACTACATTCGCATTACTGTATTTCACCCAGCACAAGCTGTGTGTCCAATATACTTCATTTTCTCCCTAGTACTTCTGAGCAGGAGGCAACTTGAAACCTAGTTCCTTGCAGTAGTTATATATGCAACTGCCAGTGGAAATCAGCTACCTAACTTTGTTTATATGCCTAGGAAAACCAGGGTGCTCTTTTAATACAACAGATTTAACAAAATCCATCTGGACCTCAAGCTGTGCTCATCATTCCTGTACGTGATAAAATAGTTTGTCCATCTTGGGGAATTTTGCTGACAGCTTACTGAAACCAGTTACTGCCTAATCCATAAATGAGACAGAACTTCTTTCATCCACATGTGTTTTCTATTAGTATCTGGGTGGTTGAAAGATCATCACTGTAGAAAGTTTGGATGTATTGCTGTGATAATGGAATCCACTAGAAAAACAAAGCATAAAAATATAATGTAACTATTGTTGTCATCTATCTGTACTGACATATAAATAAGGCCACCAGCACTGTATTTTTTTAACTTAATCTCAAAGCTACAACAAAGTCATAAGGAAAGAATGAAGTGCCTACCTCAGATTTTGAAGAATTCAATTTCCATAGTTAGTCATACAAGAATATAAGAAATTTTAGGGTAAAAAGAAATCACATCTAAACCCATTGTCTCCCTTAGGTTACCATTCATTATCTATCACAGATTTTTCCACTAATTACCTAAATAATTTTTAGAGCTTTTATACTTAGTGGTATGAAATTATAATTATTCATAAATAAAGAATATTCTTTGCAACAAAATTTCACTTACCATCAATCAGTTTCCTTTATTCTTTCACATTTAATTTGAAATGTTGTTGTTGGCCCTAGGATTCATAGACCAGTGCTACTCTTTCACATAAAATAATCTTGCTCCCCTTCTGTGTGCACCATTTTTACAACTCTTGAGTTTAGTTATGGACAGATTAAATGGAATTAGGAATGTTAAAGCATTACCACACTGACCAAATTTAGATAACTTTGTTAAGAGCCTGCTGCAGAAAATTCATTATCTTCCTATACAAACTTTACACTAAGGAGAAAGAGGCTCCTCCATTGTCCTGAGTTCATCTTAAACCACGACATCCACAAATCAGTTTAATTACATCCCTCATCTGTGTTGTCTCCTGTAGGAGATACCAATTACCTAGTCATACAAGGACAGCTATACTCCTGAATTAGTCTCCTGAATTCCCCATGTCTGCACAAACCTAATCTTGTCAGTCTCATAATTTTCTGATTATAACCTGGGGCTTTTCTTTGTTTACTATATCAAAACAACCTGGCTATGAAAGCTGTAGGGTCCTAATACTACTTGTGCCTATTACAGCTTTTGTTGGCAAAGAGCCCAAGCACTCTCACTGAGGTTGATACCAGAGTAGATAAAGCAGTTAGTAGTGATCATTACCTAGTAATGCTCACAGACATTGATGATTACTGAGGACATCATAACCCCCTAGGAAATTGAGCAGAAATTAAGTAATATGTTTCCTATACCTTTGCTGGAAGCAACAAAGAAGATAACTTTTCTGACAGAGTAATCTAACCTAAAGTAACTGCAAGTATTAACATAGTCTCAGAGTCTTAAAGTACAACACAAAATGTGATTGCTTACTGAACATTCTTTTAAAGTACAAAGTCTGTAGCAAGAATCCACCTTTTGTCAGTGTATATGTTTTGGTTTTGCTTACATCTCTGCACACATACAAATACATGCATATCAAATGCACTTAAATGTATACAGTGCCTCAAAAGGACAGATTTATTTCTCAGGTGTTCTCAGGTGATTTGTCTTCAAATCAAATAAAGTACCCTTAGGTATAAGACAGACATTTATGGTGACAAACGTCAACCTTCTATATATGTATGTTTGAAAACAAACAGGAAATTCTTGCTTTCAGTTTACATATACCAGAAAGATGGTAGAAATTTCAGTGTAATATTTTTTTAAGTAGAAAAATTTTGCAGCCAAAACACAGATATGAATATAAATTTAATCAAAGACTTAAATTATTTTAAACTCCTGCCATCGAAGTAGGTCTAAAGCACACTGATGGAAGCAGAAATTTTGTTAAACCAGCCTTAGATATCACTTTATGAAGGCATGAATGGTGGGGTTCTGAAACTGGAATGATTACCTTGCCTTCTAATTAGGTATATATAAACACAGCGAAGTAAAAGAGCAGAAAAAGGCACTGAAAGACCATGAGATCTTGGAGAATTATAATGAAAAGAAACGTTTATAAAAATTTCATCCCTTCTTTGCCTACCATTCCTGAGCAGACAAAGGACTAGTGTGCAATTGCCATCTTCCAAATGGCAAACAACTGCTATGCTCCAAGCTTTTTTTGACAAACAGTATTCCTTGCAATAGTGGTGATGTAAAAAGGAACATGGTATTTTTTTATTAAATATTCACCATGTGTAAGTTAGAAAAGCAGGAAAAAATCCAGGTCTTTTACAAAATTATAAGCAAAATCCATTAAACAAAAGTATTTACTTGAATCTGGCTAAGTTCTTAGTTCCACTGATAAAAGTAGTAAACACTTGTAGACCTACATTCATAGGAAAAATAAATAATTTCTGAATAACAGGATGTTATTGCTTCTTATCCAGTACAAGTATCCTTCAGAAAGCATAAAATTCAACTTCAGAAAATGCTCTGTATGGTCAGATTCTTCTAGGGTCCCACCATAGTCCCCTAAATTGCATGTTAATAGTAAACTTCACAGAGAAAACATTCAAAGACATTATATTTCAGTATCCGAGAAAGAAAATGCATTTCACATTGTAATGCCCAAGGCAAACATAATTTTAGCATCATTTTTATATCAAATGAGGTAACTAAAATGTTATCAGCAACATTTTCCTGTAAACATAGTTCTATAACATTCCTAGTTTAAAGACATAAATTTCTATTAGGCTGGAGTGTGACATCTTCTCAACCAAAGAAGTATATCTATTATAAACATGAAAGTGTAATTAAGATATGGATTCAAGAACCAAAATTTCATTCTAGTAGCCCAATACTCTTAATTCATCCTAAGTCCTTGATTTATCACATTCTAGACATACAATTGTTCAGTAAGAATGCAAAAAATTTCAAACAAGGAAATAATAAATCAAACAAGAAATAAACCCAACAGAGCAATATCTAGAACTCTTCATGAAGAATTACACTTTATATAGCACTGCATGCGGATGCCTTTTTCTGACTTCCTCGCAAATTATAAGTTGGTTTCTATTTAAAGAGATACATTGTTTAAAGTGATGCTTTTGTCATGGCTTATAAGCAAATACCTTTTCAAAATATGTTTTCAGCCTCAGTCTGAAAGAAATGTAATTCATCAATTAAGGATTCTGCTGAGTGCTTTCCTTTCCTAAAACTAAATAATAAACTGACTACTTAAAAGAAACAACTAGACTGAGGCCATTTCTTTTCCCTTTCAAAAAGCACTCAAACAGAATTTGGCACTCAAACCTAGAATGTGTGGGGATGAAAACAGTTTATAACAAATTAAAGTATTACTTATGCCTTTTCCCCATGTATTTTGCTAATCATTTGAAATTGCCTGTTCAGATTTGGGACTGGGTATGTGAAAAAACATGAAAATAACCAGTATACTAGCCCCATGGTGGGCTAATTTTCTCTTACTGTGCAAAAGACAGTAGAATCATTATTAAATTGAAAGAATGCCTTAAAATTAATTAAATTGGGACTAACTTTTATTGGGAGTGTTCTCTGCTCTCATCGTACCTTAACTCCCAAGAAACACAAGCTTAATACCAAAATCACACTTAAGATACTGTTTGCCTATATTAATTTAAAAAAATAGTTTAAAAAAAACCGCCAGGCTTTTAAGTCTTAAAGTGGCTATATTTTTTTCACAAAACTCTGTCTTCTTTTTAACAGAAAAATAAAAGGGTTTTACACCTGAGAAAATTAACCTTTTCGCTTACCTCGACTGCATATCTTGGTGTGTTTTGGACTGGCTAATTTCAGCTGGAGGAGAAGGGACTTGCTGTTGTAGCTCCACCAGAGACTGGTAGTACTGTTGCTGATGATGTTGTTGCTGTTTGTACCGAGACAAACTGAAAAACAGCCCTAAAATGGCTTTCAAATTTCCATTCCTTATTTCTGTTTAAAAAAAAAAAAAAAAAAGAAAGAAGAAGAGAGAGAATAAGAAGTGAAAATACTGTGGTTTTAGACTTCAGTTTTGTATGAGTTTTATACAAAACATTTCTGTACATACCTATAGCTACCCATGTTTATTCCTTATGTCTTTTCATTTATCTCTCATATCAGGGTCATGTTAGGTAGCACTGATATTTTATGGTAATCATTCTTATTTATGGGTCATTGTTGCAACAAACACAAATCCCTATAATGTTTTCATGATGAGTCACATGTACACAGTCATAGAATAACATACATAATCTGAAAATAATACTTCTGCCTCAACACAGTAAAAGTATTCTTAGTAAGCAGAGAAACATTTAGAAAAATCCAAATTCTTTCTGGCCTTAGGTACACACCTCTTCTACCTCACAGCTGTAAATGCCTCTTTTTGATTTTGGGGCACATTCTGTGCACAGTGGGAACAATGACTAGAAAAAAATCAGAAGGAGGAGATGGTAATAGTCTTCTGAGTGAGCACATACCCCTTCACATAAATTTGCTAGGAACAGGAAAGAAGGAGATTAATGGATAACACTAAATAAAAAAAAAAAATGACAGTAGATGAATACATCTTTGAACTTTTGAACTACATGATTTTCTAGCTTTCTCTTTTACATGACTATTACTGATTAATGAAGACTTCAAAACTACAGCTGTCACATGAGTCTAAAAGAGCTACTCATGTGAAATTCTGGGGAGCCACAGTGGTATCCTCATGTCTGCTGTTCCTTTCTTAGTCTTTGCCAGGATGAGATGAAGGGTTCAAAAGAATAATGTTATCCTTTGTTCATAAAGGATCTCTGTGTCAAAAAAAAGAAGCCTCAGGAGACTTTAATGAAATTATCCGCAGCGCTTAGGCTTGTTCATAACCTCATTATTAATTTTCTTTGGCACTGAACTCCTTGTGAAAGTTTTTCATTAGACCTATAGCCTTGTAACCTAACATGCAACGCTGCAATTTTCTGCTTTCCCTGCAAGTCTGAATACTGGGCTGTATGTGCTACACAGCTTTCTTAGGTAATTTTGAAAGCAGAATTTATAAAAAATGACCGTTAAATATTAATATTTAACAATATTAATTTTCCTTCAATAGGATTAGGTTAAATGTTAGCACATACATTAACATGCCAGCAAACAGTGGAGTCCTTCAGCTCTCAACCAGTTGTTCAAAAGCCAACATAACCCTGGACACAGGAATATACTTTGCAAAATGGAAATTTGTTCTAGATATCCATACTTTCGTACCTTCCTATGAAGATTCCACAGGATCTTTGATTCCCCATGGGACCACCAGGAATACACAGAATAACTGACTCAGAAAGCTTTCAAGGCAACCAATGAAACACGGTGGTTTCAAGGAAGATCATTATCAAGGAACACAGAAAACTTATATGTAAAATTACCTTTAAAAAACCTCAACAAAATCATGCAACTATCCATATGCTCTGATGCTAAAATATTTTCTGTATGTTATACCAGTTTACTTATGATTTAAGCATCACTTAATGATCAAAGAAAAAACCCTTTGTTATATTCCACTCAAAATAGTTTATCCTAAAATTTTGCTCATTTTGTGCTTGACCACATTCTTTACTATTTTTAAAGGAGAATGGTATAGAACCATAGAATCATAGAATAGTCAGGGTTGGAAAGGACCTTAAGATCATCTAGTTCCAACCCCTCTGCCATGGGCAGGGACACCTCCCACTAAACCATGCCACACAAGGCTTCATTTAGGCTTACTTACAAGTTTGTTTCTGAGCAAACAAACATCATCATTGCTAGCAAAGAGGACATTCTAAGAGAAACAATTTTCTTGGTCTGCACCATTTGGCTTGGAGTAACAACAGTACCCATTCCCTCAACACTGTCATCATGAGGCACTCCAAAATACATTCAGAAGCTAAGAAATGTTCCAAGAGGATTCAGTCCCACATGTTGTTTTGGGATTGATGTACATTTATAACAAATCAGTAGTTTTGACTCTCCTAGAAATGCATCATACTGCTTGAAGTGGAAGCTTCTATTTTATTAATATGACAGTTTTCAGAGGAAGATGGAAGAATTGATAGCATGCACATCTCACTATCCCACCATATGAGAATATTTAATGCCTCAGTCTTGGAAGGCAGACGCAGGGACTGTGAGAATGAGGACCTTGGGTCCACTGTAGGAGAGGAATTGGTTCGAGACCATCTTAAAAATCTGAACGTGCACAAGTCCATGGGTCCTGATGAAATCCATCCGCAGGTCCTGAAGGAGCTGGCGAATGAAGTTGCTAAGCCGCTGGCCATCATATTTGAAAAATCATGGCAGTCAGGTGAAGTTCCCGATGACTGGAAAAAGGGAAATATAACCCCCATTTTCAAGAAGAAGAAAATGGATGACCTGGGGAATTACAGACCTGTCAGTCTCACCTCTGTGCCTGGAAAAATCTTGGAGCAGATTCTCCTGGAAGGCATGCTAAGGCACAAGAAAAACAACAAGGTGCTTGGTGACAGCCAGCATGGCTTCACTAAGGGGAAATCCTGCCTGACCAATTTGGTGGCCTTTTATGATGGGGCTACAGAACTGATGGACAGCGGTAGAGCAGTTGATGTCATCTACCTGGACTTGTGTAAAGCGTTCGACACTGTCCCACACAACATTCTTGTCTCTAAATTGGAGGGACATCAATTTGATGAATGGACCACTCGGTGGATAAAGAACTGGCTGGATGGCCGCACACAAAGAGTTGAGGTCAATGGCTCAATGTCCGGCTGGAGACCAGTATCAAGTGGTTTCCCTCAGGGATTGGTGTTGGGACCGGTCTTGTTTAACATCTTTGTTGGTGACATGGACAGTGGGATTGAGTGCGCCCTCAGCAAGTTTGCCGATGACACCAAGCTGTGTGGTTCGGTTGATAGGCTGGAGGGAAGGAATGCCATCCAGAGGGCCCTTGACGCGCTTGTGAGGTGGGCTGATGCCAACCTCATGAAGTTTAACCATGCCAAGTGCAAGGTCCTACACCTGGGTCAGAGCAATCCCAGACACAGCTACAGGCTGGGCAAAGAGATTCAGAGCAGCCCTGTGAAGGACTTGGGTGTGCTGGTTAATGAAAAAATGAACATGAGCCAGCTTCAGTGTGCGCTTGCAGCCCAGAAAGCCAACCGTATCCTGGGCTGCATCAAAAGAAGCATGACCAGCAGGTCGAAGGAGGTGATCCTGCCCCTCTACTCTGCTTCGTGAGACCTCACTTGGAGTATTGTGTGCAGTTCTGGTGTCCTCAACATAAAAAGGACATGGAACTGTTGGAACAAGTCCAGAGGAGGGCCACGAGAATGATCAGGGGACTGAAGCACCTCCCATATGAAGATTGGCTGAGAAAGTTGGGACTGTTCAGCCTGGAGAAGGCTGCGTGGAGACCTCATAGCAGCCTTCCAGTATCTGAAGGGGACCTATAGGGATACTGGGGATGGACACTTCATTAGGGACTGTAGTGACAGGACAGGGGGTAATGGGTTAAAACTTAAACAGGGGAAGTTTAGATTGGATATAAGGAGGAAATTCTTTCCTGTTAGGGTGGTGAGGCACTGGAATAGGTTCCCCAAGGAGGTTTGAATGCTCCATCCCTGACAGTGTTCAAGGCCAGGTTGGACTAGGCCTTGGGTGATATGGTTTAGAGCGAGGTGTCCCTGCCCATGGCAGCGGGGTTGGAACTTGATGATCTTAAGGTCCTTTCCAACCCTAACTATTTTATGATTCTATGATTCTAAGTAAAGCTATTTCATTCTGGCCCTAGCATGGCTGAACTTCTCCAGGTACCAGATCCTAAATCCTTTTTCTGTCCTACCTTTAAAGGATGAAAAAATTTTAAGTTGGAAGGTATCTCTTAAACAGAACAAAAAATCAGAAACTTCTAATATGTACTAACTACTTGCAGGGAAGAGGAGTGTTCTTCTTTGTAGCAAGCTGGCTTATTTTTTATCATTTGGGTTCTCCAATATAGATCTTGCAGTCAAGATTTGAAAATTACCTTTCTTCTAGACCTCCTTTTTCAAGTCTCAAAATGAGGTGGGAAGCTGTTTGTGAAATCTTCAAACCCTTTTAAGATCATGGTTTACTGTTGCAGAAACTTTCTGGTTATTAATAAATGACACAGTAGTAATAAGGCATATTTACCAAAGCCTACTGCAAGCAACAGACTTACGGTTTCTAAAATGGGTTGATTTTAAACATCAATGTGCTGACAAAACACTGGGAAGATAACTTGACAATTTCATGATTAAAAAAATTAAATATTTGTTTTTCTCAGTTTCTTGTGCTCAAGAGAAATTAGTCCCAGATTGTACATGCCAAATATGGTATATTTAAGGAATTCACACTGCTGTGAAACTTTCAACTACTATAATTACAAGGATTTTAGCAGATTTATACCAGATTCATGACCAACTGCAAAACAGCAAAACTATTTTTAATCTTACTTCAGAACTCATGGGCTGCCTTACTAAAAGTCAGTTTTGAAGATTAATGAAAGTTTTAAAAAATAGTCCTTGTATTTAACACTATTTAGAATTATTGCTTTTAATAGTATTTGAACTTAAGGCTACACAGTTGAAGTTTACATCCTATTAAAAATTTTTCTAACTGATTTTCCAAAGCAAAACAAAGTTAAGAATAAAGAAATGTATTACAGAATGCACTCAGAAAAATAGTGCCATGTGTTTTGTCATGCTACTAAACAATGAAGAGCATTATCATAAAATAAATTCATGCTATTCACAGATTTGATCACTATTTTATATGAAGGTAAAAATAGGCTGTGCTTAAAAGAACAGTTCTGAGGTGAAAGGCAACATGTAAGTGTTCAGTATTCTCTTGCAACAACATATCTACAAGTATATACAGTTCTTTCAAATCAGTTAAGAAACTTCCCATGAATGGACCATAAAAGTACATATATAGTATGTATTGTGGTCGTGTTACACTTCTGTTAAGGTACTAGAAAGGTGGAGATGGTGAAATATAACTATTCAGAGTTATTTTCAAAATCAAACAGTGGTTAACATTCACAATTGTGTCTCTGCATATTTTCTAAAATTCAATTAAAATTACCGTCTCTGGAAAAAAAAAAAAAACAACCTTTAGCTTTTTAAGTTTACTGCAAGCAAAATAAAAATATAGGGTTGCATCTTGTATATAACTGTTACCTTTAGCTGCCATGGAGGTCAGAGGGATTTTGAAGGTGCACAGCATCTCGCTGAACTGCTTAATTTGTTACAGGACAAATGATAGTATGCATTTTATCAATTTACAAGATAAAGTATCCACCTCAATTCTACACTAAACAAAGCAAATATTACATACTAATTAAGACTATTTTAATGGTTTTAATATATTTATTAACCTAATTGTCACTGTATTAGGCAATCACTTGTGGTGACTAATATAGCAAACAGGACTGTAATAGATGCACCAAGACCATTCACTCTTTCACTTAATAAATGACATCAAAGGAATACAATAATTTTCAGACTCATCCTGACAACATTACTAGTACTAATAAATCTGCTTAAACAAATAGTCTTCCCTGGGTCTAACTAGTTGAGCAAGATTCTCATATTCATGTTTGTTGTCTTGAATCCTATGAATGAACAGGTATCTGTAGATATCTGATATTGTGGACATAAGATTAAAATATTAATATTGTTGCAAAAAAATATTAGTATAAAACAGTCTCAAGCTTCATAAACACTGAATTTCTTGGTTCAATTTCAAGAGAAAATGAAAAGGGAACTCGCTGTAACTAATCTATATTTGCAGGCTGTTCAAGACAGCTGGAGTTTGGTTTTTAGGTGTAAATAATTTGTATTAAGAAAATTAGTTTCCAGGAAAAAATCCCATTATTTGTTCTGATGATTGGTTTCTCTTACCTTCTGCAGAAAGACCTTGGACATTTACGCCTCTGGCTGCCAGAAAGCTAAGGCAGACATCAACATTCTCAATCTGCAATATGAACAGAAATAGCAAGCAGTATAAGACTATTGGACAAAATGCAGAAATGCAGGGAGGAAAAAAAAAAAAAAAGAAAAAAAGAGAAGAAAAAGAAATAGCCCAGGAATGAATACTTTACATTCATTGCATACTACAGCTCTTTACCAAAGTTTAACAAGAATGATTACTGCTAATTGGGGAATTGATATAAAGCTTTCATTGTCCGATTCGGTGCTTAAAAACAATTCATAAATGCCCATTCCAGAATGGCATGCTGGCAAATCAGCAACCCACCTACTTAACATAAAACTGGATTTTATATGCTGCAAACAAGTAGCAGTGAAAGCACTCATAGAGGATTAGACACTGAGCATATGTCTGGAGATGTTGGTGACTGAGTTAACTAAAAAATGTAAGCAAAAACCTCCAACAAATGTGTTAGCAAACATATTTCCGGGGGATGATATACAGTTCTGTGAAAATGATGTCACAGTAGAGGCTTAGTCTCAATTTCTTTCCTTCAAATCTTCTGTTAAATAGTTGTAATGTAATTAATATCTATGCTTCTAGAAAGATCGTTTGCTTTGTGAAGGGGACAGCGCTGACTTCTGTTGGTGATTTAGAAGAAATCTACAGCTACCACAGAGAGGTTTAGGTAAGAGAACATGTAACCTAAGTGTAGATCAATGAAAGGATAAAACTTCTGTCTCTAAAATGAGTAATCACTGACTTCTTTCGTGCATCTGTTTTTGATAGATTTAGGAGACAGGATGTTCCAAAAGGTTCTCTTGAGTCACCATTCCTAGCTGGTTCCCCCAGTCCTGCCAGGATCTATGAAGGAAATTGCTATAAATGTAAAACCCTTTAGCTAACAACTTTTGACTATAAATATGCTGCTATGAAAACAGAAAAAAAAATGTATAAAGAGGTGTCCTATCTCAAGTGCTTTCAACAGACTTGATCTTTATATTTTTTTTTACATTGATGGATTTTTTCAAGGCAATTAGGACAACAAAAATAAAACAAAAAGTTTAACAATACATTTTAGATACCTGTTTTTATTGGATGACATTAAAAAAAGACTATTCAACACCAAAAAACAGAAGCCTGCAGTAGATCAAGTCCATGCAGTTAATTTTATTTGAATGTTTACACATTTTACAATACCTCATACCAATAGTTTTCAACCATCAAAAACATTAGGGGTAAATTCATTGCTTGAATAAAAGCTATTTGATCCTTGGCAGTACTTTTTCTTTTCCAGGAGGAAAGCCTCTTTTTACTGCCATTTTTCTATGACTGTAGTTCTGCCATTGTTCTCAGAAAATGGCATTAGCAAAAAAGAATATAAATATTTTTATTACTGACCCTAGAAGTCTGTTACAAGCTCACACAGACTGTCTTGATCCACAGGGATTACTTATATAAATACCTGCAAAATGTTTAGATATGTGCTTTTTAAGGACAATAAATGCCACAGCATTAGTAAATACATCTTTAAAAAAGCCTTTTCAAGCATATTGTACCATGTATAGGGAATGATAAATAATCTCTCTACTGAATCAAGTAAAAAAACCCCAAAAAACTCCCCCCAAAACAACAACAAAAAGACCCAAACCAAACCCCAAACTCCACAGCTAACACTAACTAAAGTTTCTAAAAACCTGAAATGTACCATGAAGCTTTCATAAATCTGTTTGGTGGGTGTCACCAACTTGCACAGCTGAGAATGTGGAATAACTGCTGTAAAATCAATGGGGTTACTCCAACTCCGACCCATTACGGAAATCCAGAATTGGACTGCAATCCAGGCACTGACTCTGTAATCTTAAATGTTTATGCAGTTTTACACCATGAAAAAAACCCAAATTAACTAGGTCATTTCATAAGCTGTAGAGATGTGATACAGCTAAGTCAGTTGCAAGTTGTCTGTAGCTAAAAATAGGAAGATCTGGTTCTTCCTCACCTCCTCTTTCTCTCAGGTGTTGGGCCCTGCTGCTGCCGCTGCCTCTGCTGGCCTTCAGCACTTCTCTGAGCACACCGGGAGCTGGCTCCGTGCAGAAAACTCACCCAGCAAAAAAGGCAAATGTATTTTAGTCTCTCCAGTTTCCCGTGCAGTCAGATAAGCACAGGAGTCAGCAGAGGGGAGGGCACGTCCCAGCCTGAGTAAGGCATGGTTTGGGAGATGAAAAGGGAAGTGGGAAGGAGGGACAGGCAGATGGTGCCACTCCTAATGACAGCAGCAAGGCACTGGGCTGGCTCAACCCTGACCTTCAACTACACCCCTGCATGAGTCCTGAAAATTATGTGCACTATAAGAATATTTCTACTCGACCTTTAAACAATGTCAGCTACACAAGAAAAACAATCTGAATGGAAATTTTCCTGTCCTGAAGAATTTAAGAGAACTGAAGATTCGTTGGGTATTAGCTGTATAACTGAGTGCCTCTTTGAACTTTCAAATCAATCATAATGCAGAATCAACTACTTCTAAGATGGGAAATCTTGCTCTACAAGGAAGTACTGGAAGCCAAATAAAAAGGAAAAAGGTAAAAAAAGGAAAACCATCGATAACATCCATCTTGAAATAACTGAAACAGTATTTCCTAGCAGACCTCCTAGTGTAACCAAGATATTTTTCACAATGGGCATGTGTCCTCTGCAGCAGTTCAAAACACCTAACTAATTAGAGAACATTTAAGCCAGAATGTGCTGTGAAAACATCTCAATATCTACCTGAAATACTGAATATTTAGTAAATAGTAAGTGTTATACATTAAACCTTAAAATACATTTACGGTGAAAAATATCCTATAGAAATGTCACCTGGTTACATGTCTACTTCTACAGCCTGTCTCTTTGAAGTCACCTCTTGAACTCTCAGACAAAACTAGTCATTACCATTAATACAAATGACTCAATACATTTCAGAACTACAAAGCAAATTCTGTTTTGCTACACAGTTCACTGAGAGAACTGTAATAGAAGTCCTGTGTCCAAAGTCATCCCTCTTGGTGGTGGTGTATGAAGCAATAGCAGTGGCCAACTTTCAGACAATAGACTGTGGCTGCACTGTTAGCCTTATAATAAAGTCTTGTTTTGGCTTGTGAACTGAGCAAGTTTGGTGTGGCAACTCACAGCCACATAATACATGGAAAATGTTAGAAAATAACTCTTACAGTCAGATTTCTGATAATAAGTGCTGTTACTACTTACTCTGAGGAACTGTTAGGAGATTCAATGAGACATGCATTAATACATTCTTGGGTTATTTTCACTTTATTTCCTCTCCAGTCTAGAAAACATTAGCCTTAAAGTTGTACCATTTTGAAGCTTTCAGCATGTTTCTAAACACTGCTTTAATTACCTACTTCTTGCCTTGGCAAACCACAGTTACTCTTTGAACTCAAATCCTAGCAGGCCCAAACACTTTTTATTCAAACTTACTAACAGATGAGAGTAATTTTGCAATTACAAAAGTTCTGAGAGAATTCAAGCAGCTTCCACTCCTCAATACTGTTTCAATCAAGAGTGGTATGAATCCCTGAAGTCCATGTTTATTTAAGTAGTTATTGGTGGGCTTATAAAACACTGGGGTAAACTCTTCCTAGAGCTGACAGTGCATACATAGATCTACCTGCTTAAATATCAAGGGCTGAACATTTTGCAGTGTAAACTTAACATAAGCAACAAAGTTTGTATCTTATATATGCCCACAATTTGGCAGTGAATTTTGCTTGCAAAAAGTACCAGATCTCTTATAACAGAGATAATGTTCAGCAGTATCACAAATAGTATCATCAGAATTACAAAGTGTTGTAGTAGACAATATAGTTCATTACAGTACATAATTCAGGACGTACAGATTGAATCAAAGTAGTAAAATATCAAGATACAGAGAAGTGACTCAAATTTGCAAATTTGCTTGTACAGGTAGATGTTGCCAGATCAAACTGTTGCTGAACAATTCTCCATCACTGCCAATCCTCAAATTTCATTGTTCAAGACATGTATCTTACAGTTCAAAAGAGTGGAATTTGAATCTTAAAGTTTAAACCCTACAAATGTGATGAAGAACTGATATAATAGACCTGCATTGCCATGTAGATATTTGTCCACTTACCTATTCAATTAGCCATGTTGAAAGTAAATCAGTACTACTTGAGACTGCTTTCAGAGGAAACAAAAAACTCTCTCTGATCATATAATCACTTCTTTATCAAAACTCAAGAATAATTCTGAAATGTAGCTACAGCATTGTGACTACAGATAAACTCAGCTTAGAGTACAATCATTAGGAATTCAGATTTGTGGGCATCATCAGGCAGATAACACCATTTGATGCTTTTTAAATTAAACCTACTATCTTACACTTACTATATATTCTTTCATAAATAAGATCCTTTTAATACTGTTCATACACACAGCAGTATGAAAAAAGTATCTGAAACACACCATAAATAATAGTGAGCCCCAAGATATTTCTGTACTCCATTTTAAGGGGCTATAGTCCAAATGATGATGTACAAATAAGCAGAAATATCACAACCCTGACACTATTAATAAATTACATGGCATACAAAAAAGGTACATTGCAAATCTGCTGTAACATTTTACATTACGTAGTTGTGGATAATCTGCTTTTGACTGGAAGCTATTTGAAATTTTACTGACAGAAATAAATCACTAAACCAGACTGTGGGACTTGCATATAGATAAAAAGTAGTACTTAATACCCAGCAGTTACCAGACTTACAGGAAGAGCTCATTTGTGGGATTGTACTCACCAGTGACTCAACATATAGAATACGTCTATTTATTATAATTCTTTTTCTGTTACCAAGATTGGCTTTCATCTTTGGCTGTTTTTTTTCTGGCAAACAACACTTTCTTCACTTCCAAACATAAATTTATTTGTGGGATGCTCAGAAGACAAGTAATGATGACTAATACAGCAGTATATTTTTCTGCATTTATAAGAAGCTCTGAAAAATATAGTGGTTTGACTAACTCTCTCTTGTTAAGTTTACGACAATATAGTTTACAAGCACAGACAGACACATACACATTAGTTGTTATTTGTATATTTTGAGATGGATTTCTCCTCCTGAAGAATGGGGCACTTTTATAATATAACACCTTATTATTAGCGAGTGTTTCTATACACATATATGCTCTTCAAATACTTATTTTGGCAGCAAAAGTAAAAGAGTAATTTCTGTTAGCACTTCATTCAGTGCTATCTCCCAAAGCTCTGTGTGTGTTTTGACATTCTGATACATGACCTTAAGCCCCAGATAAAATCTGGCAAAGGATTTGCTCTGTAGAAGTTTTCTAATGTTCCTGATTAGGGACACTCATGGAAATAATCTGCCACAGAAATCCAGAGAGTCAAATATAAATTCACCTTCCAGAACACAGAAACTCCACAAAATTCTTCAGTATTTGCTGATTTTTTCCAATACTAATATTAAATAGTATTTCTTTGAGATTAGTATTATGGCATGAGACGTTATGTATCACAACTGTATTTGAAACAAACTTTATCAGCAAGATTTCTTCATAAACTTCTCAAGAATATCGATTTGAATTGAGAGACTTGTGTTTGACTCTTTCTTTCCCATGATTATTTATCATTAACAAAATTTGTGGAGGTCAATGGATTTAAAAGAATGCAGAATTAAAAAATAATTTGTTGTTACACAGCTCATCTTCATTCAAGTCTGTAGCACTAGTAGAACCAAAAATCAAGTAAGAATACAATTCAGGCCTTACAGGTAGCATCCCAGACTTTAAATATTTGCAACTCACATGCTGCATAAAATGAATAAAATGAAAAATGGAAGAGCAGGTAATACTCTTTTGTTTGACTTTCATATGGACCAAGCATGGAAGGAGACGCACTAGCTTTTAAATTCTGGCTACGCTATTAGCAGAAGGTGAAGTGCCAGTGATTGATCTTAATTGCAGGTTCTGAAAAGAACAGAGATTCAGGCAAGCAACCGTGGTAACTTCCTGTGTGGATAAAAACATTTTTGGTGCAGATGAGCTGGTGAGAGAATGAAACTCTCCATAGTAGACTTAGCTATATAGAATGCTCTGAAGAAACTGGAAAATATTTCAAGGGGGCAGGCCTAAACTCTGATCTCTTGCTTAATAGAGAACAGTATGAGAATTGGTCATCTATGCTCTCCCAGATACCTGCTCAAACGTCACACACACACACTGCCTAAAAGGTCTAATATTTTTTGCCAAATACATAGTCTTCCACAACTTGCTATGCCTAAAGCTGCTCTCAGAGACTGAGGACAAGTTTATTTCACTTTCTGTTCTTAATTGACTCATCCATTGCACACATTGTGACTTGCTGACAACTCACTGGTGGTGTGGGAAACACCCAGATTATTTGTTTGACTTGTAACTTTGTTCCTTATGGTTTTTCTTCCCAGCTGGTTTCACTAGTTTGTATTCCTGTTTTGTTTCTCCTTAAAGCAAAGGGCTAGGAGGCTTTAAGTTAAAGATGTAAAGAGGACATGCTTGCAATTCTATACTGACATATGTTTTTTCTTCAGTTTTATCATTATGACTATTTAACAAAGCCAGACTTTATAAACCATCCAGGTGGACAATCAGCTTTTTTTACTATGTACAAATTAGTCACAGGTCCAATACTTTCTTTGCCAAAAAAAGTAGAATCAAACAACATAACAACTTTCTCCATTTCATACAAGTGATATCTGAGTACACTGCCTGCTATTCTACTTACTGTCACACTCGCTTTGTACATATCTATATGTACTATGATTTTGTAAGGCTGCATATTGGACACAAACACCCATTTCTGATAACTGGCTTATACCAAGGAGGCTCAACTGAAGTCAAAAGCATCTTTCCAGATTAAAACTGGTACACCAAAATGGATTACCCAGTCCAATGTCTTTATCCACCTGACTATCCATACTTCAAATGTCAAACTTTCAACACTCTGTGAGTCTAGGTGATTCTTAAATGATCACTGAAGCAATATTCAATAATGAGAACCACCTAGGCTTCACTTGAAAACAGATGCTTGGCACATCTGAAAGTCTGCTCATGTCTTTAGAAAAAACTACAAAGATCAATCAAAGATATTTCTATAAAATATAGAAAAAACCTTAATTTTACATATTCTGTGATGCAGAACATATTTAATCTGCAAAAAGTTATTGTAAAAAGTTATTATAAAAAGTTGTTATAACATGGTAAGACTTATTTTGTTTTGAAAAGTATCAGTCAGTAACCTCAATCATTATAAGAAACACCTACCATGCCATGCACCCCCTTCGATCTGACATTGTTATTGTTTTATCTGCTTTCTGTGAAAAGATGACACAAAATCTTACTTACAAAATTGTTGTAACATTTTCAGTAGACTGTATTGCTGTATTTTATCCACAATAGCTGATTCCTAGATATTCCAAAAGGGACGATCCTGCTGCAGAAAATATCTTTTTTTTCCCCTCAAATTTACCTGTACTCTAGCTACAATAAAGGAGTAGGATTAAAGACTTTCAAAGGGAACAATATGAAATAAATTCCTAGGGACTTATTTTACAAGTAATATAATTGAACAATAACAAGCAAACTGGTTTCTTGATTATATTGCACAGGTTATACTAGTTTAACACATCTGAAAGAAAGCCATCTCTTTTCTTGTCTCTTGCATTTTTAAAGTTGCTTATTAACATATATATGTGTTCATACTAAATTACTACTAAAAATTTTTTATTACTGTGCCAGACTGTCTGAAAGTCCTTATATTTCCATCAAGATTCCCTGTGAAGAAACTGTACATAGTATTACTATGTAATAAAAAATATTTTTACCACCACTACTACTACTACTACTACTACTTCTACTACTTAATAAGGATATTTATTAAGAGCACAGAATACACCCAATTCTTAAAAAACCTGAAGTAATGTAATGGGAAAAAATGTGGCTCAGACTAATGCAAAGCTTAGTGACCCGAGTAAGGAATTTCTTCAAATTTCACATCTGTATTCTCTGGGCAAGATGCTGGTAAGGCAGGCAGTATGTTGCACTGTTCCCTTAACCAAAGGCTACTAAGACTGGATGAAATTTGCCATTAATTCTCAGTTCATCTTGTGGAAATGGACTGAAGAAAAGGAAAATTGGGAGATAAAGAAACTCGCCAGTAAAACTTGCAAAAGCACAAAGAAGAGCAGAAACTTAAAATCACATTATTTATGTTCTGATAATTTATTTCCCACAAGCTCTGAACATGACAGTTTATTGCAGTAATTTTCTGTAGCTATACTGGAAGGCAACATCAAGTTTCCATGGCCGGTGTAGCTTTGAAAACCCACCCAGCTAAAACAGGTGTTAGCCGTCCTGCTGGGAGATACTACATGTGTTCTGCTTACTTGCTGTTGCACGTGGCCTGTTACCTCACCCAGATGCAAGGCACATTCCATTTTTCTATGGAAATTATAATGCATTTTAGGGTGTTAAGCAGAATACACTGACACGTACACACATTCAGCTTAGCTTTTTTCTAACTCCTCATTACTTGTAATAGCACAGTTTAAGTAGCATTCAATAAAAATATCAGTGAACCATGTAACATCAGCCCAACAAACTGTTCCAAACTAAGCATTGACTTTGCAATAAGAGATCATATATGCAAATTAAAAACTGATTTACTGGAGGCATTTGGGGAGAATTTTACCTTAGAGGATAATAACTACTGGTATGTAGAAGGCCTCCCAGGCAAAAATTTTTAGGAAATGATGCTGGAGTTATTTAATTATTAGTGGTGTTTTTTGAGGGAAAGATGATGGTGTTATTTAAAACTGAAATACCTTCTACTTCCTTTTCCAGCAGATATTATTAACATGCACATCGAATTCTTCCAACATGTAGTCCAAACACGAAACATGACCAGTAAATCCAGAAATGTGAAAACAAATTAACTTCTCAAATACTTGGAGAATTCAACAGACATATGTACTGACCTGCTGAAAAAAGAATGTATGAGGTCACTGTTGAGGTCAGAGCATGAGCTGGGGTGTGTATTGTTTTTAAGAAATTTTTACAGTGGGAAATGGATCCCTTTTGGCATGTATTATCATCAGTCCTGTCAGGAACATGAATGTGACAATTGGTGTTGCAGGTCTTTCACCTAGTCCCTGACCTGGTGCTGGGAAAGCTTGGGGTGGATGTGAGATAATCTCTGTAATGTCAAACAGAATTTGTTTGGTGGGTGGTTTTTTTTCTGTTTGTATACATCAACAAGTTCATGAAAAATTTAATTAATCTAAACAAAATCATTAATCATAATCATAATATTTAGATGACCAAGCAGATCATTATGAACATCTGCAGGTCATTTCACATACAAAACAAAACCCCCCCTATCCATAAGCACAAAAAAAAACCCACATAAGAATGCAAAATTTTACTCTGTTCACCTAGACCATCATGTGATCTTGCTTCTCTTGTCTTTCTTTCTACACACTCTTCTTTCTATACCTTGTCAGCATTTGGTCTACCCATTTCTACACAGGAGTCTACAGCAGACATTGCAAAGCACAAAATACAATAATGGTAATTTCTGAAGCACTTTTGTGTTGCTGCAATAGAAATAGGGAGAAGTGTTGGATTTATAATTGTAATGAGTGCTGGATTTGGTCTTAGAATAGACTCCTGGATTTTTATTTAGAAAACCATGGAAGTATATCAGTATCTTGCATTAATTTCTTAGAAAGCTAAAATAAGACTGCAGCAGCATGGATCAACAGCAAAGACTGGGCAAAAATGCTCTTCTAGAGTCTCAAAGTAACCCCTTACCCTTCATCTCCACAAACTTGTGGCCACCACCACCTCTGTGAAAGAGCTCTACACATGCACTAAGAACACAAAATTGAAGATAAATATTACCTGGGGATGATGGGGTTTAAGGCAATAATAAAAGGAACTCTGTTTAAACAGTGTTTTTTAAGCAATGCATCACTTCAGTGAGTTTGCCTACAATTTTTTTTTTTTTTTTTTTTTTTTTTAGTTATGTAACTCTTCTGAGTCAGCAAGGTACCAAATATCTAAATATTTATGGAATTTGGGAACTTCTGAAAATTGAAGGGCAATGTGAAAACACACGCTTCTTTAAAAAAGGGAGTTTCTCTCTTTTAGGTCAAAAGAGAGTCTACAACAGAGTGTTCATTTACAAGGTTTAATTAAACCTTTGAAAGCATTCCAGTTCTCGCCTTCACCACTGCACCATTTAGTACATAGCAATTTCATTTAGCTCATCAAAAACAGCAGCTTTTAGAAATAAGGGTAATTACAACCTGTGATTGGATGAATCCTTTAAAAGAGAAGTAAACAGGTAAACAATGAGGCATTTCACAGCATCTCTTGAGCTTTGCAAATGGAATCCATCCAGATGCACTTCGTGTTTTTTTAACACTCCCGCTTGACTACACCAGAAGTCTTAATGCTACTGCTTGCACAAGAGAGACACTGAAAATTTGTTCCGATCCTTCTGGCTTTTTTATTTTGTATATATTCAGATGTCTTTTTAATTAGATATATTTTGCATATTACTCTGAAAAAATATTTATAGAACATTGATCTCAACAGCAGAAAAGTGATAAAAATACTTGTTATTAGCAACCTCTAAAAGTACAGCCCAGAGGCTTCTTTAGATCTACTTATATGGATGGTGCTCCAGCTGGAACATAGGAAGATAAATGCAGGAGAGAATATAAGTCACTGTTCTTCTTTTTAGTTTTTTCATTACTGACCCAAACTGACCTAAGCCCTACAGAAAAAGATTCAAAAGAAACAAAATAGATGTTGAATTGATGTTACAGTTTATTAAAACTACTCAAATTAAATTACACATCTTTAAAAGCCATAGCTATAACATGAAAGGCTCAGACTCAGGCTTTCACTTTTGCTAACGTACTTGATCGTTGTATTTTATACCTTGTTTAGCATAATATACAAAAAAAATATTAGGTCATGCTTTATATGTTTTCATACGATGCCAGTAAATATCCTTCACAGTTACCTATCTCTTTGCTATGTGCTAACAAACATGGGAAAAATTTTCCACATTTTCACAAGATCTGGTGTCTAGATTTGGAATCATGGACGGCAATGGGATATCTGCTTTTAAGCTCAATAGGGACATGATTTTTTTTTTGACTTCTTAGCCAAATGTTGTAATAGAAACATCAGAAGTGCTTGAGCCTATAAAATGAGGCCTTAACAAGCACTTATTGCTTGTTGTCACTTCAATCCAGTTGTAGCCAATGATGTGTGAAGTGTAGGAGGAAGCAACTTTTTAAATAGTTACCCAAGTGTTTTGAAGTTCCAAAATACAGCCAGTATTACTGGATAAATAAGCATTTACTGGGCTTTGGAGGGAGGAAATATCTTCAAATACGGTAATTTATATGATGCAATGACATAAATCTTTTGAAACTGTTTATGCTATGAAATCCAAACAGAAGCCTTATATATACGACAACTGTGAAGACACCCTTGCACATATGTTTACTGTGGAGTGCTATTGCTAATCTGTCCATGAACTAAGAGTTTTTACAAAAAAAAACCTCAAACCTAAATTAGAGTTATTACTGGGAGGAATTAGAAAATCTGTGACAGGCACAACAGCCCACAAGACTGGGATGCTGGTTAGCTAGTCGTGTTCAGCTAGAATACACAAAACTGTAGCTATCTAACTTCATGAACTGTTATTTATTTCACATGCAAATAGGTCTCAGCTCTCCAGTGCAGAAACCATTGGGACAAAGAAAATTCTTGTGGCATTTTTTCCCTAGAGGGAAATGTCATTGGTATGCTCCCATTGTAATTCCAAAGAAACTCCAAAGAATCAAGACATACGAATAATTCAAACAAGGGTCCAATTAGCTGACAATACAAGCCTCAACAAAGCATATTCTAATTATTATGGAATTAAAGACTGACAAAAGCTGCAAGCTAAAATACAAACATATTTCTATTTCAGGAAGACTTCATATTCAACTTTTAGTACTATACAGGTTTGATGCTGGTCAGGATGCCACCTCAAAGGATTGCTAAAAACTGCATAGGTAAACAAATGCTTTAAGTTCCTATAAACTCTTCAAAAAGCAAAAATTGATTCATGATCAGTTTGTGAGATTGAATATAATCAAGTCCTAACAAAACAAAAAGGCATCTTGGATTGAATTTGAAACTGAATCCTGCCCAGACTAATTAATATCCAGACACTGGGCCAACTGAAAATAAGTATAGCTCTGATTTATGTCATATGATCATCTGTTGATCATATGGTCAACAGACTCCTCAGACTAGGAGTGTTTTAAATAATTCCTGCATATCACAAAGCTGCCAAATAGATTACTGTATTTATATTATTTATATCTGCTGAAACAAAAATGGTTGTACTGTATCCTAATGATTTGCATATTAAGTTTCAGGTCACACAAGATTTAAACAGACAAGGTATATGAAAAAAAAAAAAAAAAAAAGATTGTGTTAATATTTTAATTAACCAGATCAAAAGCCTTTACATGAAAAAGGATTAGTTAATGATGTTGAAATAAGCATTCTTTGCGACAACTTGCCTGTTCTACTGCTAGCTTAAGCCAATTTACCTATGTATATCTCAGTAGTATTGCCCATAATAGGGTCACCAGCTATAACAGAGTCTATATTTAGAGTTAACATCAGAATTTATGTCCAGCTTAGTGTTGCTAAAATCTGTTATAATACAGAATTTCAGCTGCCTAATGGCACCTCATGCCATTCCAGATCGGTCAGATCTGTGGAGTCCTGACAGCAGGAGCAGGTTGGCAGAGCAGTAATTGCAATTAATGAAAAAACATGACTAAACTACACATAGTCCCATGGCTATTTGCATGATTGTAGGAGATATGAATTTTTTCTGAGAAATACAGGATAATTAATTTTGACATTTCATGGAATAAATCATGACCACAATAGTAGTGCATAAATGAACACTGAAAGAGCATGCAAAGAAGTACCCTCTAATCCCCCTAATAGAATAACTTTAGATATTTGAGAAAGAGGAGAATGGGTAAAAAATATTGCAAAGGTTAATTGTTCTTACTAAGTCACCTCTCACATTGTCACTCTCAGAGGGAATATTGACCTGAGGGACCACTGCTCTGATGCAGCAGCTTGTGCTCAGTCACATGTGCCAGCAAAAGGGCATCAGGGAGAGGCTGCAGGTGGATTTGCAACAGGGTTCAAAGAGGAGTTTATTCTGTATGGATAATTACTGACAAATAAAAGTGGAAGGTTAGATGGGTTAATCTGCATAAAAGTCAAGGAATTCCAAAATGGTGAGTCTGTAAAAGACACTGTAAAATCAAGCAGATTTGGCATTTTTTCCCTGAAACAGGCTAGCACTTAGCTGCAGCAGAAGTAGGCAACTCCTGTTCCAGCAAAGATCAAGAGCAGAGTGGGAAAAGACATATGGACTGTCATAGTTGTTTCAGTATGTACCTACTGTCTGTTTTTTCCCTTCATTTTCTAACATTAAATTGTATATATTCTGGAAGTAATGCAATATTGCTGACAAAAAATCTTTCCCTGGCATCAAATATTTTGCATTTGACTTTCCAGTAGGAGAGCAGGGGGAGGTTGTCAAATCTTTTTTAATGAGCTGAACAATTACAAATGTAGAAGGACAGTATGGTTTTTATTACAGTGTTGGTCTGCAATTAACACACTGCATCATTGGAACATTCTGTGTTACTTTATTATCCTCCTGTCTTGTCAGCCCCTTTGCCCTAAACCCAAGCTTTGAAATACTTGATATGTATAGCCACTAAATGATGACTCAGTGACAAGCACTGTCACCTAGGTATAATGTACTACACAATACCTCCAAAAGCTTGACAATTTGTTGGACAGTGTTAATTTTAAGCATATGTAAATGTTTAACCATTACAAGAAGCATGAGGTCTTCCCTCCCTTCTGCAGCTGAATTCACAATGCAAAACCCTGTTCCACCCTAACATTGCTAGTTACAATCCCTTTCTTTTTACACTAATTACAATGAAAGCCACAACTTGTTGCTTTCTGGCACCCTCTACTGCTTTACACATTACAACAGAGACAGCATTTTATGGACAGTTGCACAGTTCCTGTATCTCTATTAAAACATCTTCCCAATAGTTGGATTTTCCAGCCCAACCAAATAAAAGATGATGATATTCATATTTGTGGTGTGCCCTCATTTATTGTTTGCAGATATCAATTCTTTAATCTCAAAATATGTCTAATACACCTTGGTTTACCCTAAGGAACAGAGACAGTAGCTCTGTCAACTCCAGAAGACTGGCAATCTCAGACATACAGAAATCCAGAAAATACAATGTTTTGTCAAAGCTCCCTAATATCAAAGCTCCCACAAAGCTTCATTCACAAAGGAGAGGCAGAGCTAATTACTTAAATGCCTTTCAAAAAGAATAAAATCACTGGGGTTCATCAGATCTCCACACAGTACTTCACATGAATGCATATCCATATGCGTGCGCTACACACTGAAATGCAGGTCCCACTTTATTTCTTGATAGTCTTGCATGTTACTGAAGCTGCAGAATTCACTCCCCATTGTCAAGACAGATAGGCAGTGGCAGGTTATTTTAGGAGGAAGAATAAGTGAGAGATAATGGGACTCCAGTGTTAAGAAATGTTCCTTTCTGAGGAAATTCAAGACCTCACAGACGTGGAGCAATAACCTTTCTTAACTAACATATAGTACACAAAATTATAAAGACAGTCTGATCAGAAGTATTGTAAAGGGAGTGTTCAGAAAGTCTTAAATAGAAGTCCTCAACTATAACCATAAGAGAATGGGCATTTTGCCACAGTTCCAAAATAATCAGACATTTGATAAAAATCTATCAAAGATGACAAATTCTCAAAATTACCAAAAAGCCTTGTTTGGATATACTGTAAAATAAAACCACTTCAGAGATGTTGTTTATTTTCTTGTTCTGTTCATTTTTGCTGTTCAGCTAAACATCACGTGCTTTCTTCTCTATTTTAAATCCCTTGAACATTCTAGACATTCCTAGTATTTATAAAATGCTCTCCCTATAGAAGATGATAAAAATACACTATCATGAAGCACACATATTTACTGTAATCCGGCTGCTGCTATCTGGGGAAAAAAAGTATTAATGACTATAACCAACAGGTGCTTTCTAAAATGCATGTCATAGTCAATTTGTGTGTATGTATTTTAACTGCATGTTCATGTTACAAATTTCCAGTGAATTTCTACTAATGGAGGTTTTAAGGTAATTTATTCATCATCTCTTTGTCTAAGCAACTGTATCACAATTATATATTTGATCAATTCCAAAACTCCAGGGAAAAAAAAAAAAACAACCCAAAATTGAAGAGCATAGTAAGGTAACTACAGATGGGGGGGAAAATCATCTCTATATCCTCCCAATACAGTTTAAATCAAGTTTCTAATCCAATGACATTCCTGATAAACACAGTTGAGAGATGGGTGAAGACATGGGTGAGATAGGCATGCATCAGTTGCATGGAGGTATTGGAATATTCCAGATACAGATTAAAGGAAGGGGGAGTTCAAGGAATTGCTGGGGATGTGCAGGAGTGGGGTGAGGAGGTTTGAAGGAAAACAGTTGATTTTAAGGAACAAAAAGATCTTTCTGAGTTCAGCAATCACAGTATCACAGTATCACAGTATCACAGTAGGTTAGAGATTGGAAGGGACCTCAAAAGATCATCTAGTCCAATCCCCCTGCCGGAGCAGGAACACCTAGATAAGGTTACACAGGAACGCGTCCAGGCGGGTCTTGAATGTCTCCAAAGAAGGAGATTCCACAACCTCCCTGGGCAGCCTGTTCCAGTGTTCCGTCACCCTCACTGAGAAGAAGTTTCTTCTCAGGTTTAAGTGGAACCTCTTGTGCTCCAATTTGTATCCATTACCCCTTGTCCTTTCATTGTTTGCCACTGAGAAGAGCCTGGCTCCATCCTCGTGACACTCCCCCTTTATATATTTATATACACTAATAAGGTCACCCCTCAATCTCCTCTTCTCCAAACTGTAGAGACCCAGCTCCCTCTTGTGGGTTAGTCTTTCCTCATAAGGGAGATGCTCCACTCCCTTAATCATCTTAGTTGCCCTGCGCTGGACTCTCTCCAGCAGGTCCCTGTCCTTTTTAAACTGAGGGCCCCAGAACTGGACACAATATTCCAGATGAGGTCTCACCAGGGCAGAGTAGAGGGGAAGGAGGACCTCTCTCGACCTACTAACCACCCCCCTTCTAATACACCCCAGGATGCCATTGGCCTTCTTGGCCACAAGGGCACAGTGTCGGCTCATGGTCACCCTGTCGTCCACCAGGACCCCCAGGTCCCTCTCCCCTACACTGCTCTCTAACAGGTCGTTCCCCAGCCTATACTGGAACCTGGGGTTGTTCCTGCCCAGATGCAGGACTCTACACTTTCCCTTGTTATATTTCATCAAGTTATTCCCCGCCCAGCTCTCCAGCCTGTCCAGGTCCCTCTGGATGGCAGCACAGCCTTCTGGCGTGTCGGCCACCCCTCCCAGCTTAGTGTCATCAGCAAACTTGCTGATAGTACACTCAATTCCCTCATCTAAATCGTTAATGAATATATTAAATAATACTGGTCCCAGTACCGACCCTTGAGGCACTCCACTAGATACAGGCCTCCAACTAGACTCCGCCCCATAGACTACAACTCTCTGGCTTCTCTCCTTCAGCCAGTTCACAGTCCACCTCACTACCCGATCATCCAGACCACACTTCCTCAATTTAGCCGCAAGGATGCTGTGGGAGACCGTGTCAAACGCTTTGCTGAAGTCGAGGTAGACCACATCCACCGCTCTACCATCATCCATCCACCGCGTTATTTCCTCATAAAAGGCTACAAGATTGGTCAAGCACGACTTCCCCTTGGTGAAGCCATGTTGACTGCCCCTCATAACCCTCTTATCCTTGATATGCCTTAAGATGACACCAAGGATAAGGTGTTCCATCACTTTCCCAGGAACGGAGGTGAGGCTAACCGGTCTATAGTTACCCGGGTCCTCCTTCTTGCCCTTTTTGAAGACAGGAGTGACATTTGCTTTCCTCCAGTCCTCAGGCACCTCTCCCGTTTCCCAAGACTTGGTAAAGATGATGGAGAGCGGTCTAGCAATGACCTCAGCCAGTTCCCTCAGCACCCGCGGGTGCATCCCATCCGGACCCATGGATTTATGGATGTCCAGATTGCTCAACTGGTCTCTAACCCATTCCTCATCGACTAAGGCAGACCGCTCCGTTGACCTATCTTCATCCGGGGTCTCAGCGGTACAGGGCTCTTCAGGATTGCCTCCAATCTTGGTCTACATAAGCAAAATGTGCATAAACTTAATGCCAGCCCTTATCAAGAAACCCTAAACAAGCAGTCCAACCCCAACCTAACATCTCAGTATATTTCATGGATACCATCACAGTACAAGTACTTCTTATGACACGATTATTTCATTAACATCTAGATGAGTTATTCTCATGTGATTCCACACATTATTAGGACTGGGAATCTGTAGGCCTAAACAAAAAAAGCTAATAGGTGCATACAATTTCTATTTAATGAATAATGTTCTCCCAGCCTAGTAAAATAATACCCAGGATGTGTTCCTGTGGCATTTTCTTTTATGACTTCAGACAGTCAAATGTGAGTGACTCAGGGGAATATGCATCTCAGTGCCTGATGCGAGTGAGTAACTCTGAGTTGTTCTGTGAAGAGGAATTGTCATAAATCCTGTGGTTCTTTTAATGTCCTCAGATCTTCTCTGGATATAAAGAGAACTACTTGTTTCAGTGTAGAATAAAGAGGTCTAACAGAAAGCCAAACCAGAATCAAATCATATCAAAAAAAGTGATGATTTGGTTGCCTTCTGCCTTTCCTTTCCAAGCCTGAACATCCTTAGGCAGGATGGATGAAGCATCCCATTCATTATTCCCTACTAGTCCTAACACTTGCAGCAGTTCTCACATCCTTTCCTTAGCTTCCTCTTTCCTCACAATAAAAACATGCCTGCTGTCCCACAAAACTGTTACTCTGCTTGTCTGTCCAGCTCTCATCACATCTATATTTTCTCCTCCATTCCTAGAGGCTTTATAAATTTCAGAGTTTGTTCACAAAAGCAGAAAAAATTCCTCCTCTGCCTGTTCTATGCTAAACCAACTTCCCCTCATCTTATTCAAACTGACTATGTTAATAATATTAATAATCTTTCAGCAAAACTTGGAACGACAATTCCAACATCTTCATCCCTGAACGTCAACCATCTTTAACATTACCATCTTTAACCTTACCCTTGCAGAAATTCTGTTCTCTTTACTTTCTTTATTCTTTCAATTCATATTGCCACAATTATTCACATAATGTATCCTTTAATGGATCTTCATCTGCCCTTTTATTTTATCATCTGGGGTACCACACACCTCTATTTTTGAAACTCTGATTTTCATTTTTATTCTAGTCATTAATTTCATCTGCAAACAAAAAATAAACTTCATTTTCTACACTGAAGAAGGACATGTTGGTTTCTGTAACCATTCAATTTGCCTTACCTATTCATATTTTTACACTTTAGATATTCCTATATGCATTGCTCTTAACCAGAAAAGTTTTAAATTCTGTGGTACACAGGATTACACAGAAAAGCCATGGGCCCCTGTAAGGTACATACAAGTTTATTAAAAGGGTTTGTTGATGTCTAAAACAGAGAGGGAGAGGTCAGTCCTGAAGGTCAGCTTCTAAAATTTTGTCCTGCACTTATGCTTTACGATTCAAGAGTTTGAAAGGGCTTATTTCACCCTCCAAAATGCTTAGTTCCCTGACCAAATTAAAAACACTCAGGTATAACCTGAAGCTTAATACACTGGTTCAACACAGTAGACACTTCCAAACACACGGAAGAGGGTTTAATACAGATTCCTGGTCCCATCCACATTATTTCTAGGTGACGACTGCATTTGTAGAAGGCTAGATACTAATTTCTCACTACTCTGAGCTCCAGGACATGACATGAACTGTATACCACAGGATTTCTCAGAAGGCAGGTATAAACTTTAAGGCTCTATAAACCTGGAACAGAGCTAAATGAAAATGCATCCTAGTAGTTACACTCCTATCACCAACCAACGAAATACAGGGAAACTCAGTGAGACAGTCAGGTTGAACACCCCGTGAATGTCAAGCAAATCTAAAGCCATCTTGTAGAATGTCAGACATGTCCAAGAAGGTCTTCCCTGGAACAGCTGGACAGTATCCTGGGTTCAGCAGTAGCAGTCATTTTTTTCTCCTCCTTAGTAGCTGGTGCAGTGCTGTGTTTTTTCGACTTTCAGCCTGAGAACAGCGCTGATAACATCGATGTTTTTAGTTATTGCTCAGTAGTGTTCACTCTGACCAAGGACTTTCTGAGTCTCATGCTCTGCCAGGGAGGAGGGGGAGCCAGGATGAAGCAGAGACAGGACACCTGATCCAAACTAGCCAAAGAGGTATTCCATACCAGAGCACATCATTTTCTTCATAGATAAGTATTTGCTTAGATCCTTTCATAATGGAGCTATATCAGCTTAGCCTGTTTCATTCTAGAGGTGCCACTACTGCAAGGTAGGAGAGAATACAACATAAAATAAAAGAAGTATTTGTCATCAATGTGGCTCCAATGTTTTTCTCTTTACTCATACTTCACTCCAAAGAAAGAATTCCATAAGGCTTTACTCTGCCAAACCACAAAAACTAGATTCAGAAATGCAGAATTAGCTGGTAAGTAAATCCCTGGGGTGGAGAGACACCAAAGAACATATAAACTCTTCATTACCATGACAAACTCATCCCAGGGAATGGGGAGCATGGTACTTCTGTCGCCACTTACAAAGTCCAAGGAAGAGTTGCAGTTGTTGGGAGCTGGGTAATGTGCAGGGATAGGCTAAGCTGCACAGACGGCAAAATGTCCTCAAAAAACTCCCCTCTGGATAATACCCTGGCTTGAGGCTGCACAAAGGTATTGGCAATATGCACAGTTACCATATCAAGAGCAACTAGCAGCCATTTGATCTATCTTTTGTCCAAACTGGTTTCATCAATGGGAACAAAAATCCAAGCATGGATTTCTAATTAAGGCAGAGCAGGGTCTCCTCGAAGAGAAAACAGGTTTCTAAAATAAGAGGGTCTTTTACTTTACCTGAGGAAGCCCATAAGAGAAAGTTCTGTTATAACACAAGCATGACTGACTGCTTATCTCCAGTGTGACCAGTTCTTGTAGAATGCACCTGGCAGACAGGGAGACTTGCAGAGCAGAGGGGAATTTTAAGATGACATTGGAAAATCCCATGCTAAGTCTAAACAAGAAGGCAAAGCATATGGCGTTCCATCTGTATTGCCATGAAGTTGACAGAATCGAGAAGAAATCATGCTTACCAGCCTTCTCATAGCTGTACATGTTGTGTACAAAAGGTAAAGACCCCTACATGCTGTTTTTGATGTTGTACATTAAACATTTCCCTGGCAGATAAAATTATGTATATTCCTGCTTTGGGCATGCCAAACAGTCAATGACCTGGATTACAAGAATCCACAGTACAGGTACAGTGTCACTGGAGGGAGAATCTTGTTTCTTTCTCTGTTCCAGATCAGAATGCTGTCACTGAAATTAAGGTTATCTTTCTCACTGGTTGCCAATGCAAGCAAAACTCTTAATCTTCCTCTGATCCTTTCCACACAGTCCACATTTGGGCATGTTCTTCAAGGTTGTTCTCCCTCAAACACCCCCACACAAGCTATGACTGTCTTGCAGATACTTTCTATGTAACACAGCTAAAATTTTAGCTTTCCTATCTATAGACACAAGGAGGGTCTCACAGGAGCTCAAATTTTAATTACTACCAATTTTTTCTCTGGCTTTACTGAGGTCACTTCCCTAGATACCTTGCTGTAAACCTGCCATCCTTCTCTAAAAGTACTTTCATTTTTTCCCTCTTAAAGCTACTCAATTACTTAATCCCAGATACCTCTTACCTACCAGAGGCCAGGGAAATGAGTTTCTTACTCTGTCCTGCCCATATTGTGAGAAGCCATTCCTTTTGACTACATTTCTAAACGAAGATTGTAACTACTCTGTTTTGGCTGGTTTCTCTTGTCCTATCTCTTACGCAAACTGCATCTTCACCTAAACAGAGTGATCTACACTTCAGGCTACTAATTTAATTTTTGAAAACTAAATATGTAAGCATACACCATGGAAATGAGACTACTGTCTCATGTTCTGTTCATTTAAGCACACCAAACCTGCACAGCTGACAAAACAAGACTCTCATTCCCTTGTATTTTCATGCAACTCTCATAGAAATTAAGAATGCTTTTGTGCATATGTGTACTGGCATAGACTGTTCTCATGGGAAATAGCAAGAGCTAATTCTAAGGAAGAAAAAACAGCTAATAAGAGAACATCAGTCTCTGAAGGAAAAATCAACTTGAAAACAATATACCAAAGGTTTCTGGCAACTCTGAATTTATTTTGCTATTTCTGCAGCAAAAAAACTGTAGACTGCATGAAAAAAGAATAGAAACATTAGTTTTGTAAAATTATCTGGGGACAATACTGCAAAAGTCACCATAAAAGATTTCCAGTCCAGCGCTTTTTGATTCCCTTGCATTTTCAATCAGTACCTCAGGATGGATTAAATTTGATGCTCCGAATGCTTACTATATGCTTGGTATGGTCTGTTTAGAGTCAAAACACTGGAGATCTTCCAGTACATTTTCAATAAGTTCAGGAGGACAAAAAATTTTTATTCTTTATCTTTGGACCATTAAAAAAAATGTTTATAACATATTTTCTATCCAGGACATTATCCTGTTTTTTTCTAATGATGGGGAGCTTATAAAGAAATTAAAAAAACAAATGGCTTAACGAAGCAGAAATGAATTAGGTTTTGTTTGAAATCAAAAGGTAAACCTTTGAAAGACCATTATCTTCTAAATAAAGATGATTCATACAAGGAAAAGATAGACATGAATGTGGTATTATTTTCCATTGAAGGGATTGAGAAAGATGATTTAAAAAAGAGCTGTAGTGTCATATTCCTTCTTGGATGCATGGTTGTAAAGAACAAAATAAGCAGATAAGCAGAACAGTCTATATGACACTGTAGACAGAGAATGCATGTTATAATCCCTGGAAGTGTTCAGGGCCAGATTTGATGGGGCTTTAAGCAACCTGGTCTAGTGGAAAGTGTCCCTGCCTGTTGCAGATGGGGTGGAAGTAGATGATCTTTTGGGTCACTTTCAACCCAAACCATTCTATTATGATTTTATGATAATACACACAGTTTAACATCCTTATTGTATTTATCAAAAACATTTGTAAGAAACACCCAACTCTTTTTACCACAGTAGATTTAGTCAGCAAACAAGTAAATCTTGTCAATTCTCTAGCAAGTTTCATTTATTCAAGGTATCTGAGATTTCTATATGAAATAATTTATTCCCTGGTACATCTCAGGTTCTCAGATTCCGTCTGTGTTATTGAATGTGCGAGCATAATGACAGCCTGGTAAAGCTAACTATGCAGAAACTGGATGCTGCTAATTTTTAAGAATTTAGGCCTGTTTAGCCAGTTCAACTTGTCTGCAAGTATTTTACGTATCATTGCCAGCATAAGCATAGAGTGCAAGACACTGCAATAGCCTTAACCAAAAAAAGAAGCATTTTATACATATTTAAAATAAGCATTTTAAGGTGTTTACAAGTTAAAGTAACAGTTGAATTGAGATGCCCTAAAAATAACTTGAAAGATGAAGCCATTGGCAAGAGGAAAACCAAATGGTGTGTGAAACAGAATTTGGGAATATTGGTAGCGATTAATTATGAATTGATATCAATATCATCTACAAAGGATATCAAGTGTTTCAGAAGCAGACAATCCATATCAGTGCTTTCTAGCTTCTTTTAAGCTTCCCTCCTAGGAAGGCTATCAAATGGCAGATGAATACAGAAAACATTTCTCCTTAATTGCAAGTTATGAGAGCAAGGATCACAAAAACATGTGAAAGAAAAGCATGGTGGGATTTTTGAGGTTTATTAACTAAAAACGTTAAAATGAAAGCAGTAAGTGAATGGCTAACAAACATTTTGTAAGAATATCATGTCTGTTGCTGGTCCGATGGCTGATATTCTGACAAATCCCAACAGGATATATTGGTACATACTGGCATATATCAAACATGTAAACTAGCTTCGACTTCTGCCACATTATTTTTCTGCACATTACAAACACATTACAAGGAGAACTGCCCTGTCATTAACTGAGTAGGCTAATAAAATTAAGCACTGCCAAGGGAAATTCCTTGAAAAGGCAGTAAGATGCTGCCTTCATCTAGGTTAGATCAATGCACAACCCAAAGGAAACAAATGGAGAGCAGACTCAAAACTTGGGGTCTCTAAGATGTTCTGAGAGGAATGCTGACAAATTTGAACTATTTTAACTTCAGTACATTTTAAATTTCCTAGTTCAGTCAAATAAATCATCAGTATAAAATTGGTACATAAAAAGGCAGGAAAAAAGTCTCATCAGACTGTAGAGATAAAACAATGCAGTAAAGAGACTGAATCAAAGAAAGATAAATAAATATATATCTATCAAGTTAAAGTAGCTAAATGTGACACCTTACCACTGTGCAAACACTGATACGTGACTGTGTACAGCAGCTTTTAAAGTACAAGGTTTGAGCCTCAGAGCACCTGAGACATATTCTTTGACCTGGCTGAGTTGAGAGATGGGCTTATGGAGGGAGCTGCCAAGAGATTCCCACATGCTGCAGCACGGGCATGCACTGACCATGCTTCCCCCATCACTGCAGCAGAGCTAGACATGAAATCCAGAATCCCTTTATGCCACATAAAAATTTATCTGTAAACAGCGGAAGTACCCACCCAATTGTTGTTGCTTTGGAGATGCAAAGCTGGAGTGAATAGTTCTCTCTGCAGCTCAGATTTCTCTCATGGAAATGAAGCTCAAAAGACATCAGACTGGTGGGTCCCTAAGCAATCCTAGATGGTCTCTAACCAGTTACATAACCTTGGGAAATCATATCAGTTTCTGTGCTTTTGCCTCTTCTTGTTTGTCTTGTCTGTCTGGAATGGCAGGTTTTAATGTGATTAAAGAAGAGAGTGATTATCTCTTGATCTGTGTGCGTAATATTAGAGTTCTATGTTGGAGTTCCCAGCGTTCTCAGCTGGGGCCACTAGGTGCTGCTGTAATATGAGTAATTAAAATAATAACTATTATTAAGGAAATTGCATATGTTGTTACTATAAACTGCTTGAAAAAGCTTGAAAGCCAGAGAAAAAAAAAAACCTAGGAATAAGTCTGCACATTATTTGAAAAGTAACAACAGAAAAATACAATTACTGACTTCACTGATACTCATTTTTTTTCTTTACCTTTTACATTTCCGCAGAAAAAAGCTGCAAATGCCTTCCCCCTTTAAAAAATGCAGTGAAAAATCTTTTTTTCCCCCTATTCCATTTCCATTTTTAAGCCTAGCTTCAGCAGTTTGCTATTATGCAAGCTCATCCAAATCATTATATTTCAAAATCCTTGCCAGCTACACAGTTGTGCACCTTATTCATGTACTATTTGGATGTGATCAGAAAGGCAAAGCCCTCAGCATGGGGGAGCATGACTGGTATTGCAAATGATTCAGTAAATGCATGGTGATGTTACTGAGGCTCAGACTTTGTACCTGTCAGTTCCACAGCCTTCTAAGGAGGCTTTATCTTATTAAATGTTGTTGACTAGCCATAAACACAGTAGAAGATTAGTAAGACTGAATATGAATCACAGTCACAAAATGCTTCTTGCCTGAGAGTATTAAAATGTCTTTAAGCAGCTGCCAGCTATAGCTCAGAGAGCTATATGACTAAAGTGCTATTTCTGAAAGTCTGGGAGTCAGTGCATCTAACTGGACGTTACAGTGGACAATCCAAAAGGCTATTTATATTCAAAAATAATTTGGCAAGTCTTGCTCATCAAACCAGTTTTCCAGACACAAAGACTCCACTTGAAAATTTGTGCTTGGATTTACTGCCCTTAAAAAGGAAGTTAAATGAAGTTATCTGGATCATCAGAAGAACAGGTCTGCTGAGGCAGTTCTAGATTAATTAGAAGTGACGAAGGTTTGCTGCTGAGTTACCTCAAGATTCAAAGTTAGTGAGCACAGAAATAAAGTGACAAACACTAAGAAAATGTGCTAAAAAATAAGTACTAGGAACACTATATGAGAATTAGGGCTTTATGGTAAATGTGGGACAGACTATTCACAGTTTAAATAAATCATTATTAAAAAGGCATTTTAGGAGAGTGCAGAGGTGCTGACACAGACTAAAAATATATTTTATTCTTACCATTTGAGACTGGCTCCGGGGACAGCCATTGATATCTTCAACCTTTTCATTTGCTAAACAAAAAAAGTGAGGAGAAAAGCAGAAGTAAACAATGAGATAAAACTTCCCTTCTCAACCCCTGGCCAAAAAATCCAAAACCCCAAACCCCCTAAAATTCCAAAACAACAACAACAAAAACGAATAAAAACAAATGAAAAAGCAGAAGAAGAGCAGAAAAGACACAGCAATAAAGTGCACAGGGTTTTGTTGACAGAGCTCCTTTCTAAGTAAAGCTCAGTCGTACAGTAACAACACCCTTGTTAGCAGCAGTTGCTTCCACATGCCAAATCATGCAAAGGGGGAAGTGCGAAGGAGGTCGCTGCTAATTCTTCAGCCCCTGCAAAATAACTGCTGACATGAAATCTTCCACAATTGTCTTTGCAGGGTCAGGATACAGTTTCAAGGCATCCCAGAAAGTATGAGCCACTCCAACTAACAAAATGCACACATGGGAGACATATGGTTTAATGGAGCATTCATTTCTGACAATTCAAAGTGTGTAAGATACAGTTCTGGCCATTTAAAGTATGGTTAAGCAGCCACTTCCAAACATGCTCACATAAACATATTTTTAAATTAAGACAAGGATGAACCACACAAATATCAGACATATGGACCCAGTCAAATAGTATTATTCAGGGTTCATCTTATTGTTAAATACATTCAACTTGAATTATATATTCCCCCATGCAAGGAGTCAGCCTGCAGTGCTTCTCTCAGCCCTGGTCTTACCGATGATCTGGATGATTTCTGCTAGCAGAACTCCATCTGCAATGTCCTGTTGCAAATCCTTGATCAACCGCTTGTGGCCAGATTTTGCTAGGTAGTGGTTAGCCCAGTCAGTGTAAATCTGCAGAGCAGAGAAGGAGGGCAGGGGGGGAGAGGGAGAAGAGAGAAAAGTAGATAATAAAAATTCTTAAAACAACTGTTGGCTTGCACACCGGAACTATTTTGGATCACATTCCCATTGAAGAAGTCAACACCAAAGGAAATAATTTTAGCATTCTGGTTTTCGCCTTTTTTTTTTTCCATAAGGGCCATGCCCCTCCCCCTGCCATTCTCTGTTTTATTTTAACTTCAAATGATTCAGGCTGTTTCATGAGGGTTCAAACTTGCTGTGACCAAGCAAAATTCCCCTTATGACTGTAAAGGAAACTTCTGTCGTAAATCAGTCACATCTACCACAATTCCACCTCCCACCGTGTTTCTGCCTCTGCGCATACCCCCCCAACAACTTTCATGCTCTGGGGCTGCCCAAGAGAAAGTGATAGCGGAGACAGGCACCTGTGTTTTGGTAAGAGGTCATCAGGGTGTCACTGGTGATCCTGCACCTGGCCATGATGCCTCTGCGACACATTCTGCAGTAACCATCATGTCCCACTGTGCAGAGGCAGGTTGTTTTTCCACCTCGCCTCTGGTTCAGTGTGCTGCAATGTGCACAGAGGAGACTGAAAGCACCAGATGTACAGTAGTCTCATAGCTGGAATTGGAGTATATATTCTGGAACTATGCTGTGTCCTTTCTCAGCCAAAAGAAGGGGGAAGGGTGAGACTGAGCAGCACCAAACAGTTAGCAACAGGCAGCACAAAAAAAGGCTGTTATCAACAAAAGGTTGAAAAGGACCAGCTGAACTACATCTTCCAAAATAAGGGGGGTGGAGGGGTGTGTGTGAAGAGAGAGGTTGAAGGCATTTATTCCATAAAGCATATACATACATAGAGTATTTGATAAGGCTCACAGCACATGCACAAGGGGAATGCAGTTCACTGAGGATGAGGTAAGAGGAACAGACACACCTTCACCTATGTACCGAAGGAAAAGTGCACCCAGGAGGTGCTCATAGCATCCTGGGGTGTCCAGCATGCAGAGGCAGCTTGGACTAGCAGAGCTTGGTGCAGGGATGTCATGCTGGAAGGAATCAGAGGCCCTTTGCAACCAGCCCTGGCTCCCTTTTGCGGGGTGTCTGTGGCCTCTCACCCCGGAAAAAAAGGACTTACACAGAACCTCCCACTGCTGTGGGATGCTACCACTGGGAGAAAGTATATATGTAGGACAGCATCACTGTGTAAGTAAATATAATATCTGAGGTTCTTTCTCTACTGAAAACATTGTTTGAAAATGTTGAAATTGCACCTCTTCCATAAAAACAACATAAGCTCACTTTATAAACATCCTTTTATTTAACCTCATAGACCCTTGGGAGGAAGGGATCAGAATCCCATTTTCTGAACAGAAAACCAGAGGCCAAAGCCAGTAACTATTTTCTTAGTTCACCAAGGAATTCTGTGGCAAAGCCAGGATGGGAAAACAGATGTGATTCCCAGTCCAGAGTCTTACCTATAGAGCTAGCATCCTCTTTCCAACCAGGAAAAAGCATCACCATTCAGTCTACATTCACATCCTACAATTCCTTCTCTTTGTCAGAGGTTTTCTGTGACAAAACAACCTTTGTCACAGGTTTTCTTCCTCTTCATTTAAAGAGACATAGAATTGTAATTTGTTTCATCTACCCTATTTCCTCTCATGTTCCTGCAGACCACCAGCTGGTTTGCCATAGCTTTCTTGGCAGCTTTCAGCTAACCCCACAGAATTAAACGATGGAAGCAGATTCAGCTCTCTCATAGCTGAAGGATGCTATTGTTAGATGGGGCCCTAAATTTCCCTGCTGAACCCACAAGTCTGCTACAATCACCCGTATTTTCACTGTTTTGTTTGCTATTACAGGTGAGTAACATGAAAGTCCATTAAATTGCTAAGGAAGTGCTTCTTCAGCTACATAACCATACATAATGAATGCTAATGTGGAGTCTGTAAAGTTTGTATGGACACATATTCAGACCAATATATTAAAACGTGATGATAAAAGATGCATACCACACCCATAGCATCATGTATTCCCTACTACTAGTATTTCAAATTCAGTCATTCTTCTAAAATAACGTCTCAGAAATAGTCTCTGGGCTATTACTGTAAGCAGAACTATTTTCTGTATTCCAGTGAAACTGATCCTATGGAACATACAGAATTTAATACCCTCTAATATTATTTTAGGTTAGTTTCACATTACAAGTAAAAATACTTTACCAAGCATTTCCCTTTTTATTTGTCACACCCACACATAATCTGGTGAACCAATCCTAATTTTGACTACAATTTGAACGCACTGAGCAACCGGGGAAATTTCATTCTAACAGCTGTTTTGCAAGTATCTACTATTCAAAGAATGGACTTCATCCACCCATCCACCCTCTTCACAATTTTCTTTTCTCACTAATTTAAAAGTGACAAGCATAAAGAATGTAAACATTGCTTTGTAACAACAACTGATGGCCAATATTTTGATAGTCATGCAACAGTAAAAAAAACACTACTGGGAGGGGGCAGTGGTAAAAAATGGTATTTTTCACTTCAGAAGTATTCTAAAAAATATCAGAAAAGCAGAGAGTTGTTGATGGAGACAATATAGCAAACCAACACCCAGCTGGCAGTGGAATGTCACGTTTAATTTCCTCTCTTTCTGTGAGGACCACCACTTGCTTTTGTTTCTCCCCTTCCCCATAGGATGCCCTTCTCATTCATCTCATTCTTCTGGGGACCCAACTGCTCAGCAGTCAGTCATAAAAAATAAAAAGCATGTAGATAGACACATGAAATTCTAAGAATGTACACATGCCACTATATCATTTTTACATTAAATTCTCTAATGCAAATATGAAAAGAAATAGAGAATCCCCCCTCCACAGTTTTTAAGTATCAATGTTGCTATCACCTCTTAGAAATTTTATCAGCTCCTCAGGAAAACATAAAGCTACAGTGTGCGTCATCATTGACAATACTCAGTTTGCACAGGACAGAAAAGTCATGCAGAACAGAAGATAAAAAAATCAGTAACTTCATGCAACAGTCTGCTTTTTATGGGTGCTCCCTTTTCATTGGGTGCTGAGCACCTCTAACGAGGAGCTATGCATGCTCCCTCTCTTTCCAGACCTAGCAATAGAGCACTCTGTCTTACGTTATTTGTGCAGTAATGTTTCCCAAAAAATCCTCTTATCTTCAATTTTTCTACGATGAGTCTTTCTCAGAGAACACAGACAAGGGGGTTAGTTGTTGCAACACTTCCTCCCCTCTCCACTGCCTGCTCCAGTAGCCCTGCCTTACAGCTACACATTGGGCCAGGCTGCTGACTTACTCATTTCCTCTCCAAGCTTCCTTTCCTACCACCCTGCTTTACAGGCACGTCTTACCGGGAGTATCCAACTTCAGCACTAGGCTCCCACTGCTGACAGCGTACGGGAGAGCTGCTGTTATCCACGATGCAGAGCACCCGTCTCACCAACACAGTAACGGAACAGACCTAATCCTGTGTTTGTGTGGTCCGAACCTCATCCCAACACGTGGTGATTTAACTGCTTACAACATGAAACAGAATTCAGCAGGGCAATCCAAGCTCAGGCATAGCCTGATCATGTTAACAACGATTTCCCCCAGCATTCCTCAACTGCTCGTCACGCTAACCTTCAACAGAGTAGAGGAAATAAATGCTGATACCCAAATATAGTTATGAACTTCACCTCGATACTTCACACGTAGCTATAAGGAGCACAGTAGAGCTGCTTGGCAGGATCTGTAATGACACAATACGCTTTGTAACACAGTAGTTTAATGAAGTGACAAGAGAGAGAGCATCTCACAGCTTACTGCCTTGCTTTGAAAATGTTTCAATCATAAACCATATAATTATACGTGAGGCAGTTCTATAATGCATCCTTTTTAAAAGTAATACAGAAATATTACCACTTAGAATCAATGCCAAGTGGGAAATGTCAGATGGATTTCAGAAGTACAGTCAGACTAATGCAATTATAATGCATGACACTTCGTTAGTGTCTTCCACTAAATCAGCTCAACATGCTTTCCAAATTGAAATCACCCCTACTATTTATTTCTGTAGATGTGGGGAAATTGAGGTATAAAGGCTTTCTTGGTGGATTTTTACTTTTTTTTTCTTTCTTATGTGGCTCGCTCAAGGGCAAACACAGATGGGAGTACAACAGAGATCATCTGAGCTGCAACAATTTCTTCTATGTTTTTTATCAGGTAGTTTTATAAATAGGCTTGGTGGGAAAAGGCATATTCCAAGAATTGGCATCCTTCTGCATATTTTTGTTTCTTACAGAATATAGTTTCAGATCTGAAAATGGTTTCCTGCTGCTATCGAGAAGACAGCTTTCCATACTTAGAGTATGCCTCTGTTCCCCTATGTGCCAGTGCTGCTGCTTAGGAAGAACAGCAGTTGCTGCCAATTGAGTTATGCCAAGACCTCGTGACAGATTTCCATGCCATTTAGGAGTATAGGCTATATTTGAAAGATATTTATATATTTGTCCACTATATGAAAAAAAGATATGTGGGAATAAGCAGATAGTACCCAGTGCTCATCACTTGTCCTTTAAAATATTCTCTAGGAGATGTATCCTCATTCATTATCATGAAAGAATTGAAATGCTGTTCCCTGGTGCTCACTCTCGTGTTGTCTTCTCTGCACAGAGTTTTCTTTCCTCCTTATTTTGTAGCAAACAAGAGTTGGAGATATGGAAGGAGCACTTATCTATTATAAAAAATGTTGCTAGCAGTATACCTGGGTTGCGATGGCTCACAGGAATATACAATACTACTTTCACCATAGCAGGATCCTGCATTTTATTCAATGTCTGGATTATACCAATAAATTTCATGATTTTTTTTCCTTAAAAAAAGAAAAGAAAAAAACAAACAAACAAACAAAAAACCACCAACAACACAGGAATAAAGGAAACTGAAACTATGAAAAAGCCCCAACACCAGAATTTTAACAGTCAGCCGAAGTGGAAACATGGCACTTAATAAAGGGGCTATGTGACTTTGTAGTGTAATGTTGCCACTGAAGACTACTAATAGTTGATAGCACTTAGGGCTTTTCGCCCACAGACATTCATTTAAGTCATGCTTGTAGAAGAAAGATTGATGACTTCTTTCTGTTGCTCTCCAGTATGCTACAAAGTGGGCCATAAAGGCTATATATCTATTTCCTGGGCATTTTTCCAGTGTGTGGCCTACCCTGGATATTATACCCAGCACAGCCTACATAATAGTCCCAGAGTCCCTGATGAAGAGGATTTGCCAGAGGAGAGGGCATGACCATAACCCTATTTCAACATAGCTATTCTTGGCTAATAAGTTGTGGGTAGCAAACCACATGTTGGAGTGTCCTTGAAGCTGTTTGCATTTATAAAAAGCTGGGCAATGGGTTGACTAATGTTAGAGTAGGGTGAAGAATTCAGATCGCAGTGAGATGCCTTTCTCCTTCCTACTGCCTCTACCCTAAGGAAAACTCAACTGAAAGGCAAGATCTGACCTTTCAAGTACTTTTTTATTAAAGGTTATTTCCCTGGGTTGCAAAAGGACAATTTATTAGTTTCAGTCCTCCACTTACCTAAGAAAATGGCTAGCTTTGAAAGCAATGGTTGACGTTTAGGCTGCCATAAGAGACAGGTCAAGCATTTGATTTATATCCAGGTTTAACTAACTATAGAAAACACACTACAGCTCATTTACTGTTAAGATGGGGTTTGAGGGGTAGTACTTTTTGTAATATTAATCAAAATACAAAAGAAGAAATAATATTCACACGATTAAAAATAAATGGCCAGAAAATGAAACTATTATAATGATTTAATTTATAGGCAAGATGGAGCCAATGCACTTTATTTAACAAAATGAAATTAGTATCCAATGACATTCCACAAACCCTTTTTCTGAATCCCACTGAGTAAATGAGAACAATTATGAGCTAAGAAATAAAAATCATTTAGAGAGATACATACTGATTAACCAAAATGTCAGAATCCCTACAGTACAATTCTATTTTGTAAATAGCAGCATGTATCCATCAACACTACTCAGTAACTTTCAGATAAAAATACAATTAAATAAAACTCCACTAATTCCAGCTAAGAAGATTAATAGAAACAATATCCTTCAACAATCATTGGCAAACTTTAGATAACTTACCCAGCTTTAACAGGGCTGGTTTATATTTCCAAGTTTCACTTACAGTTGTGATCTAATCACTGAAGTAACATTTGTACTGACTTACTGTGCTCTCTTTCTTCCCATTTCTTCCCAATCCCAACTCAGAATTAATATAACACATGTGTTTGAGGCCAATATTCACGAATGGTACAGGGCAAGACTTTGGATGCATCTGTGCCAGACGAAAGGTAACAGTACGAGCCTCTCTCTGTGTGTTTGTATTTAAGGTTTGCTAAGAAATTTGTATATTGCACAGTTAAAATCCAGCTCTTTATAGAATGAAATAACTTGTTCATCCTTTGAAAATAATCATACTGATTTGATTTACAGTTTAATCATCGGTTTCTTTATTGTCTTAGACTCTTCAGTCCTGTGCAATAGCAATAAAGGACCACAGGAAGGTGCCAGATACTCATCCTGCAGCTGCAGATCCAATCAGACAGCTACTTCTCCAGAGACTTGTGCTGCTGGAAAGTGATACTTGTTAAGGGAGCAACACCACCACAGTTATAATACTGGCCTCAAGCTTCCTGAATTAACAGGGCAAAATACTAAGTGCCACACAGAGCAATCTTCCAAAACAGCCAAACTTGAGACTCTCTGTTATAAATCATATACTCGCCTGTACAGCTTTGAAATTATTTCTTTGATATATAGTTCTAACTTTACTTTTCAGCATCCACTTAGTAAAAGTACACTAAAATACAGGACCTATTATTCAATACAGCTTTTACATAAAGCATTGATTAAAACTATTATCTCAGATAATGTTATTAGAGCAAGGAAGACCAGGTTTCCCCGCTGGCCACAAGTGCTACACTTACAGACACCTCTCAGAAGGTGAACCCATCAGCGTTTTAGTTCAAAAGAGTGCTCTTCCGAAGGCTGTATCCTGTCACCTGTGCTCTCTCAGAGATCATTTTCAGAAGAAATGAAAGGGAGAGATGTACTTCAACAGCATGCTGCATGCACTCTATTCACTAACTGGCATTTAGTCCATTCAACAAAATGAGAACTAACCCAAGTAACAATCCACTCCCAAAATGCATACCTTAGATGCTGGCTCCTTAATACCAAACTGGTTTTCCCTACAGAGCAACTCTTTATGTTAATGATATGTATGTCCCAGAAGTGATAGGAGAGAGGAAGTACATGAAAAAAATTGCTGACTATCCTATGTGATGAGACATATAATGAGATGCTTTTGTAAGCTGGTGTGATGCTATAGTAATGACAAATGTGAGAGGAGGGCATGCTTTGTCTTGATAGTGGTGATGTGTGAAGAAATTAATTTGATCAAAAGTACAGTGCCAGCATTCTTTAATACAAATAAATGAACTGAAATACATTAAATTCCTTCCCTCTTCTGTGCATGCACATGCACTTGAACATCATCCAAGCCCACCCAAAGCTTTGGCCAGTGACAGCTCCTGACTAAAGATATCTCCCTTGGAAGAAACAGCTGATTTGTGAAGAAGCACCTGTGCCTGTCCAAGGGGAGAAGGGTAAAAAGAAAGTCATATTTCTACTTTTCTGGGCATCCAGGATAGCAGTGATGGCCCTCTACATCAGAGGTCCCATTCTATTCCCCCGAATGAGATTTCCTATACTCTAAAGTAGCATAAACTTGCATGAATCATGTCTCATAAACATCTTGTCACTGCCAGGATAAGTTTCATGATCAGTCCTCCATTTACTTTAATAAGCAAAGCTAAGTTTTCTGTAAAGGAAAAAATAAACTGAATTTTCACAGGTTTCCTTTGTGGCTCACCAATACCACAACACAAAAGAATGAAGGAAAAATTCCTCAGACCTGGCTGGAAATCACAAAGTAATTTGCAGACCGAAACTGTCCTTGCTTTGTTGATACCTTTTTTGTTCACAAGCAAGAAGCCACTCTCGGTATCAACCAGGCCGTTTCTGGATGGAGTAGGCACCTGCCTTAGCAAAGCAGCACAGGGCTCCTCACATGGAGCCGAGGAGATTCCCCTGTGAAACTACTCCAGATTTTCCATCAAAGCTCATTTTAAGGATTTATAACTTGGATTGAGACATTCTTTCCACACTGCGACTTGGCATTAAAGAACTTGGGCCAGGGATCAAACTAACCCTCTTTTCCAGCACTTCTTTTCAAGTATGGGAAGGCAAATTTCTGATATATAGAGATGCAAAAATATTAAGATATACTTTTGCTCTTTTCTTGTGAGAAAACAGTGGCAAGTAAGACTGCAACTGACTTTCAATATAAAGTCTCCATCCAACTTGTGCTTTCTGAGTCTTAGAAACTGATTTGAATTGTCTGGTTTCCTCTCATGTGGAAGAATAGCTTTGCAAATCAAAATAAACAAAATAAACTGCTTGCTTTCTGAGCTACATATTCAAACAAGACACTTTAACTCCTGCTATTTTTTCTCTGGGCTTTAATGCTTAAAAGTTGTCACTGACTATGATTTTAATATCAATATATACGTTGCACATATTCAGCACACCAGAGAGGTGCTAAAGGTAACACAACATTAAGTAAATATGTTAACAATTCCAAGCTTAAGTGATCTTAGCCTCTTCTTGCTGTCATTAATTTCTATTAAAACACGTTTTGGTGGTGAATGTGTGAGTGGCAATGGTCATGTGTGTGCAACCATTTTGCATTTTGCTGTCTAGCTGAAGCTCAGAGAAATGAAATTATGCTTACACAAATGACAGCCTACACATACACTTCTTCAGTTCAAGAAATGTTTAAGAGTGTTTCAGGAATTGAAAGACTAAGTATGCAGCTCAATACAGCAGGAATACCACTGTACCAGTTTCCCCTTTATCACCATTAAAAGCACCATCCATAATAAAGGCCTGCCTGTTCTGATGATAACAATGCTCAAATGAGCAATCATCCAGCACAATAATTTTTGTGCCAGAAGTAAATTCTGCCAGTCAGTAATCTTAAATAATAAAAATAAGATATAAATCTTATCAGAATTTTGACAACAGAAGGCTTTTCATCCCAAATGAGATTCAGTATTATAATTTTCCTAACTACTTAACAAAAGACCTCTCATATACAGCTTTTGTAACACAGCCAGATCTAGAAAGATCATATAATGAAAAGAAAAAGGCTCCAGATTCCTACTAAAAATGTTCTGAACACCATTCCTTTCTATGATAAAAGGGGAATCTGCCTAAATATGAAGACTGGTGGCACATCATATGGAAAGAGGTAGTGTCTCAAGAAGGGAAGTCCTTATGACCTGGGGACTGTCTTTCATCTGCATTCAATCTGCAGTCTCCCGTGCAAATCTTCTAACACATATCCCCTCTTCTGTGTTGTGCTACATACTTCTATACGACTATAGCATGCCCGAAAATAACACCAAGGATATGTGATTCATGACTCTGAATTTTTCCACCTACAACTTGCCTCTGAAGACAGCAAAAAACCCTCTCTTAGCTCAATATTGAAACAGCAACCTGAAGCCCTCCTGCCAAAGGAAAATAAATCCAGCAATAGTTAAATGCACCACTTCTCATTGAAGAGTTTTTTAATACCAAACTAGCACACTTTTCTGCTGAATACTGACATACTGATATGCAAAATTCAGGTCTGAAGATCAAGGTGGCTTAGATAATGGATAATAACGAAGACGGATAATGATCTGAAGGTACTACACCCCTGAAGTGTAGTACCTTCCATTATAAGCCTGCAAAGCCATTTACATAGAATCAGGGCTTACCTATGTAAAGATCCATCCTTATAGACATGAACATTCAAGTTATTTACTGAGGCTATGAGATAGGTAATGTTTATAGCTCTGCTCACACAGACATCTTGACATAAACACTGGACTCTCTTGCTTGAAACTAGTATCCAAACTATGATATCTGCATCTCTTCTCCTACGAACAAGGTGGAGATGCTTTACTTATTAATGTATTATCACAATCTTCTGACATGAATTTTAGGACACAGAAAGAAATGACCCGACAATGTTCTGAAATAGCAAAAGGCTGGTACCTCAAGAAAAGAAAGGTCTTGAGAAACCTGTCTGGAAATGGAAACACATTTTTCTTCCCCCCTATAGTTATCACCTGACATGTAAGTATAAATGGTATTTTATCTCTAGGCATATGGCGTTTGTTGTTTGTTGGGTTTTTTGGTTTGTTTTTTTTTACTTCAAGGCCAAACCCATACCTCTTATGACAGAAAACAGTTGGTGTCTCTGTGTTTGAGGTCTGATCTCTGGGTTCAAATGACTGGCCTTACGCAGGGCACCCACCACCCTTGAGGAACTGTTCTCCACATGTGCAACTCTTCACTCACTGTCCTGTTTCCTTTTAAAATACACACTCTAGTGATACCCTGGCTCTTGGATAACAGACTAGAAATGAAGGATAGGGATTGAGTAGCTCACTTTAGAGAGCCACAGCCTTTAAATTTAATTAAATCCATATCTTCTACCTCCCACACAATCACCCTGGGACTAAAGGCTTCTGTAAAGTATTAGGAAGGGGATACTCTCATTGCAACCACACCACTATGCAGAAAATAACTCAAGATTTAGGAAGTTGTGAGCAGGAAGCAGAGGATGAAGAAGAAAGGGACTCACTGAAAACACAAACAAATAACTCTGCTGGCTAGAGATTACAGTACTCACTTGTACTGTACTTGTACAGAGGAACTTGTACTCCAGCCTTTTCTTCCAAGAGCCTTTCTGTATTTTGTCCTACACATCGAAGTGAGAAACAGAAATTATTCTAGCAAAAGGAGCGCCATATCTCCTCTCAAATGAGTCCCTAAACAGTAGCCTACCACCTGGCATCCCATGCCACGCTATGCTCAGCTGTTTTCTGAGATTGCACTAATGGTTTCACCAGCTCCTCAGGTAGCTCCGTCTGTGAAGGCTGGCACTCCAGGAAAGCCCACACAGCTGCTTTAACTGTACAGAGGCATGTGGAGTATCACTTTGGGGACTTCCGCTGACAGCTCTGCATTTAGTCTAGTATTTTAGAACAAGGAAAACTGCTTTTCCTGACCTTTCCCATTAACCTTTTAACTCCCTGATAAAATAATAAGAAAGATAATTTAATCATGTGAGCTATTTAAATTTTTTTTTAAACAGGAAGCAATTACTGACAATAAGTAACAAGTATTTAATTCTGGAACACTGGAGGGGGTTTTTTGCTAGCTCAAACTTTTTGTTACAGTAGGCAGGTGCTTATTACACCTGCCCTTTAAATAAACCTTCCTGGCAAGGTGCTTGACTTTGTTAGAGCCAACGCAGCTTCTGAGCATTCTCAGAAGTACAATTTCACGTCTGTACAGATCCTTAATGTAAAATCCTGGGATGGCTATGGATGGACTATAAGTGCTGCCAAAACAGGCAGCTGCTGAGTGGGAGTTCTGAGGATGAGAATGATGGATATAGGGACCTAAAATGCATGTGAGGTAGGTCACAGGAACATAAATTCTTTGGGGGAGGACAGAAGGTCATATTTCATATTTCAGGAATTACTGTACAAAGGCTACCCTTTGTTAAAAGTTCAACCATTTACAACATTATTTAGTTCATAAAATAAGTATGGAACAGAACAGTCCTTAAAACAAACTTTTCCTTAAATTCTTACAATTGTTCTTGAAGGCCTCCAATAATAGAGAATTGCATTTTTTAGTAGGACTTGCTGAATGTCTCTCATTTTAGATGGAAATGTTTGGAGGCACTTCCTGAAAATGTAGAACCCTAATGCCTTTTTATTCTTTTTCATTAATTTGGGAACTACAAGTTGGAATAGAAAGTGGAGCCTGAAATTTTATCAAACTGATGTACCTCAAGTTCAGCAGTCCCACAGAAAGGCTTTGCACCAGATGGCTTTGTTGTCAGCTACCCTGGGCAGGTTCATGTTACTTCCCTATCAGTAATAAAATCCCATACTTACATCAATGTTTCATTTTATGTTACTGTCATTATCTTGTTACAGGTTATAATGGTATTGGCATTATCTGCCTAATAATTATTTCTGAGTCACAGCAGTAAAACTCTTTTAAGTCTCAAGCTCTGACCTAGAAGCTGCTGAACCACTTAAGTTTCATCTGTGTCTCTGACTGGAAAAGATGTTCCATACATTAAAGAAGAATGAAAGTGGGCAAATGGCTTCTCTAGTGCATAGTTTCATAGTAAAACAATCCCTGCTCAGCTAGACAGACTTAAGTGAGTCTCCCCCAATATATTATGTACTGTATTTCTTCAACTTCAAATCCACAGACATATTCTCTTATAAATAGTTATTTATACTACAGAAGAACTATTTATACTACTAAAGAACAGGTGACTTTGGTACATGTCAAAAAAAACTTGCAGGATTTGTATCCTCACGGAAAACTGTAAAATGTCTGAAAATCCTATAGTAAAATGACGCTCAGTGACACAATGCAGTCCTGTAAATAATTATATTAAGAACAGGATATTTCAATTAGTTGTGTTAGCATGCTCCAAATTCCAAACAAGCAACAGCCGCAGTGATACAGAGGGTACGTGCCAATATTGCCTAATCGGTCTTATAATGATGTTCAACCAAAAAACCTGTACACAAAATAAGGAACTCATCTGAATTTATCTGATGTGAAGCAAGAGCTATTTAATAATGGTAACAGGCACATATAATTGCATGTTCTCCATTCTTTGCAAAACAGATGTTTACAAGTTTATTGGGAACTTAAGTTTACATGAGAGGTTCACAGATGTCCTTCAGAAGCACAAAACCCCACAACCTACACTTTGTATTTGGATATATTTTTTTTAGCTTGTGCTATGAAAACCTAAAAGCCCAAAAAGAAAGCCAAGCCTTAAAAAAGTTTCTTAAAATCATAGGTAGATAGTATGGTTATCATGAAACTGGTTTAACTATATATATTCCAATAATGCATTATACACTATATAAAAGAGTTCATGAAGCCTAACAACTGAATAAACAGTATGACCATGTGCAGAGAGACTACACAAATTAGGGAAGATGTGATGCTGGAGCACAACTAGTAGAGCTGCACAAGAGCTCTGCTTTGTGCACAGCCCTCTTACTGCCCTTCATGGGAACATGCAGTGCAAACACCTCAGACTAGTTATGCCTTGCCCAGTTTCTTATGTTTATTCAACTGACTGCACCATCTGAATTTGACACAAGCAAGCCAGCCTTTTTTTGGTGAAAGCTGACAGAATCTCAGTTTGCAGGGAAACCCAAACACTTCCAAACAAAAGGCATGTATTTCTTCTCTCAAAGTGAGGAGGCAGAACAAAGGCTTAAAGCAACAAACAAGTTCTCTTTTTTCTATTGCCTAAGTTTTGAATGTTCCTTGAAAGCATTTGCAAAATCATCTCAGGCTGTTCTCTGTTTCTGGCCGAAAGGTGCTAGCTACTGGCCTCCTGTCACTGTGAGCATGGTGCTTTTAGAGAGCCATGACAAGATAATGTGGCCAGGCCCACTCCAACTAGCCCACATGTGCCTTGCAGGGGAAATGGCCTCTTAAACCCTGAAGCAGTACATGGGAATCCTGGAGCAGCAGCCTCTGTATTCACCTTCTAGTGTGAGCAGATTGGAAGTGTCCCTTTGAACACCACATCCACTTTTGTAAAAAGCCTCAGTACCCTTTCAAAAATAGTGTTTATCCTATTTGTGTCCTTCTGTACCCACTAGCTAGAAGCAGACCTTATAATAGCAGCCTTCCAGTAACTAAACGGAGCCTACAAGAAAGCTGAAAAGGGACTTTTTATAAGATCAAGTAGTAATAGGACAAGGGTTAATAGATTAAAATTGAAAAGTAGATTGAGGTTAGATATAAGGAAGAAGTTCTTTACTATGAGAGATGTGAGGCACTGGCACACAGTGTGTCCCTGCCCATGGCAGGTGATCTGAAGTTAGATAATCTTTAAGGTTCCTTCCAACCCAAACCATTCTATGAGTCTATGATTCTACCTCTTGGTGATGCTTCTCCTTTCTAGCACCACCATCTTTAAGCTTTAGGATGCCCTTTGATACTACTCTCTTCACTCAGCTTTGGGAAGAGTAAACTGCCCTCAGCCTGGAGAAAACCAAGATAGAAAATATCTCCTAATAATTACTTCTTCTGTTTCTGTATGAAAGATTACTTTTGCCGTGACTTTGCCTTTGCCACTTAGTTCCTTTGACACATTCATTAAGGTAATCTGAGGGACAAATACTATTAACCCCCCCCCCCAGCCATAATTACCTGGTAGCAGATATACAAACCTATTCATGTCAAAAGCAGTAAAAATCACGTAAATATAGAAAGCACGTAAGTGGATAGAAAAAAGAAACCAGCACATCTCATCATGCTCTTGTGTGATGAGAAAGTTCAGGAGCTATTGCACCACAATAAGGACCGAACTTGCATATAATCTTAACTTTAATGTGGAATAACAGTGGCTTTCAAACACTTTGCTCACCTCAAAACATCTTCCTGTAGGACTGTTTTGTATTCTGTACAGTAATGTAAGTCTGCTTACAGTAAGAATTTTTTCAACTACTCTTCAGATGCCTTAAAAGGAGTCCACTGATTTAGGTAGGTCTGCTATATGACATGTAAATCTTAACACAAGGAGGGAGTATTTCATATAGTACCAAATATTGAGAACTAAGAAAGAAAACAATTTAGAAAGAAGATATCATTTCATCAAAGATCCTCATACCAAAGGCTTCATCACTGTATTTTTCCTTAAGAGAGAAAATGGATATCTCCTAAAATACCTCTCTGAAGATAGCTCTAAATTAAGAGATAAGGTATGCCTCTAAGAGACGGTTTTACTTGAAGCACAGGCAAATGCAAGGCCCTTCAGAATTTGGCAGACTGACTGTTAAAATTGTTTTGGTTGAGAAGATGGCCAAAGAAAAGCAAAAAGGAGATGACTAAAATAAGCAGAGACAGAACTCAGGAACAGAAAAACCACTGCAGAAAGAAAAGAAAAAAAAAGTAATCCCAGAATAACCCGATTAGTATCAGCATGCATAATAAAAAAACCATTTCAGGTTAAGGTGATGGCTGAAACAATTCAGGATATAGGCAATATTGCCCCAGATTATTTGTTGGGTTGGTTTTTTATTTTGGTTTGTTTTTTTTCCCTTTTAAGACAGAAGGGGTATTAAATTTATGTAGAACAAAATATAGCATTTAAAAATTCCTCATTTTTTTATCTTTGACTGGAAATAACCTACTAATACCTGAAATTTTTACTAGCTGTTCAAGTCAACGGGTTAAGAATGTACTTCAGTAAGTCTGTTTACCAAAACACCCAATATCAACTTGTCAGGCACCAGTAAAATCCTCTCCACTTTCATCAAAAAAAAGTCCAACTGCAGCCTATACTGATGGAAAAAAGTAAGTAACAGCCCTCTTTTATCAAAGTAGTCAAAACACATTCATCTGTTTTCAGTTGGATCTTTCATCAAAATATCTGGGTTTTGGCCTTTTCCTACCTGTACCACAAGAAATCAGAAATAGCTACACTGAAGTCAACATATAAACAGACGGATTTTTGCAATTAGGGCAAGAATGGGTGCCTGTAGCTAAACAACCAACCAAACCAACCATCCAACCAGCCATATCTCCCTTTGGCACTACTGTACTTCTCATCATACCTTATTGTAAGCTTATGGCACTGATGAGTATCCGATGCCCTATCTTGTTTGCAAACACTTAAAAAGCTGATTTGTTTCTACATTGGATCATTGCTTCTCTAATGCCATTCAAAATTTGGTGCTGTCCTAATGTTTGGTTTTTTTTTTTCCTGAGGAATTAGGTGATATAAACTGTTTTTCCATAACACTGTCATCTTTGCCAGGCATCAAAACCAGTTGAAGGCAGACAGACAAAGCCCAGTGCTCCCAGAAGCACAGCAAAAGCTGAGAAGGGAGCTCTCAGGGCAGGGGGTGGCATGGAGACCATGGCGTGACTCAGGGGAAGCTCTGAGGTGCCGGACGTGCTGTGACTAACCATGGTGGGGAAGGAAAGTCACCTCCCACCCCCACATCACGTGAGTCACTCATCCCAGAGATTAATTGCACAGAAGATGAAGGACAGCAATAGCAGCAGGCATTCACACAGGAAGAGGCCTTTCGAAAAGCAGAATTACATCCAGCAATGGTGCATATTCCCAGTTCAGTCCTCCTGTGTCCTCCACCGCTCCCATACCTGAGCGACTCCAATCAATAACCCAACTAATTGCAGTGGATTTATCAAAGAATATATATTTTGCATAAATATGTTGCAATATTTCTGAGGTTTGCATATTTATTTATGTATATTCAATTTATTTATGCACATTTAATTTATTTATGCATATTCCATTTATTTATGCATATTCCATACCGGTTTGTCTAGTATGTTGATCACTTACAGTCCACAGCATTTAGATACAAGATAATTTCATTCAAAATGGAGGCATCTAGCCTGAGGTGAGCATTTAGGATCCATCAACAGTCTATGCCCAGAGAAACAAGAAACTATGAGGCAGTTTAACCTATGAAGGAGCCTAAAACAAGAAAAATGAATTTCTCTCTAAAGATGCTTTCAATAATCACAAAAGCAGCACAGAGGACTAAAATTACATCCCTAATTTTTAGTTTACTAAAATTAATGAGACTAATCCCACCTGTAGAGCACAACTACCTTTAAACTCAGACTTTTACTTTGTGGTTGACTATGGAGGCATCTGGCTAAGTATTTATAGGTGGAATAGAAGGATCTATAGAAAGAAAGAGCTCACAGCAGATCCTGTTCTTTACAGTTTCACAAGCAGGAGCTGTAGAGACCCAGCCATTCCAGGAGGGGCACACTTATTCCCTAACCATCCGTATCTCACTGTCTTGCTTTTGTTTTTCTAGCTGCATAGTAAAAAAGCAACCCAGGCCTGGCATATATATTGGTATAAACAAGGTGGTCACACAACAAAATAACTGTACACACATTTAGTAGGAACATCAGGCTAGGAATAAAAATATAAATAGGATTTTATAATGTGGCAAGACCTCTATCTGGGGACTTATCACACTGAAGGAGGAGATTAATGAACTGAGAATGCGTACACATCTACCTAGATGCCTAACAGTTCAATGATTCCCTCCCTCCCTGATGGGAGTATCTTCTTGTTATTCTGACATTCCCAGAACTCTGGCCTCGGATACATTACTGCTCACATCTTCCTTGCCAGCTACCTAACTCCATTAGGTATAATTGTATTTTATCAGAAAGGCAAGATAACAAAGATGCCACACATGCACTTATCTGTACCGAATATATGAGGGTTACCTCATAATGCGGTATGATGCCAATACTTAAAATAATTTAAATATGGAGGGTAAAAAACTTTACTATTTTAAAGACAGACATAAAAATGTCTTACTCACAATAAAACACAACATAAGGTGTTTTTCCTGATCTAGGTCCCATTCTGAGATGTTAAATATGTATTTATATCATAGCTTTATGGAATGTAAAACATCCCATTCAAGTTTCCAGATTTTACTTCAAAGGCCCATTTTGCCACTTCTAGTTTAGGCTTTTGGGCTAAAATGTTTTGGGCTGAAAGCAGTCCAGAACTGTTCTCAGTTCTGAACAAACACAACCAGACCATTCCTATTTTACATATATTTATTATAGGCATGCATTAAAACTTTGGAAAACACTGAGATTAAATCTTACAGCTAAAACACCACCACACTGCAGCAAAAGTCAAATAGCACACTGTCAACAGTGTTAACCTGATAGAGAAATTAAGTCAACTGCTTCTATGAAGATAAGTTTTTTATGAAAATAAAAAATAAAACAAAAAAAAGAGAAATAAAGTAACAGCAGTAAATTACTCTAGAGCTATCCATCCTTTCAATGTAAAAATATAAACATGTCAAGCAGTATTAATATTTTTATATTACATACATGGAGTACATACAGATGAACACAATAAATTGCTTTCATTCTCCTCTGATCCTGAGCCAGCTCTGTATCAGGCCAATATTTTGGCATTAATTAATGTAGCTTTAAAACTACTCCACCTTGTGCCAGCTGCCTAAAGCATCCCATAGTTCTCACGAATGATGGGGCTGCCAGCAATCCCCAGTTACACCACTCTACCAGCAGTCACAGTACTCCATGGTCAACAGCCCACTGGACTGGCTGTCCTCCCCATGGCCCTCAATGAGTGATAACTATCTTATCTGGTGTTAGTGCTCTCTGGGTCCTGCCAAGTCTGACCTAAACTGTATTTATCATTCCTCATATGATTATACAATCATGCAATGTTCAGAGTCCGGCACTGTGGGAACATATTCAGGGAAAGGGTCATACTTTGATGTAGTGTGATTTAAATGTAAACAGAAGCGCATACTAAAGTTGCTGGTAAGCTTTATTTTAATGTAAATCCTTGGTGAGAGAAAGGGTAGGGAATTATCAGTGCAATCAGCTGTGGTGATTCATTCAAATATCAATGCCAACTTTTTGAACAAATCAATAATTTACTGAAAGAAATGCTCCCAGCCTGGTTTCCTAGGCCATTTGTTTCTAGGCATACATTTTATTTTCACAAGGGAAAACTCCTTTGAGCATGTAAGAATTACTACCTTTGTAAACACAGAATGTAGGGTTCTTGCTGTGCATTTGTTTCTTACACTGTGTATAAGGAAACTGTGTACAATTTGTGTTTTTTTCTTGAGTCACTCAAATGCCTAAATGAGAATGAAAACTGGAAGGCATATGATAAAAGCCACTATGAAGGGGCATTTTGGAGTATTATGGGAGTGGTGTATTTTCTTGGCATATATTTTTGGCAGAAAGAATCTGGAAAGGTTTATTTGGTAAAATCTGGACTCCATATATATTTTCAATTGCAGCATGCTTCACATGGAGTAAGAACGACATGAGATGGCTCTCAGCCAAGGAGAAGTACGCTATGTTAACATCCACTTACACTGACAACCGAAGTGTTTCAGATTGCAGGAAAGAATGACACTATTATCCCAAGGTAACTTATTGACATATGCTGACTTTTTTTGAGGTGCAGCCGTAACCCTTTTCTTACTTTCCAGTGGTATCCTTTGCATGGCAGCGACTGTATTTGCTACTGCACTCGTTCTCCGGACTGTCCCCATACCCTCATTCACTATTGCTTCAAGAGCGCTTCTAGTCCAGTCATTTTGAGCTTTAAAACCACAGATGATTACAAAACTTTATTAACTCCAACTGGATTCTTTTAAGAGGAAATTTATATAAACAAAATCATAGAATCATAGAAGAGTTAGGGTTGGAAAGGACCTTAAGGTCATCAAGTTCCAACCCCACTGCCATGGGCAGAGACACCTCACACTAAACCGTATCACCCAAGGCCTCGTCCAACCTGGCCTTGAACACTGCCAGGGATGGAGCATTCACAACCACCCTGGGCAACTTATTCCAGTGCCTCACCACCCTAACAGGAAAGAATTTCCTCCTTATATCCAATCTAAACTTCCCCTGTTAAAGTTTGAGCCTGTTACCCCTTGTCCTATCACTGCAATCCCTAATGAAGAGTTCCTCCCCAGCATCCCTGTAGGCCCCCTTCAGATACTGGAAGGCTGCTATGAGGTCTCCATGCAGCCTTCTCTTCTCCAGGCTGAACAGTCCCAACTTTCTCACCCTGTCTTCATATGGGAGGAGCTCCAGTCCCCTGATCATTCTTGTGGCCCTCCTCTGGACTTGTTCCAGCAGTTACATGTCCTTTTTATGCTGAGGACACCAGAACTGCATACAATACTCCAAGTGAGGTCTCACGAAGCAGAATAGAGGGGCAGGATCACCTCCTTCGACCTGCTGGTCACACTGCTTTTGATGAAGCCCAGGATATGGTTGGCTTTCTGGGCTGCAAGCGCACACTGAAGCCAGCTCATGTTCATTTTCTCATCGACCAGCACCCCCAAGTCCTTCTGCACAGGGCTGCTCTGAATCTCTTCTCTGCCCTGCCTGTAGCTGTGCCTGGGATTGCTCCGACCCAGGTGTAGGACCTTGCATTTGTCATGGTTAAACTTCATGAGGTTGGCATCAGCCCACCTCACAAGCGTGTCAAGGGCCCTCTGGATGGCATTCCTTCCCTCCAGCGTATCAACCGAACCACACAGCTTGGTGTCATCAGCAAACTTGCTGAGGGCGCACTCAATCCCACTGTCCATGTCAGCGATGAAGATGTTAAACAAGACCAGTCCCAACACTGATCCCTGAGGGACACCACTCGTTACTGGTCTCCAGCTGGACATTGAGCTATTGACCACAGCTCTTTGTGTGCGGCCATCCAGCCAGTTCTTTATCCACAGAGTGGTCCATCCATCAAATTGATGTCTCTTCAATTTAGAGACAAGGATGTCGAGTAGGACAGTGTTGAACGCTTTACACAAGTCCAGGTAGATGACATCAACTGCTCTACCCCTGTCCATCAGTTCTGTAGCCCCATCATAGAAGGCCACCAAATTGGTCAGGCAGGATTTCCCCTTGGTGAAGCCATGCTGGCTGTCACCAAGCACCTTGTTGTTTTTCATGTGCCTTAGCATGCCTTCCAGGAGAATCTGCTCCAAGATTTTTCCAGGCACAGAGGTGAGACTGACTGGTCTGTAATTCCCTGGGTCATCCGTTTTCCCCTTCTTGAAAATGGGGGTTATATGTCCCTTTTTCCAGTCATCGGGAACTTTACCTGACTGCCATGATTTTTTAAATATGATGGCCAGCAGTTTAGCAACTTCATTCGCCAGCTCCTTCAGGACCCGTGGATGGATTTCATCAGGACCCATGGAATTGTGCATGTTTAGGTTTTTAACCAGATGCTCTCCTACAGTGGGCCCAAGGTCTTCATTCTCACAGTCTCTGTGTCTGCCTTCCAAGACTTGGGTGGTGCAGTCAGAGCCTTTGCTAGAGAAGACCGAGGCAAAGAAGTCATTCAGAACCTCAGGCTTCTCCAAATCCAGGGTAGACAGTTCTCCCGAGAGCTTCCTGAGGGGGCCTACACCCTCCCTAGTCTGTTTTTTATTTGCTATGTACCTGTAGAATCCCTTCCTGTTATCCTTAATATCTCTAGCCAAGTTTAATTCTAACTGGGCCTTAGCTTTCCTAACCTGGTCCCTAGCTTCCCAGACAACATCCCTGTACTCTTCCCAGACCGCCTGTCCTTGCTTCCGCATTTTATAAGCCTCTTTTTTCATTTGACTTTTCCTCAGCAGCTACTTGTCCATCCAAGGAGGTCTTCTGGCCCTCCTGCTGCACTTCCTTCTAGTTGGGATGCAACACTCCTGAGCTTGTAGCAGGTGATCCTTGAGTATCAACCAAGAGTCTTGGGCTCCCCTGCCCTCTAGGGCTATATCCCATGGAACCTTACTAAGCAGGTTCCTGAAGAGGCCAAAGTCTGCTCTTTTGAAGTCTAGGGCAGTGAGCTTGCTGTACGCTCTTCTCACTGTCCTGAGGATCTCAAATTCGACAATCTCATGATCGCTGCATCCAAGGCTGCCCTGGAGTGCCAATTTCCAATGAGCCCTTCCCTGTTGGTGAGTACGAGGTCAAGCATGGAACCTCTCCTTGTCGGTTCCTCTATTACTTGCAGAAGGAAGTTGTCTTCCACACAACCGAGGAACCTCCTGGATTGCTTGTGCCAGGCGGTATCACCATTTCAACAGATGTCAGGGTGGTTGAAGTCACCCATGAGAACGAGGGCCTGTGAGCGTGAGGCTTTTCCTATCTGCCTATAGAGTGCTTCATCCGCAGATTCCTCTTGGTCAGGCACCCTTAATGAGATCAGAGCCACATCATATTCTAAACAGGTCCCTTTAGTCAATAGCAGGTATTTGCCATCGTAACATAAACAATCCAGAGTACAACCCATGACACCACATTAAAAAAGAATTATTTGGCTCTCAATATGGGAAATCCCTTGTTGCATCAGACCAAAATCAAGTATAAAGTGAGATATCCAACTTTGTTTCATAAGGTTAAAAGGATTAATAAAAGTATCTAAATGGCATACTAATAAATCTATTGATAAACCTCCCAGGACATACTGTAAGCCAGAATCTCATTAAAGATGATGTTAAAATTCAGTAGAGACCCTGTTTCTTTGCTTGGAAAAAGTCAATATGAATACACAGCAGGCAAAGAAAGGAAAAACTGACCACCAGGTGAGAATCACTTTCTAGGCTCCTGCCTTTTGAATGTTAAGCAAGAAATCTGTCTTGTACCATGAAGGAAACACTGTAAAATTAACAAATTTATCTATGATTCTGAAGTATCACATAGAACATATATAATAAGAAATGTGTCACATTTGAATATTGATAATAGGAGTTCAACAGCCTTGGCTTGTTACATTTTTATCAGCATAACAAGTGAAAACACTATGATAATCAGTAGAAGTTAAGCTTTTTAAAGTTTTCTGCTTCAAAATCTTTACTGGCTTATGTGCAGTTTCTGTCAACCTGCCCAGCTAACAGGGAATAAAGTTTTGCTATTAGGCAGAGGCAGACCCCAGTCTAATTTGTCTTTTCTATATTCCTCATTACTGTGATTCTGTTCCACTTGGTAGTATGAAAATCAGCAAGTCCCTGCAGATGTGTAAGACACTGTTCTGCCAGCCAGTGATATTTTCTAAATTAATTTCAAATTAATTTTTCCCTATGTCAGAAATCATTGTTAGTGGTAGACTGAAACGTAATGTTTTTCATACACTGGAATGCGCAACCAATTAGCAATTATATAGAGGACTGAAATTCAGTTCTGGGTTCCTACATACTGAGTACTCCATACATGGAGCACAAATAATAACAAGTGAACACGTTGCTTTTATTGTCCCAAAATACAATGGGAATCCAAAGAAGTGCAGCAAAGGCTGAGCTGAAAATCCCATTCTAGAAATACCAGGAACATATCACACTTTTAAGACTCGATTAGCTTGGACTTAAAAAACTTCAATATCATCAAAATATCTACCTATTTAAGGGCAAAAATAATTACAAAATGCATTAACCAAACCAAACCAAACCAAAACAAAACACAAAACCCCCCCAAAACCACAATTGCATGTGTACATGGGTAAGAAAAGCAAGAATTAGACAGAAGCAAAAAAGGGAGAAGTACAACCAAGAATCTTGTCCCACCCACACCACCAGCTTCATAGTTCAGTCAGAAAACTAATCAGAACATGGGGAGGAAACTAGGTCACTATGCCAGGAACATATTTTTGATGAAAAAATTAGTTGTTTTATCCAATGACAACTTTCCAACACTTCTCAAAGCAGGCGACATGTTAGTTGTAGCAAACTAAGAATGTGCTGCATGTGCTTTTATTCCATTCTGCCTCTCATCGTGTCAGCCATTTTTCCCTAAAGCCTCCACATTGCATCCATTGACTCCTGACTGCAGGGCTCCTCATGCAGCCAAATGACACAGCTCCTTAGGCAGCTGCTGCTGCTACAAAGCTCCTGCATGAGCCCTTCTCACCACTAACAGCACTTTGACTTGTCAGCACAACAGCATGAATTTGAGGGCAGGACCTATGTTCTCTGCTTGGAAGCCCGTGGAACCATAGGAATATAGTCAGCTCATCCGTACTTCCCCAAGAATAGCCCGCACCTCTTTATGACTGCGGTGCATCATTCCTTTTAAATGCATGGAAGCTGAAGGGAAAGGAAAGCAGGATCTTGCAAGCTCATCTCAGCCAATGCCCATCAGATGCACGGAAGCAAGGCTGGCAGAAAGAAGTACTGGGGAGAGAGCAAAGTGGCAAACACCATCTGGTGAAAGCTCACAGCATTCAGGTAATAGTAGTGTACCATTTCCAAAGTAAAATAGCAGGAACCTGCACTAAAATCACTGCAAAAAGAAATAAAGTAGCAGAAATCCCGTTTCATGCTAATTATGTTACTTCTATTCTGCCATCTTACACAATCTTACATGAGCTTTAAATTCCTTCCTCAATGTATTGTAGGGCCAATCACTATTTCTAAAAGCTGACAAATATAAAAGCTCAGTTTTCTGCCTCCTGAAGAACAAGGGACAGACCAAAGCATCTTAGCTTATCAAGGAAAAGGAAAATGGCTCATGAAACTCAATGCTCTTCTAACATCTGGAATTTACACAAAAAATTATCTCTGCCTCCCAGTAGCTTGCCTGATCTCTAGTTCCATCAGTAAGTCCTTTCCTTCTGACACCTTTTATGTTCTCTGAACGGCTCTTAAAGCCAGTGCAGCACCACTAATGAGGAGAAACAACTAGATGGTCTCAACTTCCTCACTGCCTCTGAAATGCATTTAGAAACAGCACTTCTCCCTCCTGAAGATCCCCAAATAAGCTAGAAGGAGCTAAACAAAGTACCATGTATGTTACTAATTAAAGCAAGAAAGTATCAAGGAATTCTACTATGCTTCAGGATCCTCCATGCAGCTATTTAAATAGCGAATAAAAGGTATGTCTCACTTTAGATAGTGTAAGATCTAGCAACATGAGAGGACATTGCAGATGGATAGAAAAGGACATATTTAAGAGAAGGCCAGACATGTCAAATCTGTAAGTGCAGATACACTCAAATGAACTATATTTCCCTGGAAATACCCTTGAGGGTATACATCCTGACCCTCTGGGAATGAATCCTGGTCTCCAGCTGTGGTGTTTTCATGCTTGTCTGGTGTTTAATTACTAATCCACATGGCAAAGTGCAACATGATGTGGGAGTACTGAGTCAGGTCACTGGAATGGGGTCTCTATCTCGCCAAGGGCAGCACCATTTGGGTATGCATGGGGCAGCAATGTAGATCACTATAGTAGACAACATTCACAGCGCATCACCAGCACAGTGAACATCAGGTTTACTTTAGGCATCATATTTGACATGTTTTAACACTCAAGTCATACAGGCTTAATCAAGAACCTGTAACTTACTTGGCCTGCTTAGAAGGCATTTTTCAAGGCTAATACTATAAATACAAGGAAACTCCATACATACTCCAAAACATCCCACTCCTCTAGGAAGATAGTTCATACCTGTTTTGCTGGAACTTAAATGCATAATGTATTTCTAGCTAAGAGTCTTCCATTTACATCTTCTTATATTTCTCACAGGAATAATTACCATGCATCTTTTAGCACATTCATCTTGCCATCTGATCTGCCCAATCTCATTCGTGTTTTTTCTGACTTCCTTTCCATTAAATTTCAACTATATGCAAATGCTATTTCACCCTCTTGAGAAAGACTGTCCAGAGTTTTTCCAACTATGCTCATCGTCTTTTGAAGTTTCACCCATTCAAACCCTCACATCATGAGTGGCTTGGCACTGAATACGATTTAATTATTATTTTAAAATACCAGCAATTGAAGCCAGAAAAGGAATTGATTAATATCAGCATGTCACCCAATTAAAAAGATACCATATTTTACAATCCATCACCAAATCCTAACATGCTGAAACTCTGCCGAACACTCTGCTAAGCCAATACCACAAAGGCAATGAGGAAAAGTCACAAGGAAGACAACAGTACTTCTTCTTAAACACTAAGCCTCCTGAAAAAGAAATTTCTGAAGGTGCTGCACTCTGAGAAAATCCTCCTCTTCCAGAGCAGCAGACGCCTCTCTTAGATCTAAAACACCATTTGAGAAATCATCACTGAAGCTGTTCATCAGCAACATGAAAACAGCAACAAAATGCCCATGAAGTCCATAAACTCTTTCTTTCTCAAACGAATTATTAGGATGATCTGGGGTTTTTATCATGAAGGAGAAACCTCACACTGCTTGTAGAAGGGCTACCTGAAATGCCTGCTTCAGAAAGAACTACATTCTCCAGCATTTTGTCTTTTAAAGCATGTCCCTTCTCTCCCTCCAATGCAGCTGTTCATCCCTGTAGCTCTTCCATACTTCTGAATTAAGCAGAAACACACTGTGACTGTTATTTTGACTTTCTGCCAATAGGCAGAAAACTGTAAGATAGCAAGAAGCTGGATCTTCTTTTCCTCCAGCAGGTAGAGGATCTCTACCAAGGCCACGAGTGGGGATGAGGCCTCTGGGCAAGCAAGTGAAATATGTGTAAAGAACAGAGGAGTAAGAAAAACAATGAGAAAAAGTAATCCCACTCACTCTTCAGCATTAGGCACCAGGCAGTAGACTTGGGCATTCATGGAACAACATAAGAACAGGGCAAAACCAGTGATTTAAATAGCCATAAGGGAGCATTTATTTTTTTGCACCTCCTCTTCTTTGCTTACAAGCTATAATCCCAGTGGTGTTTTATGCAGAGCTCTGTGCGCTACCCTATTTTTACACTCTTCTGAATCACTAAGCTCTACAAGCAGATCCAAATGAATCCCAATAGGGGCCTCAAGATTGTCTTCCAAATGCACAGTTTACAAAAGAAAATGTTTGCAATATTCACACAGTGAATGAGGTTAACTGAAAGGCAAATTATTCATGACTCAGTCACAGAATTAAATGCAATAGTCAAAATACACTGCTGTGTAAAATCAATATGTATCTTTTCTGAGAGGAAAATAAAACCCATGTATGATACTGCAAGGTAGTAAAGAAAGTGTGCACGTGCTCTGATCCCAGTATTTGGCATTAGAGGCTGGTGTCTATAGCCGGATGTGCTGACCCTTCACAAGTGAAGGCAATTACTATACAAAGGGGAAAAGTCTTATGATATTTTGAGCTCAACAGATGTGTGACCAAACTAAATGAAACATTAGATTATTTAGTGTGCTACTAGAGAAATAGCTGGCTGAACCAGCCTCACATTTAATTAGGATACAGTGTCAAGATTCCCTGCCTGAAGCCACTGAAAAATTATCTGTACAAAGAGTTTTGTTTAAATTGCACTAAAATACTGCACTAAAATTCCCAGTCTTTTCCCTCATAAATTTTAAAAACAACATGACTAAGAACAACCCTACAAAGTCTAGCTAGGACTTCAATCAAATGTTTAGCAAAATATACTGTCACTTTTGTTTGATTGCAGAATATTCTTATCACCTGAGCAGAGAAAAACCAGTGCCTGTATAAGGAAGGGTATAGTGCTGGATGGATGAGGAGGAGCAAGCCCCAGGAGCAGAGTCAAGGGCGCTTCCCAGAGCACTGGTGCCAGTTCAGCAAACTGGAAGGCTCCCAAGTCCTGTGATGGCAAGAGGACTTAGAGCTCAGACAACAGTGGCCAGGAACCAAGGGGAGCCACAGTCTTTTCTGCCTCATACAGTCTTCTTATTCTCTATAGTTCAGTCCCTATTTAAAAAATAAAAAGGATTCTTAGCAATGTCTTACCTTACCCAAATATCATGGAGCTCCCAGTTTAGTTTTGTCTGTTTGCTTTTATACCCCTGGTGTGGCCCTACCATAAAGGGGCTAAGATCAATGTCACATACTAATTCTCACTGTTGCACTTCTGTCTTCTCATCCAAGTTTCCATACCTTGCCTCTTCTTTCCGCATTTACCTATTTCATTATCCCCAGATTTCTTCCAAACTCATTTTCTCCCCAGTTTCTCTCCTTAGCACATCTCTAAACTACAATCCCTTCGTTGCTTCATTAATGCTGTTTCACCCAAATGGCACCCAGGCCTGAGAAAGTTAAATCCTGTTCGTCAGGGCAAAGCTTTCATTTTCTCAATGCCCATGCCCAGTATCACAGCAACTTATTAACTGCTGGGAAATGCAAACCCAAGGACTGGAGCATGTTCAGCACAAGCATAATTAGGGATGATTTATTTTCTAAAGTCTGAGTTTAGAAAGCTTGTGTGAACTGAGACTTTCCAACGCTCACATCCTGTTCAAATTTCAGAAGATTTTTACACGGAAGAAGTGAAAAGCACTTTCCTGACCCTCCAGCATTCCCTTGCCAAATTCAAAGACTCTGCTCCAAATTAGAGTTGTAGCTTCATAGTGAAATAATCATAGGACTCTTCTCATTGTATCCAGCACAGTAGTGCCTATTTCCATTTCATCTTTATTCCTGGAAATACACAAAACATAATTTTACAGATACTCTTTGAAAACTTTTGCTTAAAGCCAACACCTGCCTTAGAAGTATTTGTCCATATATTTAAAGTTGAGAAACCTATAAATAGCTATAATCAAGAACTTGTGGTGGACAGAGATAATTTACCATCCTTACATCTTCCAATATATCTGGGAGATTGGCACTAAGTTTCATTGAGCCCTAGATGCTAGGTCCCTACATCACTTTGAAAATTTGCTTACAAATTTTACCTGAACTTTATTTGTCTTTGGAGATTTTATGGCATGTACTGGGGATGTGACTATCTCCTCATGGAAGCAAAGAGACCAATTATGGAGGTATTGTCTCCTTTCTGCAGTCTGCTTTAAAAGCTGGATATCTCTAATTGTTTCTCAGAGACCCCCATCCAGCCTAGAACAGTTGTGTGCAGACCCTTCAGGAGCCTACATGACCAGATGTATCACCTCCACCACCTGAATATTAACTACAGCATATTGTCATCTATCTGCAGTTATAAAACCTCTGCCTGAAAAAGAAATAGAACTGGGATAAAAATCAACAACAAGCTAATGGGCCACCATGCTAATTAGCTGGCTGGAAGGAGGAACAATAATATATAAGCCCTTGAGGTGGGAGTCAGATGTGGCAGAAGCATCCTACAGCTGCTGGGAAGGCTCAGAAGAGGCTGCAGCCCAGGCTCCCAAGAAGGGGGTAACTGCACTCCCCTTTCTTATGGGTTCTCTGTCATAAACACTGTGGCACTCAGAAATGGAGCAATACAGTCCCAAAGTATAATCCATAGTTCAGCAAGAGCATTTTACTCATTATGTTTTAAGCATATAGCATGTAGGGTGGGTTGTTTATTCCATCCAAAATACAAGTTATAATTTTCTCTCAGTCCCAGCAGACCACAACCCATATTCTAAAAACAGGTTTTCTTCAAGTTTCTGAAGTTGTGATTTTTCTGTGAATGTATAGAATCGTAGAATGGTTAGGATTGGAAAGGACCTTAAGATCATAGAATCACAGAATCATAGAATAGTTAGGGTTGGAAAGGACCTTAAGATCATCAAGTTCCAACCCCCCTGCCATGGGCAGGGACACCTCACTCTAAACTATATCACCCAAGGCCTCATCCAACCTGGCCTTGATGTAGATTAACTGCAGATTAATGTAGATTAACTGCAGCATCAAAAACTACCTTGCGTCAAAAACATGTCATGGGCAAGTAAAGTGTTGTAATGGGCTGTGTGGGAAGCTCAGATAAACAAATTGGCTTGAGGTAAGAAAGTCACCCTTAAGGAAAATGAATGAAGACTGGAAATGCAAGCAAAGCTGGGCAGGCACACACTTTGAGCTCTTTTGAAAGCACAAGAGGGGAAAAATAACAGTTAGCAAAAGCCCAATAAATATATTAGAGGAATTTGTTTATTACTGGAGAGGTCACTGCATCCATTTGTCAGCTGACATGAAGCCTGCTAGGATCCTAACACAGTTAGGACTCTTTGCCATTAACTGACTGACAAGGGCTCGGAAGATTCTAACAGTGGGGAGCAATTTTTCATTTTCTGAGAAAAATATGCTGTCATTTCACTGGGATCATTTGTTTTACAGTACTCAGAATAACCTCAGAGTTTAAACAATGCTTAAGCAAAAGCAGGCATGAGACTGCAGCCCCAGGAAGGTTAGGGGTTTGTTTTTATTCAAATAGAGGCAGCAGCACTCAGGCTCAGAGTATTCGGCTCTGTTTTCCTGTTACGCTTTTCCTTCATAATAACTGCTTTTCATTTTCAAAAAAATACAGCAATAAAAACGGAAATTCCATCAAAGCTGTCTTCTTTTATAAGAAAGTAGGGGGGGGAGGGGGAACCAGAAAACCATATGGAAGTCAATTAAATGCTTTATTTGTTCAGCAAAAAAAGGGACTGTGTATTTCCTGAATTAAATTTGTTTTCATTGTCCTTCTGTGGGCAACTGTTTTAGGGATATCATATACAATGTCAGTCCTGGTTCATGACTTTTCAAAGTCAAAGACTATATTTTGCAGGTACATGGTTTTACAACTGAGGTTAACTCCCTAAAATCTTTGCTTTATGTTTACAGTGATGTAACTAGAAGCAAACTATGTCTTGTTACAACTTTTGCAATGCAGCTCCTACATAATTATTAATAATTGTATAATAACAATAATACATGCATAATTTCTGTATTAACTAAAAAAAAAAAAAAAACCCTTAAGGGAAAGGGTACAAATAATATTTATTTTTTCCTCTAAATATCCAGAAAAATGATATGCATAAGTGGACACTTTTGGACAGCATTAGACGTAGGGCCCTGATGAAGAAAATCTGTCAAGAAAACATTACTTTCATCCTCATCCATTACTGGAAATTGCAGGTGATACTGTTATGAAAATGGAACAAATCTCAATGCCCTAATTTTAAATTATAATTTTTTACCCACTGGATGCTGGACATGTAATATTCAGTGGTTTTAGTTTTAAGGTGATTTAAGACAGCAGTGAGTCACCAAGGTCACTCTTTGTTATGGTTTTGGCATTGTCCTTCCTTAACCTTTACACTATCTGCTGCTTATTGACATTGTTAGAGTTGCACGCAAGATAAGCTACCAGTTCTTTGGGGTTGAAACAATAAAAATTAACGTGCAGTTACCTAGCACATTGATAAGTATTTCAAGAATAATACAAAGAGTAATTAACACCTACTGATGTCTAGATGTACATTAGAAAGTTCTCTTACAAATTAATATGCACCTTAGAAAGTGCAATATATACTGTAATTACATCTCACTGTCTGTATAATAAGTATCTCGAAGAAAAGGCAGAATTGCAAATGTTTATCACAAAGAACCCACAAAAGGGGAAGAAGAAGTAGCCTGAAAGTTTTGGCATTCAGTTTAATTAACCTGCACAGGATTTTACTGGTAATTTGATTAGAACAGCTGTAGATAGTACGTAAGAGCATGAGAGGGACATGACAATTTAGGACTATAATTGGTGGGAAGCTGGAGGACATGATAATATGAGGAACACTGTTTTGGGTTAGACTCATAGTTAGCTTTTCATACAGCATCCATCAGAGAACTTTGCTTTATATCCTGCGCAACAAGTAAAAGAAATATGTGCTTGATTATTCTCTTTGAACAATACTCTGTCATATTTTTAAAATACAGAAATAACTGCTTATTACTAATTTCCAAGGTTGGATTCCTTAGCCATTAAACTATCACTATATCCAAGTGAGGTCAGAGATAAGACTTGTGTTTGCTTCAGTTTTCATATACGATGTCAAAAGAAATGTGAAAGTACAAAATCATCAGCATGTTCTATTAAATACACCATCCTAAGTCAAACAAATTAACCATAAATATTCAAAACAGAATAAAAACTGAGACCAAATGGTAATGAAAAAAAAATAATCAATCTTGACACATTGAATTCACTATTGCTATTTACAAGTTATATAAACTGATAACTTCTTCCCTCACATTGTCTATCTTTGGGTGCAATCATATAAATGCTTATAGTAGGCTCTTAAAGTTGAAAGGGTAGAATACTAAGCTTGAAACTTCAGACAAGGAAGAGAATTTACTTAATAAAATTAAAGATCTGGAAACAAAAATGCTTTAAAATCTTCTGAAAGGTGGGCAAGAGGTTTAAAACAAACAAAAATCCAAACTGAACTATTTCCCAACTTAAGGAGCTTATGTTAAGGCCTCACAAGGAGATGGATTCTTACAGGTGTCATACCTGGGTGCTCTGATCGTATAATATGAACTCAAGTACCAGCAATAGGATTCACACTTATACTGTGAGTCACATCATTGCTTAAAAAATGCTCCAGTGCATGGGAAGAACAGCTGAACAAAGAAGAGATATTGCTGGAAAAGGGAGCACATTTAGAAGAATTCATGGCCGTAGTGAAACCGGTCAGTTGAGACCTGATATAGAAGCACTTCTGGGCTTCTTGCTGACATAAAGCTTTCAGCAACATCCATAGTTCCAGCCACGAGTTCCCTTTGTATCACTTCCAAGTGGTTACCTAAATCTACCCCAACAGAAAATGCCTTACTCACAGTTATTCTTACCTTAGTTGCTTCTCACCATTTTACTATGCACAAATTTTTCAGCTGTCATCAAACTCTATGTGGGAAAAATTGCTACAGCACACTCAGTACTATAAGCTCCCTATACACTCCCTGTACTATAAGCTCCTGAGCTCATGCTGGGTAAAACTCTGAGATCCTGACTTTCTGGCAAAAGCCACTATTTCAGACCTCATTTTCAAGATATCCCTGATCTCAGTTTTGTGAAAAGAATTTCTGTAAGAAGTCTTTGACAAGCAGCTGGGACACAACTAAAATCCCCTTAGGAAGAGAAAAACATAATCTGTACAGAAACCTAAGTCTCCTTGGGAGCCAAGGCACCTGTGTGCCACTGCAGTGTGCATAATGCAATTGGGAGCTCCAGCTCTGAGAAGTATGTTTTGACAGGAGTCAAGCGCTGCAGCAAGATCAAGCAGTTTAAAGAACGTTAAAACATCTCATTAAAGCTCATAGTAGGTTCTCCAGTTCCCCAGTAAGTGAAATTTTACTCCCAGCACACCACAGTTTTCACTTTTTTTGATCAAGCTGAAAATCTAGATTACTAAAATACTAATATTTTTCTGTTCTTTGTTTTCTCTTAGAGACATAATTAGATTAAATAATACTATGGTAAATTAATATTAGATCACTATATTTATGCACATAAAAATGAAAATAAGAAATATAAAGAGATGAGTGGCTAAATAATACATCATACATACATGTGTGTGTGAAAATTCTCCATGTTTCTTTACATTATATAGCAAATAACGAACATTACATGTAGGAAATTCAACTGTGGCTTTTAAAACACATGGATGCATGAGGAAACATCAAGATTTAAGTCCCATGGTATGGCACAAAATGATGTCTTGCTCTATTCACGTCCTGTCAACCGCTCCTACAACTATGTTTGCCACCACTAGCCTTCCCCAAATCATCCATCTTGTTGGGCAAATGTAATTTAATACAGCAGAAAACAGCCTGACAAGCAGAGGGAAATGGTTATTGAAAAGGCAGACAAGCTCAATCAACTCAGCAGTCTGGCAAGCACCAGTGCTGGTCCCAGGCAGGAGACGAGAGCATGCAGCCTGGAGCAGGAATGGAGGCAGCAGGTAAGGAGGGAGCAAGAAAATGGCCTCTCTATGCAGAAGCATTATTTCTGCTTAGCATTATCATCAAACACTACTTTGGGATAATAATATGTATCTGCTGTTCTTCTTCCTAGTTTCACACTACCTTTGAAGCAAGGTTAATGGTCAAGACAACAGAGTATAAAATGCTGGTGAGTGAAAGCTTATGACCTCAAAGAATTTTCAGAAAAGTATCAGCACAGAATGTATTAGGCAAGGAAAATGAGAACACAGTAAACAGCATAAAACCTTGTAAATAGCAAAGAGTCCTGTTAATAAGATTTAAATTGTTTGGCTTATATATATATGCTCTGTCTTCACTGCCTCATATTTAAATACAAGATTCCAGAGTACAGAACAACTATTACTTGTGTATAAGCTTTCAACCCACACCTTTTTTACAGTTAAACTGAGTGAAGATTTACAACACTTACTTTGCTTAGATCATATATAATATTTTTTTAAAATGAGAGAAAAATCTAATTAAAAGCAGCTACCAGCAGCAGTTAATGTAACTTGTATAGGATGATTAGCACCCGGAAGTGACAAAAATGCTACCTTTCCTGTTCTGATCCTGTAACATGTAGGCAACACTGTTGAGTAAATGCTGCAAAGCACAGCATAATGAATGCACGTGGGCAAGACGGAACAGCATCTATGCATATCCAAAATGCACACACCAATTAAATGGGAAAGCCTCAGGCCCATCTCTAAATCCTTTGTTTATATCTTTTCCACCCAATTGTTCTCTCTCTGGCTGGCTGTTAGAAAGGATGGGATGGGACCCAACAGATGACTAACTGTGTGCAATCAAACTCATTTTGTTGCTTAACCCCAGCAACTGCCGTATGCTATTTCTGCACCATAAGGACCCTTGTCTTTAGCTATTTTGCTGCCATGACCCAAAGTATCCAAAAAAAAAAAAATAAAAAAAAAAAATTCTCCTCTCTTTCCTTAAGACAAACAACAATTTGCAGTGAAAGACAGTGTAAAGACCACCTTTGATACCTGTCTGCAACAATCTGTCTTCTAAACATAGTAGGAGTTTGTTTAGCGTTTAGTTAAAAGTCCCCCTTTCCAAGCATGTGGAAGGCAATGAGAATTTTTTCAAAGATTTTAATGAGTCTTGGGAAAGACACAACTGGTTTAGGTCACTGAATTCTACAGCATCATGGGCTTCATTTGACGCTCAGAAAGAAACACTGAAAGTTACTTAATAATCTTATACCATGTAAACAATGATATACTCTAAAACACCATACTCAGCTGTTTTCCATCTCAAAGCTCAGAAGCTTATAATGCAAAAGCCAGGTGTATGGCACTGACCCAGACTTTCAGTGTCAGATCTAACTTCAGTAAAACAGCCCAGCATGTATTTTATAACAAGATTATAAAATCTGATATGAGAAGTGGTAATGGCAATCTTCATCTAAAATGTATTTTGCAGAGTTTTGAAATTAATATTTTTTTCCATTAGATGGTTTTATAGATGGACTTACCATAAAAACAGCATTCTTGTACCATTGTGTCCATTACTATAAGTTTTTGGTAAAACATGCCATCACCATATGAAATGAACTATTATTTTTGCACTATTATATGGGATACCATATTCTGACTATAAGTTAATTATAGCAGTAATTTCACCAACGCTTTATAATTTGCTGAGCCTTCAGGGTCCCTGATGTACCAATCTACTTCATCTTTATACATACACTTATAAAAATGAACTTTAGATTTCTGTGAGACTTTCTGATAGTTTGCAGTAGAAACAACTACTGGAAGCACCCGCTTGCAATGGATATATAAATCTATTTTGAAATCTGGCTGCACCCTTAAATACAAAAGTAATGATTTTGTACTTATTAATTCTTAAAATGCATTTGCTGTAAAGATTTACATTAAAAAAATTACTTGAGGATTCCTGGTTTCCTGTGGTTATGTTTCCCTTCTCTGTCTGAAAACTCAAATGGACAAAGAAAATGGTGCTAGGAAAGCAAGATTTAAAGATAATATTGTCCATTAACAGCTATCCCATTTACTCCTACGGAGGACAAATGTTAAGAAATAAGAGAAAAGTCCAACAGCATTTCAAAAGGGATCTGGGCAGTAAATGTGGTTCAGGTCTTAACAAAGAAATTAACTGCCTGAGAACTTTCTTTTTCCCACTTACAGAGCATTAAAAAGGTTACATGTATAATGGTTTCACTATTTTTATAGTGCTTTGTCATAGAACCTAAAAGTACTGCTGATGGTCCAACAGCACTACACAAATTATCAGGGCTTTACAGAAGGACCTTGGGGACGGTTTGCCAGTGGAAATGCTGTACTCATACCTCAATATTAGAACTACAAACCTATTTCATGTCAGTGTTTACATGCCTCTCTACTCACTATCTTTGTGAAAGGCCAGAACATGTTCACAAACAGGTAATTAAAGTTCCCCACAAACTGTCCAAATAACAAAAGATAAAGTATACACTAAGAAACACTTATATGTGCAAAAAGGGGCTTGAGGACTTAATGTGTCTCTTACAGCTATAACTTGACAATTAATCTCATGACTGAAGCAGCATTTTGGAATAGAGGGAAATAAGGTTTTGTAGGTTTATAGATCAACTCAATGCCAGAGATAGTACTTTATATTTTTTAGCATAGATTACATATAATTAACAGCATTTTCCAAACTGATTGGAGAATCCGAGACTGTTCAAGGAGATTTCAGAAAGTTACTTCATCGTACTCTTAACTACTTCCAAAAATTCCACACTTACTTTATACATATGTGTATTTTCCGCCTCACAGCATTTCAAATTGCACACCTTGTTTTGACAGTCAGTGCAGGTGTACTCAGTTGCTATCCCCTGCCTCTGGAATATTGCAGCTCTGAGAGAGGCAATTAGTAATTATTTTTGCTTAAAATTGTCAGTCCCTTAAGTGGGGAAAAGCCCATAACTCTTTAACACAGAAACTCAGCCCTTCTTCTATCATACATCTGCTTTTCACTGGCAGACTGCATCTTACTGCACAAATGTAAAATTGAGACAGATTAAGAACTCCTTACCATCCTGAAAATGTTACAAATTACCTCAGATTCCAACGAGCAAGTTGGAATTTAGCATGCTGGCAAGAATAATAAACTGCTACCTGTGTGGTATCCTATACATCTATTGCTTTTTGAAGTAGGTCCAAAATCTGGAAGTTACTATATGGAACTGTACACAGATGATTCAGTCAAGCACCTCATTGTTTTCGCATTGAAATCTTTCACAAGACTATAAGCTTTTCCCTAAAAGAGCAGGTATTCCAACCATATAATTTTAGCTTTCCATGTCTCTGGGTACAAGGGGATTTCTATTAAGATGCTGCAGTTTACACTTCTCTGTGTAGATAGGGGGCTCAAAAAAGTAACATACACTTAAAGACAGGTAAAGTCTCCATGGGACTTTTATCGCCATTATTATAAATAAGTGTTTATAAGTAACTGGATTGGGAACACTCCTTTAAAGATGCAAATCACTAAACTCAATGTTGCTGCAAGAAAACAAAGGAGCACTGGAGCTCACTAACTTGACACATCCTATTTTTAACCAACTCTAACAGTCATCAAGGTCCTTTGAAATCTGAAAATGTGGAATTTTTGTTTAGCCAAAGCATGCATATGATATGGAGGATAGCAAGTTTCTTAATGATGACTGCATCAGATGCCATTGGGTCAGAGGACAGTTTGGTCTTCAGACTTATCTCAGTCACTGGCTTCCTCACTGTGATCTCAGCATGGTATAAATTGGTTCCAGTTGTTGTGTGGACTTCTGAAATATCAACATCTGTTCACATGCAAGACCACAAGAACACACACTTATCCTACATAGGCCATCACATATCTAGTTACTACTGACGTGGACTTAAACTGAATCACAGCCTCCTAGAGGCAAAAGCTTTATGCAGTTCTCATTAGTTTGACTTTCCATTAATTACTATTTCCTATTCATTCCATTTAAGTTAGTATTTTTTTAATTCCCAATTTTCCTTATTTAAACTTTTTCTTGTGTTATTTTTTTCCTTGATATATTTTTAGAGGGTTTTTCTCAACACATTCTCTGAGAATGCCTTTAAACAGAATTAGGAAGATAATTAAAGCACCAGGCAAATAAGAAAGCATTAAACTGAGCTGAGTCAGGAATGTCCAAAACCAATGCAACTGTCATTGACACATGGTGTACGATTTTAAACCTTATTTGGATACTTATATAAAGTTTAAGACAGTTTTTCTTAAGAACATTTTGACTAGGAACTAAGGTGCTGCAAAAATCCAACTTATGCCTTTTTGAGATGTTTAAGTGGTTTGATCTACAGATAGGAATGAGTGTATGTATGTACAATGCATGTGCAAATGAATGCTATCTTCAGAAATATGATTACAAGGACCAAGTAGCAAAGATGTTTCTGAAAGAGTGGTTTGGAATCTTCTGCAAGGTCATAGGCCTCCAGATTCAGGAGTAAGCAGATTCCTCCCACTAAACTCTTTGCAATTATGTTTCACTGAAGGTTTTTAATAGGCTATGGTCTAATGACAGCATTTAGAGAGACCTGAATTTCATTTCAAAACCACAAGTTTCACTTGTATTGGCAAGATAACTTGAAACAATGGGTTAAATTATGTGCTAAATTAGAATTTAAGCCTCTTTTTCTGTGTTTGAGGTTGTCAATTATGAAGATCACATTCATTAAGAGCTTATCATTCTCTTTAAATCATGTGAGAATAATGAAAATTTTTAAGAAGATGAAGTTGCAAACCCCCTACATTATATTTAATATAAAGTGTTCTTCATTTCTCAGCACAATTCATCAAAATTAATAGGCCCCAAATGGAATTCCTACATTATATGAAAAACTCCACTTGGTCTACAAAATTATTAGAGCTCTGTTTTAGCTGGCTTTTGCCATATTTAACAGGGTTTTAGGTCACTACTAGCTTGCTTACGAAAGCATGAAGTCATTAATATGCATTAGGTGATATAACATAGAACTCCGTGCAGCACATTATCTTTTTCTTTTTCCCCTCAAGTGATCACAGCAATTAAATTCAACCCTGATAAATTGGAGTGAGAAGAGAATTTGATAGGAAAGGCTCATTAGGAAATAAAATGCCCTATTAGAATAGCCTGGGCTGTCCAGGTCACAAGACTGTGACTTATTAGGGCAATTGGGTGGCCTCTAGCTGAAAGTGATGCAGTTTCCAGGAACCACCATAACACTTACAAAGAGGAAATCTGCTGCACCTCTTTTTCCACATCATGTCCCACTACAGACATCTGCTGTACCTCTCCTTCCACACCACATCCAACTGCAAATATTTTAAGTCCCTCAATGACCTAGTTTTCTGGTAAGCTGAAGTATTGTGTCTCCTGGTCTCCTAAGCAGTTATCACAGAGTAGGCAATATCTATTGATTTGTACAGGGAATTATTTGGCACCTATGGAGCACATCAAGAAAATCTGATATCTACAAACAAAATCTGATCAGGGAATACTAATTAAAAAAAACCCACCAAAACTAAGATAGCTGATAAAGTTTCCACTGTCAGTTTTGTTAAACAGTACCCATGATCCTATTCACACGTGTGAAAACATCAGTTAATGCAGGCCCCCCCCTTTTGAAATGACCAGGCTGAGATATAGAGTGTCCCAACAAAGTATTGGAACAGAGCAGCTCCTACAAATGATAAAGATACACAAAATCAGGGATTAAGTTGCGTAATTTAAATCCTTTGCTACAAAGTAGAATCCATAAGCCTTTCTCAGGCATCTAGGCTAAGTATACAGTGCTGGCAAAAAAAGAGAAACAGGCATCACCAAAAAGCAGCCTAAGTGATCCACATATCAGGCGTGATGAGCAGGAGACTTACTATTTGAAGAATCTACGAATGAGTCTGTCTAAAACTAGTGACTGATATTCTTGAGGACTAGAGACTTTTCTTTTTTTTTTTTTTTTTTTTTTTTAGTTTTGACGTGAATTTCACATCACTGTTGTGTATTTCAAGCAAAATAGTAGTAACAGACATGATCCAAGTGGGGACTTTCCACTGGACATCCAAAGATCAAAGGCATTTTAAATATATTGGGTTAATAGCAACTAGAGAGCTCTGTAAAATGAAGACTGCGGTTAATGTGGTTATTATTTGTTATCCCTATGCCAGTACGTTTGAGGTGAATATTGAAAGCCTTTTCTGTTCCAAGCCTCTGATCTTCCTTTCAAGTGTAGCAAGCACTCTTGAAATCCTGAAAGAACAGTATGAATCCTGTAGGATTATCTACTGGCCCATCCATTTTTTTTCAATTCTGAATCATCAGCAGAAACCTGCTCCCTTCTTCTTTCCACTATCAATGTTGACTTAACATGTGAAGGGAGAAGCATGACTTAAGTCTCAGAAAAAGGTTAACCTTTATTGTTATTATTATATTTTAATATTTATATATTTCTATTTCTAATATATTGTTATAATATATTATAAAGGTTATTATATAATCTTTATTTAATATTATAGTACTATAACTGTATGAGAATAAATAAAAGGAATGCTAGGTTTTGCCAGATCTGTACGACTGATTTCTAAAAAGAAAATATTCAGGATTTCAGTGAAGGCAGATGAGATTTTGAGATTTAATGGGCACTTACATGGACAGACAGCCTCTGGAAAAGATCTCTAACACTTTTTAAGATCCATAATATTTTTTTCTCAGCAAGACATTAGTACAGAAAATAGGTTATAATCCTCAGATTCAATTATCATACTTTGACTGGAAGACTACAGAATATTTACAATTCAGATCTTGTCTTAGATTACACACCTTATAAAACAGAGTAGCATAAAACACAGAATGCTGGAAGAGAAGTTATATATTTGTGGACAGTGAATCTTAATCACGTCTTTAAATTACTAATTTCACTTGCTGATGTTTTCAGAAAAAGGTAGTTTTAATATTGCTTGACAAGTCTGAAATTCTGAGTATGTATATGCAGACAAATTTCACATGTATTTGCATTAAAAATGAATACAGGATTCACTGAAGAGCAGGAGTAACTTTTGCATTACTGTGGGAAAACCAAGAGAACACAAATCCTCGCTTCATCTTCTTGGGACAGTCCAGCTTTGCATTTCTATGGGAAGCTCATTTAAACAGATGCACCTGTGTTTTAAAGCAAGACAGTATTGATTTTCATAAGCATTGTAGAATATAGTTCTTTATGATCTATCTGATCTTTTTTGTTATCTAAAAGTCAATAACAATCACACATTGCATTTAGTTACCAAACATTGCTATGAAATATTCAGCTGTATTCTAGGAAGATGAACTACCATAATTTCCCCTCAGGGCCACAAAAACAGATTGCAAGACTTTAGTCATCAACAGTCCTCTGTTCACATCACTCTTTTTATGAACTATTTTAAGTTAACACAACTCATGACACTTTCCTATCTTCCTGTCTCCAATACTTTGAACTCTCATGGAGATTTCTGGTACAAGACCAACTTATCAAGCAGGGAAAAGAACGGCCACTATTTATTTCATTTTAGTTCTCTCCTGTGTTCTGTATTTGCAGGTGATAGAAGGAAGTAGAACAGTTCTGCCAACAGCTCTTCGACCAGTTCATTATAGCTTGGTAATTATCAACACTGACACTTGGTCATTTTAGGAGTCATAAGCACAACCACACACAAGCACAGCAGCATCTTCTCAATCAGAATTACACAGGTGCAATTTGTATTACAAAGATATGGTATTTAAAGGATTTCACAGTTCTTTTTATTATACAATGTCAGTTCTTCATGCACAAATTCGTGTTTTTAAGAGATTTTAGAGTTTGAAATGTTAAATAACATTTTCAAAGGGAATGTGACCAGCAGGTCGAAGGAGGTGATCCTGCCCCTCTACTCTGCTCTCGTGAGACCTCACTTGGAGTACTGTGTGCAGTTCTGGGGCCCCCAACACAAAAAAGACATGGAACTGTTGGAAGAAGTCCAGAGGGCCACAAGGATGATCAGAGGCTGGAGCACCTCCTGTATAAGGATAGGCTGAGAAAGTTGGGGCTCTTCAGCCTGTGAAAGAGAAGGCTGCATGGAAACCTCATAGCAGCCTTCCAGTATCTGAAGGGGGCCTATAGGGATGCTGGGGAGGGACTCTTCATCAGGGGCTGTAGTGATAAGACAAGGGGTAATGGGTTAAAACTTAAACAGTCGAAGTTTAGATTGGATATGAGGAAGGGTGAGAGTGGAAAGGCATGGGAACAGGTTGCCCAGGGAAGCTGTGAATGCCCCATCCCTGGCAGTGTTCAAAGCCAGGTTGGACAGGGCTTTGAACAACCTGGTCTAGTGGAAGGTGTCTTGGCCATGGCAGGGGCATGGAACTACATGTTCTTTAAGGTCCTTTCCAACCTAAACCATTCTATGATTATGTGATTCTATAGCAAAGCTTATGAGTTAAACATATCTATAATATTTAATTTACAAAAACACAATCAATACCAAAACAGAAAATGACACATAGCTCGGAATAATTAAATTCAAAATATGTGTCATGTAAGTTTGCAGATGATCTTCCACTGTGCCTATTACTGAACAGCAACAATTTTCAGTTGTATTTTCTACCCCTTGTTCTAATTTATTTATAATTTGTTCCTACATTTGCAAACACTTTCTAAAATTCAACCATGTGTTATTATAATAATGATAATGATGGCTATATAGAGTTTGCATTTCTCAGATTTCTTCAACTTATGTTCATGAACCAAATTCTATCCTTTGGATGTGCATGTGCTGCCCCATTTTGACTCACTGAAAGTCATGTATAATCAAGAGCAGATTTTGGTTCTTTTTTCTTAAAATGTTTTAAATTATAGCATTAAACATTCAAAGACAATTTTCTCTTTATCTCTATGGTCATTTCTTATTTTTCCCCTATTAAGATAGAAAAACACTTCCCAGCAAGAAGGGGGTTTGGTTTGTTTTTCAAAAGACCCAGATTTTTAGTAGCCTTCATACTAATCAGTTGAAGAATGGTAGTTTTTTCCTTCATAATGTGGTTTGCATTAAAAACCCTCTAATAACTGATTATAACTGAATTTTCTCCTCCCCTCACAGACATTCCATTCTGATATTTCCTAACTAAAACAGAACACATAAGGCAGGTGATATAGACATTGTCTGCACAAAATCCTGCACTCACTTAGCTAAAATATGTATGTTTCAGGCCAATTTAGTTAAATTCATGCAGTCTGTACTTTCATACATATTTTCATTTACAGATATATTAGAGGGAACTTTGCAAACGCGGTCAGTTGGGTTACAGATTCTTATTTTAAAAGTGTGGCTGAGATTGAAATTGGATCCAGAGAGAGCATATTTCTAATATTAAATCCATTTTGCCCTACTGGAAAACAAAGAGAACACTGAGGGATTGGTTGTGGAAATTTCTGTTCTCGCAAAGCTGTCCCTTTCTATTCTTTCTTACAAAGTCCTAAGTATTATAAAAAGCCATGTCATCTAATCTTGCAGAAGTAATGTTTGCTATAAATCTTCCTAAACCACTCTTTGGTGGTCCACCTCTTTGCTTTTACTGTGCAAAACCAACTTTCACTAGGAGCAGTATTTAAGGGCCCTCATTTGGTTATTTCATCTATTTACCCTTTAGGCACCTATTCCTCCATAGACACATTTGCTAGATTGGAGACTATTTAATATATTCAGTTGATAGTAACATGTTTTATCCTCTGTAGAAATACCTGTTAAAGGTACATAGGAACTTGGTGTTCATATCACTTACACTAAAATTAAATAAACTGATTTCACCTCTCCACATTGTAGGAAGCATATACAAAGTCACCAAAACCCACTCCACCTAAGCTGTGCAGTGAGTAGTACCCCCCATGGTGAGAAGGAGCTATGTGCTCCATAATCTATGCTTTCAAGCTGCAGCAACCACCTCACTCTCCTTGCTCAGGCCAGCAGATGCTTGTGAAGGGAGACTTGTCTCTTCCCTTTGTTAACTTTTCCCCGTCCAGTAATCTAATAAAATACAAGTTTTCTTACACTTGTTCCTACAGGTTGAACCTAAAAAGAAACCCAAAAACCCCTATTCTCGTTCATTCAAACCATAGAAGCAATTTTTTTTCCTGAATGTTGACAGAAGGCTGTTCCCAGTACCCTCTGTTCCTGGCACCACCGCACTTCAACAGAGAGACTAATGGATATTCCTAGTCAAAGGAGTGCAGGAAATGGGGGACTGTGCATTCAATCTGAGAAAAGTCTAAAACTCATGTCTGCTGTTTCTTGGTGTAAGTACGAAATTTAAGCACAATGACTATTAAGCAAAAATAGTAGACATGTCCTCCTTCTGTCATAGCTTGAAAGAAAAATAAAATATAGCTGCACATTGAAGTCACTGTGGTCAGTGTGCTGTGAGATGCATTTGGAGCTTAGTCAAAGAATTAAAACCTTCTGGGGACTAGCAAATCCCTGCCGAAGAAGAAAACAGGGACATAGCTATTCAGTTCAACCAGGAAGAACCACTTTGAGGCATCCATAGAGAAATTTTCACTTACGTAAATATTTGAGGAAAACCCAAGTATACCTGCCACTGGCTAAAATATAAAGTAAAATTGTTTTGATTGTTTTCTTAAATCCCTGGAGGGGGGTGATCCAATTTATGACCTCACTGTTAATATAGTATCTTTCAGCTTTAACTACTTCATTCTTTGTTTATATTTCTAGTCTTTTTTCAAAACTGATCTTCATACTAAATCCTCTGTTTAAAGGATTATAATCCGAAACAGGTAGTAAACACACTCCTTTACCTTATGAGTGTTTTCACTTCCCTCACATCAATATGGATAACCTCACATGTGCTTAACATATCAAGAATCATTGTCCCACCAGTTAGAAATCAGGCCACTTAATCAGCATTGTTAAGCAAGGAGATTCCTCAAGTCACATCTGACTTTTACACCTTGGGCTCAGAACACGGGTCTTTATCCTTAATCCAGACACTTGGTCAGTTTTCACTTTCACAAGTACATTCCTATATCTGAAAAAAATCCTATATATCCTTTGCCACAGTTCATCTAGAATACATTCATTCCTTAATATTAAATTCCACTCCAGAAAGTTAATCTTTTTCTAATTTGGCATAATCTTTCCATATTTAGATCAAAATGCATTGCAATCCTCATACTGTTCCATTCTAAAATGTCATTTAAAATATGTTCCTCTGAGATGTAAAAAAAGTTTTCCTTCAGTTGTCCCACTTCATCTCTTGCCAATCTATGTTCTACTTACTTAACCAACAGATGTCTTTTTCCCAATACCTCTCTTTGTCTTGCCACTGAATGGGATTAATTTCTCTTCCACAGGGTCTCCTCCACCTCCTGGAAAAAAGCTTGAGCATCTGACCGACTCTCTAATTTATTCTGTTCTTCGAGTCTTTTCTTCTCTCCTTCCATGACTCCTAATCATACATCTAACAAAACAAAGTAACTACATTCTGTGCCCAGACCTCACACACAGATTTTGCATTATTTTAGCCACAGTCTAAACAAATATAGACATTCATTAAATTATATTGATATGTAATTTAATGATATTTCCTCTTCACAGTGCATATTCTTTATATTTGTACAAACACTACAGACCATAAATATTATTTGGTAGTTCAAAACTCTCTTATGCTCATAAGAGTTGCATTTTTAAATGAAAACAGTTTTGGGTTTTGTTTTTTTTTTGTATAAGTTATTTGTCATGCAGTTTCTGTCTGTGATGAAGAATGGAACAGAATATTTCATTTAGTTGGACAAAAAGGTAGCACATGCCAACTGACAAGTCCAGGAGCCTCCAAACAAACTCAGTGAGGAAAAATCTTACCAAGCCAAAGTCCACAATACTCTCTTTCTCTCTTGAATTTTTAAAATTACTTCCAAGATTGTATAGCTCTCCCTTTATGACTGACATGCTAGGGAAATATTAATGCTCTTACAGAATCAGATATATTCTTTCCCCTGCAAAGCACATGCCGTAAACACCCCTACATCTTTCTTCCTCACTGTGGCACAACATGAAGGCAGAAGGTGAGAGGTGTAAGAGGAGAAAATAAAAGGGACATTGAAAATCCTGGAGAGATGTGATAAAGAATGTAGCCAGGGATAGTTTCAGAATCAACAAAGGATCTTAAAAGAGAAGAAAGAGAGGTACTGGGTGAATGAAAAATCAAGTACATTGAAAAAAGGGAGAGTTTCTCAAGCAAATAGTAATACGGACAGTAAAAAGAAACCTCTGGTAGAGCAAAAGAATATGAGATGATCTCTGGTCAGATACTAAAAAATAATATTACCAATAATAATAACAACAACTATATTTTCTTTGGAAATATCAGAACTTGATTTAGCAATAAAAGTTAGAAAGAATTATTCATTTCACAAATCCTCTTAACAGCTCTCATAAAATGAATAATAATAAAAGGGAGATAAATTTGACTAGGCAAGGAAATTTCTGACCTGTTCTCTTCATGTTTCCCAAATAAAAGCACATACGTGCTTTTCATTCTGTTTGAAACTAATGTAAAAGAGAAATTGTCAGTCAACTAAAATATTTCTTTTGTTTCAAATTTGTGTTTGTTTTCCTTTGAAGCATCATTATGTTTCTTATTTAAAACAGGGTTTAACATTCCTCCCTTTCTTTACATAGCTTTCTACAAAACCCTTAATTTCTGAGACCTAGCAGAGGATCAACTGTAGTTTGTTGTAAAAAAACCCAACCAAAACCCAAACTCTAGTTTCTGTTGCCTGTTGTTATCAGGCAGCTTTTATTCATTATATACTTAAGCATACAGTATGTCATCTATATTAGCATACTATATACAGCTTCTTAATCTTTGTGCCTTATATTTGAGACATTATGGATCTCAGTTTCATCAGTTCTGCTTATTCTAGCTCTCATGGTTACTTTTTGAAGTCCTGATCTTAAATAAGTTGCTTCTCATGGACAGCTTTGGCAGCCACTTGAGCAGTTACTGTGCTGTGGGAAGAAAATCTTTGGGAAGTAGCATTTCCCCCCTCTTTTTCCTTTCCTGTTTTATGAATATTTCCTTTAAAGTTATGCAGTCTTGAAATCTGTAGTGTCCTCAGAATTTAAACAAAAGTGGATTTTAAACTGGCTAGAGGGACAGAAGACATTTAGAGTAACTTAGAGGCTGCTGGAATTCAGTAGTTAGAAAGGATGCCTTTTTTTGCAAAAAAAAGACAGTTCTGTAGGTAACTGGCACAAGGTGACATTTCAGTAAATGAAGCTTCAAATGAGTGCACAAATTCTGCTCTTCAAATACAATGCATGTTAATTAAGCCATTTAGTTATTTATTAATCATTCCAAAGTGCTTTCATGACCATGAATGTGTGCGTGAACAAACAGAGAATAGTTTTCTACTTACAGAAGTAATTCTAACTGATTTTCTTCTTTCAGTTTTACATGTATGCATCACATCCATTTACAACCTCAGGCATAAGTTTTGGAATTTATCGATGGCAACAGCTGCATCTTTTCATAGAGTTGACATCAAAGGGTCTGCAGTTGGCAGGAAGTTAGAGAATCATCATAGAATCGAGAGTCATAGATTAGTTTGGATTGGAAGGGGCCTTTAAAGGTCACCTCGTCCAACCTCCCTGCAATAAACAGGGACATCTTCAACTAGATCAGGTTGCTCAGAGCCCCACCCAACCTGAACTTGAACACTTCCAGGGATGAGACATCTGCTACCTCTCTGGGCAATCTGTTCTCATGTTCCATCACCCTCATTGTGAAAAATTTCTTCCTTATATTTAGTCTCTTGTATATCTGCTCTCTTGTAGTTTCAAACCATTACGCCTTGACATGTTGCTACAGGCCCTACTGAAAAGTCTGTCTGTTTCCTACTTCCTTCATCAGGCCAGTCACCGTTATATATGGAAGAAATGTGTAGTGCGCATGTACTGCTATATAGAAATACATATGCTGCCACAAGAAAAGCCACAAAGGTGGCTTTGGTCATTTAGATATGTCAATAGGTAAATCACCACAGACAGAATTAACTGCTGAGCCTTTAGAGCAGTAATTTAATCTGGCAGTCATTTTATGAAAAGCTTGCAATGTTCAGTCTATTGCATCATCAATAGATTTCCTTCGTTATTTAATTCTTACATACAGCTTCCTTCTTCCATGCCTTTATTTTGTATGAACCTAATGCTTAATTTTCAAATCAAGGATATTCAGTTTCAGACTGTTTGATTAGAGATTTTAGGTACATTCAGGAAATAACACTAGAATGATTTCACAGTACTTTCAAAAAGTTTTAGCCATCAGAGATATAAATACAGTCATAAAAAGTTTCCCTATTCATCTTTGGTGTTTTTTATTTTCAATCTAAGGCTACTGAGTCTTAGCTTAAGGAATGTTTTAAATTGATATAAACTGACAACTGGTTCAGAAGTCCCATCCATTTCCTACACCCACCACTTACTCCTCCCTTCATCTCCTGTTACAAGAGTCTGTGCACAGTACCAGAGAACAGATCCAGATTAAGTCATGGTTTTTATTTAGCTTCTGGTATAAATCTGTGAATTCTGACCTATTTTTCTACATGACTACTCAAATACTTGTGCCAGCTCAATACAGGGTAAGAGGAGTCAAAGGCAGAAAAAAAGCCATGCTTAGGTGCTTGCAAAAGCAGGACTGGAGGCAATTCATGATCCAGAAAATGCAGGTGGAACAGCACTAGTACCTTATGCACTGCACATGACTTCAGCAAACATTCAAACTAACGTGGATGATAGGCAGTCTTTTAGAGACATGGAGTTCATAGATGTATCGGAAAATAATTTAACCAATGTGTACATTTGAAATAAATGTTACTGAAGACAGCGCTGTTTGAATTTTAGAAATGAAAACACCTTTCTTTATAACTTTGACTACACACTATATATCCATTGGATCTGGTATTTAATTTATAAAACCATTTTTTTTTAATGTCAGGCAGCTTTCTTACAGAGGCACTGACACAGTGATTTGTTTAAAAGATACGGATCTGTTGTCAAGGGCAGCTCTTAATCCAAAGTTTTAATCTTCAGTACATGACTTCCTTATTTTCATGTGTGCTGAGGAGAACCTGACACTGACTTTACTGAGACTTGTAAGGTGTAAAATTCCTGTGGGGATAAAAAAAGTTTTGGGAAGTTGCCTGATGAAACTTCTTGGGCATCAGTATAGTCTTATTAAAATCAAATGGTCCTTTCAGTTCTGTTTTAAAAATAAGGTACTGCCTGAGTGGTTTTCTACATAAAACCCTGTAACTAGAACTTGCAGCAATGTTCTCAAATTAACAAATGAGGCCAGGCTGTAAGCATCCTTTCCCTATATCTAACAGCAGCATGAGACAAGCAGTACATACCAGCCAGAAAATGCCAGTTGACCAAAATGGTCAAACCCATACATTCCTCAGCTGTTACATCTGAACAAATCCTATAATGACAGATACTAATGGAAGATTTAGCATAATCAGTTAGTGTCTATTACACCATCTTTTTCACCTGCCGACTCAGGAAAAATGAAGACCAAAATCACTCAAGAAGAGTAGAACTATTCAGAATTCAGTGATTTTTATGGCAAAAAAAAAAAAAAATGGAACAAGGGAACTTAAAATTCAGAAATAATAATCACATTCTCCTTTGTCCCATCTAATACCTAAGCTGTGTTTCACCTCTGCCACACTTCATATAGTTTACAATTTGGCTAAATGGCATCCAAAAAATTAATATTGAGCGTTTGGAGTGGAGTTCCACAAGGGCTGGTGCTCTATCCTCTTTCATATAAAGTAAACAAAAAAGTAAAATAAAAATGCATGAAACTGAAACACTTTATTGATCTAAGAGGAAATACTAGGAGACACAGACTCAGCCCAAATTGTACCAGCTTGCTTATGTTAGGCAGCATTGCTGTTTATAATAAATACATAATGATGCCTCATGCTGCCTTTCAGGAAGTCTACTCAGAAAGTCTAAATTAGGGTTAGTGACCCAAACAACTAGCTTCCATTCCAAGACCAAAATCAGCTTCCCCAAAGGCTCTCAAGTAGGAGACAGAAAAAAAAAAACAGAAAAGCAGACAACACCTTTATTGAAGCCTCTTTTATTTCCTGTTGGGTGGGGAGCAAGTATTGGAGATGCCAAAGCAACTCATTCAAGCTTGCAAGACACCATGAAGGGAATCTCTTAGCTGTCTCTGGAGTTGCGCTGATATATGAAATTATATCAGATCTTTAAACAGATGTGAGTGGGTGGTAAAGAAGAGGGAATCATGTCATAAGCACAAAGGAACTCTGAAAGGGTTGATGCCTGCTAAGGTCATCTGTCTTCCCATCTGCAGCAAAGCAAGGTAGACCATCTTTTGACATGGCCTGAAATAATAACAATCTGAATTACAGCTTTATGCCAAGGCTACCACTGGGATCAAAGATCACCAGCCCTTCTGATATGGCAATCTATGTGAAATTTGTATTTCAAGAGGAAGGCATGCAAAAATTATTAGGAATAAAGTTTTATTCTTTGGTTGAGGAATGAGAAAAGACTTGGCCCCGAAGTCTTTTAGGTAGAATTATGAGTTATTAAGCTTACAGAATTTGAAGTACCCTGACCATGTACACCAAGGCCACATACAGATGCTCAGCTTTTACAGAGTGCCATTTAATGCATGAAGACCTGCATTTCCTGGCATCCTGATATACACATAGAGTAAATGAAAGCAAAGATGTGTTCCAACACTCTCTCCATCAGATTGAAAGCAGAGAGTCATGGAGATGTACAGACATCCAAGGCACCGCACTAAGTTAAATCATAACCTATTATCAAACTAGATGTCATACATTGAAAGGAAAAGAAATGAAATATTTTTTGATAAACTGAAGTCAGTCTGAGAGGTAAAATCACAGAAAGAAACTTTCAGAATACATAAAAACTTGTTTCAATACTATTTGCTGATGACTAATAGATGCCATAAAGAACATAGAATCATAGAATAGTTAGGGTTGGAAAGGAACTTAAGATCATCAAGTTCCAACCCCCCTGCCATGGGCAGGGACACCTCGCTATAAACCATATCACCCAAGGCCTCGTCCAACCTGGCCTTGAACACTGCCAGGGATGAAGCGTTCACAGCCTCCCTGGACAACCTATTTCAGTGCCTCACCGCCCTAACAGGAAAGAATTTCCTCCTTATATCCAATCTAAACTTCCCCTGTTTAAGTTTTAACCCATTACCCCTTGTCCTATCACTACAGTCCCTAATGAAGAGTCCCTCCCCAGCATCCCTGTAGGCCCCTTTCAGATACTGGAAGGCTGCTATGAGGTCTCCACGCAGCCTTTTCTTCTCCAGGCTGAACAGCCCCAACTTTCTCAGCCTGCCTTCATACAGGAGGTGCTCCAGTCCCCTGATCATTCTCGTGGCCCTCCTCTGGACTTGTTCCAACAGATCCATGTCCTTTTTATGTTGAGGACACCAGAACTGCACAGAATACTCCAGGTGAGGTCTCACGAGAGCAGAGTACATTTGGCTAATTAAAACTGTGTGCCAATTCAAAGATCATGCCCTTACTGTTGACAAAGAACACCTAAGGAGCAAAAAATTTCAATGTTAGACCCTGTTGAAGTGAGGAAAAACAGAGGTTTCACCAAAAGAGGTGAAACGCAGAAGTTACGGAGGAACAATATGAAGATTATAACCTAGTATTTACCAGAAAAATATTCGTTGCCCAAAGCAGAGAAAAAAGTTTTCTAAAAAAAATTAGACTGCAAGGAAGTTACATCTTCTGAGGAGATCTATAAAAAGTATTCTTATGATCAGGTCTATTATGTTAAGATGTTACATGTTTTGAAATGCAAGTAGTAGTACACTTTTATAAAAAACGTGATACTGATCTGAGACACAGAACTACACACAACAAGCAGTACACTCAAATCAGGTTTCAAAAACTTTTCCCATCCAGTTGATAAAGATTTCCCTGCTTTCTGAAATGAAAAGAACGTGGCCAACCAGATGGCAGCCATGAGTATAATTTTTTCCTGCAGGAATTTCAGGCAAAAAAGCAACAGTTTGATGCTTGAGTGATGCAAGGATACCTGCCAAACACCATAAGTCTGCTGCTGCACACATGTGCAGCTTTCTGAAGAAAAAAGACAACTCCTAATACATGTTATAAATAAATTCTCTAAGTGCTAGGATAGTTTCATTAGAATGAATAACAACCATGAGGCCACTGGGACTTTCAAATCCTTACCTTCTGGCAAAGAGTTAAATGACCATATTCTGTCCTTGGACATGCATGGCTCCCAGATGTAGTCCCAGATAGAATACTCAACCCAAAGTGATGTCAGGTGTGGTATGAATTTTGCCCCATCTCACATCTGCTTTAATCCAGCCCCCTTCCCCCCCCCCCCCCGTCACTGCAAAAATGCCTTTGATATCAGTAACAGTTACATTCAGTAATAGTAGTTCCATCCATTCTGTGTGCCCTGATAAAACTGAGGTAATATTTGTAATTCAGGTTGGGAACAAGAAGCCGGTACTGCAAAGTAAGCCCGTGGATAGTATTCCTGGTGTTTATATTAGAATGAAAGATGTGCATATGGAACGACCACAGGACAGCAAAGTAGTATAAATCCGAACCCTTGGATTAGAGGTAATCAGCACTATGGCAATTTATTCATGTATAAATGTTTAGAGTCTTTCAGGGCTAGTGAATACTGGCCTTATTTGTAGAAATGCCTTAAGAATTTGCCATAGATTTCACTGAGGAAACTAATACTTATCCCAGTAAACCATGAAAATGGGATAAGCTATAGGAAAGCTATTTTTAAACCACATTTTCAACGTTAAAGATAAATGTCTTTATTTTAGGGAGCTTTGTCATATTGTCTTTGTATGTTGTTTTGAGTATACATGCTTTCAGTTCAACAATTTCTTTTCTTTCTGCACACTTTCCAACTTTGTGGCGAATTTTGTCTCTAAACTGGAGAGACATCAATTTGATAGGTGGACCACTCGGTGGATAAAGAACTGGCTGGATGGCCGCATGCAAAGAGTTGTGGTTAATGGGCTCTACATCCAGCTGGAGAGTAGTAATGAGTGGTGCCCCTCAGGGATTGGTGTTGGGACCGGTCTTGTTCAACATCTTTGTTGGTGACATGGACAGTGGGATTGAGTGTGCCCTCAGCAAGTTTGCCGATGACACAAAGCTGTGTGGTTCAATTGATATGCTGGAGGGAAGGAATGCCATCCAGAGGGACCCTGACGTGCTTGTGAGGTGGGCTGATGCCAACCTCATGAAGTTTAACCATGCCAAGTGCAAGGTCCTACAACTGGGTCAGAGCAATCCCAGGCACAGCTACAGGTTGGGCAGAGAAGAGATTCAGAGCAGCCCTGCGGAGAAGGACTTGAGGGTGCTGGTCGATGAGAAAATGAACATGAGCCAGCTTCAGTGTGTGCTTGCAGCCCAGAAAGCCAACCGTATCCTGGGCTGCATCAAAAGGAGCATGACCAGCAGGTCAAAGGAGGTGAGTACTTCTCTGCTCTTGTGAGACCTCACCTGGAGTATTGTATGCAGTTCTAGTGTCCTCAACATAAAAAGGACATGGAGCTGTTAGAACAAGTCCAGAGGAGGGCCACAAGAATGACCAGGGGACTGGAGCACTTCCCATATGAAGATAGGCTGAGAAAGCTGGGGTTGTTCAGCCTGGAGAAGAGAAGGGTGTGTGGAGACCTCATAGCAGCTTTCCAGTATCTGAAGGCGGCCTATATAAGGATGCTGGGGAGGGACTCTTCATTAGGGACTGTAGTGATAGGACAAGGGGAAATGGGTTAAAACTTTAACAGGGGAAGTTTAGACTGGATATAAGGAGGAACTTCTTTACTGTAAGGGTGGTGAGGCACTGGAATGGGCTGCCTAGGGAAGTTGTGAATGCTCCATCCCTGGCGCTGTTCAAGGCCAGGTTGGACAGAGCCTTGGGTGATACGGTTTAGTGTGAGGTGTCCCTGCCCATGTCAAGGGGGTTGGAACTTGATGATCTTAAGGTCCTTTCCAATCCTAAGTATTCTATGATTCTAAATAGGTCTTTAAAAGTGTCCTCAAATCCTGCCTGTATTCAGCCAGCCAGAAGCATCCTGTAAATTTTACATCGAGGGAATTTGTATTCTTTCCCAGTAAGAAAATCCGAAGGTTCAAATTTCAATGAAAGCAGGCCAAAAGTAAAGAATATCTAATGCAATGAGATTTAGCACACTAAAAGAAATTAACAAGTAAGACATGCTGATTATCCCACTATGCAGTTTACAGTGGTCATAATAACAGATCCTTAGCGAGGGAAGACACAAGCAGTCCTGGTAAATTCACTTATTAGGAAAAACGAAAACCTTCTTTCATGACTGTTTCCATTTGATGGCAATAGTTCTAACATGAACTGGGTTTTTCTTTTGGTTGTCATGAAACAGCAAGTTTAAAATAGAGATGCAAATCAACAATCTGTAATTCTTGTATTGGGATTGCTTAAAACTGGCATTAAAAATATCTGAGTATTAATTATAAATATGTTGTGTTTAGCTCTACAGTTTAGAAGCTAGTTTAGCAGGCAGTGTTTTAAAAGTGACAATTCCACTGGCATTATCATGGTCTCACCAAGGTAATAGTAATCACTGTATTTTAATATATGGAAAAAGCATTTTGATTAAAAATAAAGCAGTTTACTACAGTGAATAACCTACTAAATGAAAAATTACACACCTGATTAACTATGCACACATCAGGTAAAAAATAAGATTGCAGTTAGCAGTCAATCTAAAAAATAATTGTCTTCCCTAGGGGAAAACAAAAGACATTTCCCCATCCACTTCTTTTGTACAGTCTATTAAATTACTATGTGCTAGTGTAAAAAGCAAAGGAAGTAGGATATAACCTCTGTGTTCTTGAATTTACTTCCTTCCATTGTAACATGTTCTTACTTTATGTGGGATTACCCTGTTCCTAAAATGAATTTAAAATTGACTCTTGTTCTCTTTTTTCTTTCTCCCAAACATAAAAACAAGCCAATCTAAACATGCCAAAATTACTCAGCAGACTCAGCAAAGTCTGCTTGTGTTGTTGTTTCGAACCTCTTTCACCAACAGCAGAAAATTCAGTTTTGTCAGTGTGGATTCAAAAGCAATTCATCATTGGTGCATCAGATTCACACAAAAATGACTGAAGGAAGCAAAGAGCATCCTTTATCTTTGCCACAAAAAAAAATGTAAGTAATTGCAATAGTACATAGAAGTCATCCTTGGCCAAAAGCACTGTTGAGAAATGAGCTAACAGCTGCACATTTTTACTTGCTGAACTTAAGTCCGTGAAATGAACCCAACACTGAGCCTAATATGAGAGAATCAATGGACTGTTGCCTTACTCGGTGCTTCTCCAAAGACTTTTGAACTAGAACAGAATTCATTTTAATGAGCATCCAACATCTGGAGAAGCCCCTTAAGAGTTACAGAAAGCCAAGTTTAAAAAAAACTGCAAGAATACCAAATTTCTACTGAGAAAATACCAGAAAGAATGAAAAAAAAAAAAAAAGGAAAGAAAAATATTTGATTCATATATATATATAATTTGGAACTAAGCAAGATACTTCATGATTGGGGTGTAAGAGATTTACTTCAAAATCACTTCAGACCGAGTTGCTCCTTTGAATAGCTGATAAAACTGATCCACCCATAATTTGCAATAGATTTTCGTACGAAGTCCAAGTAACAATTTTTCCAATGGTTTGGAGGGAATGTCATTTTACTCTATTTTGTAAGAGCACAATTATACCTTTTGACAGTACTGTAAACAACCACGAGGAAAAACACTTCAAACCTCTAGAGAGTTTTTCTTATTGCCTCCTTTCTCTTTCCCGCCCAGTTTTCAAAAATTGGCTGCAACACTTTTCTGTCTGGAAAGTAAAAAGAACAGGATGCTTCTGCAACTGCATTTTACCAGTCCTATAGCTTATGCAGCAGGTGGCTAATATCAGAAGAGTTCAAGTCAGACAGTCTCTGTGCACTTGCAGACATCCAAAGTATTTTCTAAATGAGAGATACATATACGTATGTCTATATACATTAGACTTTTGGCCTCAGTTCACCAATAATTTAAATAGGCCCTAAAAAGCTAGGAAAGCTGGATCTACTAGGTAACCTTCAGAGTACCTCCAGATTTTACATAGGCAGTGAATACTGTCTGAGGTATAGTCTTCTGAGGCAGGCCAACTGATAACCTTTCACAGGTTATTAATTTTAATCTTCCAGAATTTGCCTTCAACACTACAGCATAAATAAGAACAGTTGTTTGCCCAAGTGACCTTCTGATTTTTTGATGGCTGAAGAGCCTGATAAAGGTGAAACACTTTAAGATCTCCCATCTTTTTTCCTCTTTGGCTGTAAAATAAAAAAAAAATAGTGATAGATAAGTAAATAAATAGAAGGAAGGACAGAGGCAGGAGAAATAAGATAAAATTTCTACAGAGTTTTTCTTTTCTGCTTGCTACAATTTTAATAAACTGTGACCCTATTAAAACCACCACTCTGTACACTTTTGTAATCAGTTCCTTTTTTGTAATTGTGCCAGTGTTGTATCCACTGTATATGAATTCATGCCAGATATATATGGCTGTGCTTCAAGAAGCACTATTTTTCAAAGCGTTACCCTGAACTCTCTGGCTAAGTACACAAATTTGAGGGACAAATGTCTCTGAAAAGAACAGTCTCCAGCACTTCCAACCCCTCTCTCCTACATGACTCTTCTGCAGTTGTACAAAGGCCAACAAACATCAAATGAGACATGTAGACCAAAGCCAAATAAGTCAGACTAAACTGATCAAGTTTACTCACTCAGTGCAAGATGTTTTCAGTTCATAAGATTTTTTTTCTTTTGTAGGCTAATTAAAACAGCTTGACTAAGACTTACTGAAATATTATGTTCCTTGCCATTCAAAAGTTGTAAGAGCCAATGCCAGCACTTCTCCCTGTTCACTTTTAAAGCCATATGCACTTCTCTTAAAGTTTTAAACCTGTTTGAGGTATCCACAGCTGCTTCTAATATTTTGACCGTTAAATTCTCTTCTTCCTTTCCGACTGAATTGCTATGAAGTATGCCAAACAGTTAATGGTGTTTTGTTTTTTGGGCTTCTTGCGTAATGCCGCTGTATTCAAACACAGGAACTGCAAGACTGAACAACTGAAACTTGCATTTCTACATTCAAAACAGAATTGTTGTCCCTAAAAACTGTTCTTTGCCTATTTAGCTAAGCATTGTTCTTTTTGGCATTATGTGTAGCTCTTAGTATCCGTAGGCAAAATAATGAATATTTAAAGCATATATATCTGGGTTTGAAAAGGTGAAAATAAAATGGTTTTTGGTATTTAAGGTTTATCCTGGTAACTGGAAAGAGAAATCAAACAGGTTTTGCCTATCCTTTTTACTGGCTCACTTAAGCAGTCTGAAACCCAGACAGGACAAGGAATTCCTATTGATTTGGACAAATAAAACAGAAAGAATGAGGCTTGTAGGTTCATGATATAAACTTTGCAGATAAGAGTTTTCTCTTGTTACTACTCTGGAAAATATGTGACTTTCCACAAGCCAGATACTTTCTTAACTTTAAAGAAGTCTAGCTAAATTTAGAGTGTGAGTTTTCTCTCAACAAAGATCTTCAGGATCCACACACACACACAAAAATCCAAATATGATTCAATGACAAGCATATAACTAAGAAAATGCACAAAGACTTTAAAAGATATTTTCAGGAAAGTTGATAAATAGCAAAGCAGCTCAGAGGAAGGTAGAAAAAAATCTGAACTGTAAAAGCTGTAGAGCCTGTATATGTGTATAATATATATGCACATGCTTATACAGATACATGCACAACTCCATATATAGTGGGGATACTATACTATTGTGTATACAGACAAGACAGCCTACGAGAGGGAGAGCGAAAATGGAGTGTTTTTTCTTTTTACATATATACTAGTCTGACACTAGATTTTAAATTGATTTTCTAATGCAAATAGGATTATGGCATTGTATTCCACTCATATACATACCAAACAGCTTTTAAACATGCTGGGTAATTTGAATGAAATCTGAAGGAAAGTGAGAGTTCTCGATGATTTTACATTCTTACCTTCTTTTTTTTTTACCCCTTGGCAATGTAAAGAGGCAGCCAGGCAAAAAACCACTCTCATAAAGTGAGCTCATCCCTGGTTAGGCTTTCGATCTGATCACCAAAAAGCACAAAATACTAAGAAACCAGACTCCTCCACTGTTTGCATAGGCAATGTACTGTATAAAAAGGTATCACCATTAGAGGAACTATGACAATTTGAAATAATAGGAATGAGTAACAAGGAAAAGGTCCTAACTAGCTTTACAAATATGATGCATGCTTTGTGAGCTTTGTAGAACCTCAAATTCCCATTGGTTTATCTATCCGCAGGTAAGTCCATAGCTGAGAACTGCATTTTTAAAATGTACATGGAAACCACATTGTCTCTACTACTGTTTAGAAAACAGCACACTGCCGATGCAACTACTGCAGTATCTAGTAAAGCACCAGTGAGTGTTTACGCACTCGTCAAGTGAGACTCAAACTGCAAAGACTGGAGTCAGTCACCTTCCCGTATGTTAAGGACCCCCCCGAAAGAGATTATATACTGCTGGAGAAATATTCGCTAGCTTCAGGGAAAGAAATCTGCTCTAACTGGCAACATCCCTAGTCCTCCAGAAGATCCAGAATGAGAGCCTCACATAGAGAAGCCCATGCCAGCAATGCTTCCCACAGCTCTACTTGTCAGGAGCAGCATAACAAGGACTGGAAGAGCAGGGTAAGGAAAACTTTCAGTCCCTGAAGGCAGGCAGGAAAGATGACTCATCTGGTGCTGTTCCCAAGTCATCCTCACCAACCAAATCAACAGCTTGCTGACATGCTTCAGAAACTGCCCTGTCTAGCTTTTCCAGAGTGGTAGAGGTGATACCATAATCTGGGTCTTTTGTGAAAGGATAAATGAGGATTTAGAAAGGACATCCTCCTACAAAGAAAAGAGTTACTGCTTCCAGTGCTATTATGTAGAACATGAGCTAAATTTTCATTACTCTGTATGTTATAGCACTTTTCCTTAACTTGTCAAAAATTTACCAAGTTTTCACCATGTCATATAAACACCAGAGAGTGGAAAAGTAAAAGGGTCTTTTTTCTTTCTTCAGTGGTATATTTAGACAGATGATTCATAGGACTTTTCTGAGACAACCTTTGATAAGAGCTTTTTAAGAAACAGAGGAGGAGCAGAATCAAGCAAAATATATTTTGTTTATTTGCCTTGTTTGGTTAGATTGCAACTGTAATTAGGTCAGATATACAAGTGTAAAACAACCCCATAAATGAGTGGAATTCTGCTTGTACACAATCAGATAAGAGTTAAGCTCTAATTTCCTCCTCAAATATCTAAACTGCATTTTTCAGAATTAACACCAAAAGGACTGCATGAAGGTCTGTCTATATAAAGGGTGGGATCTTACATGTAAATGGAGTCACTAGAAAAGTTACTGGACAATGTCTGTGAACACTGTTATAGCACAGCTGTCTCAGTGAATCTTTTCTGCTCAGTGCTGGGATGTACAGCCCTATCCTGTGTAGCCGTGATCCCTGTTCTTCCTCCCTGCACACACCTCTTCAGCATCTCTTCTATTAGTTTGAGCCTTGCAAGGTGTCAGCAGAATCTTTGGGAGGGACATGCTAGTTTTAAGCACAGTGGCTTGTAGACACAGCACAGAGTAAGATAAGAGAATCTATACTAATTTTCTCCTTTCTCTGCTTATTCCCTTCCATGCAGTTAGGAAGAAAAGCTCTCTTTCAACAAGAAAGAAAAATCACTGGCTGCCTGGTCAAGGAAGTGAATGCAGTGAGTGTGGAGTTTGTTTTGCAGCCATCTTCATACACACAGATAACTGCAGTATCAGCCTCAATGTGTACTTTGTTTGGAAAAGATTCCCCTAATCATCAAAGAACTGCATAAAAACAATCATAGCAATTAGGGGATGCCAAATAGAAGAGACAGCTGTGAAGAACTTTTTGTCCATTTCTCTGAACATCCTTCCTCTGGTTCATTTGAGTTCAAATTTCTCGCCTGTAACTTCAAGGTCTTTCAAACAGATACAGTCTTTACACATCTATTAACTGCTAACACTGTTCCACTGTCCACAGAGCAATAGCAGGGCTTCGCTCCTCACTCATCCAGTTTTTCTCCCAGACATACACGCTTTCTTCACCCCATGCTTAGGGCACTGGAATTCTATAAGGCTCTCATTGCCCCTTCTGAAGAGTGATTTCTGGTGTGGTATCTGACAAGAAATAAGTTAGCATAGTACAGCAATGCCAAGAGAAGTTCAACATTTAAACATTTACATTCTAACATAAACACAGATAAAAATTTATATTTATCTGTGAGCTGCTTCCCTCTCTCCTCACTTATTTCAGGGGTTTGTTACATCGCAAGTACTTCAGAATGGAATCTAGATCACAATCCCCTTTGCACAGCACCTAACACCACTGATCCTCATTTGAGTACTTGGATTTAATAGTCTGTAAGCCATAAGATGGTAGAACACATTTGTTTATGTTTAATTGAACTGCTGTCTGCAGTATGCTACATTTTTATCAGAGACATTGTCAAATTTATTATTGTGAAGCTAAAAAATGTTGTTTGAAAAATTTGGTTTGGAAGCACCACCAAGAAAAACCCTGAGAACAGGTTAGTACAAGAGTACTTGATGCAAGAAGTGGAGCCCTTTAAGAATAAGCCATGCTGTCACAGTGGACAGGAAGAGAAAAACACCGCTGGTTTCACATGAAGAACCAACACATTTCAGAGGAATTATAAAAAAGACTGAGCTCAGCCTGCTACAATTTAAATTAAATTTTTGGTTTAAAATCGATTCAGAGAACATGAAGAATATTAAAAACTTTTTGAGTTTGCTTTTCTCGGAGTTAAACTTTTATTATCACTTCTAATGTAATGGGAGAGATGAGAAAATTAACAGCGTCATGCAATTTCTTTAAAATGAACAATCGCATTTTGTGCAATTAAGAAGCTACAAGAATAACAACATGGCAGGTACAAACAGTGGCTAATCTCCACTAACGTGCAGGCTGGGTAAGTTATTATAACTGTCGATACAAAAAAGCCTTATAGATGATTCTCTTCAGGTATCACTAATTCTTTGGGCATAAAAATCGCTCCTAAATTAACCGATTTTTGTAAAATATTTCAGACTAGACTCTTCAGCAATAGTTTGATTAGATGTAACGGGAGTGTAAATAATCCTTAAAAAAAAAAAAAAAAGACTAATAAGGCAAGCTGAGTGTGCTGCTAGAAGCAAATCCCATGTTTAAGAGCAAAGCCTCACATTCATTGCACCTAACTGTACGCACCAGCGAGGGAACTATATTACCATAGGTTCTCCCAATGCACAGTTGAAAGAAAAGTGCCTCCTAAAGGTGATTCAAGTTTAGGGCCATCTTTGTAGGTGTTTCTCTCTCTGATGCCTGTGAAAGATCTTGAAGTGACATATTCTGATGTATGAATATACATTAAGAAAAAGTTCTGTCTGACCTGTTGGCGGGACAAACCGAGTTATTACATTATGTTGAGACCTAGAAAGTGGCTGTTTTACAGAAAATAAATAAGCTACAAGGATGGAAAAAAGTTTTATAAAAAGAGAGATCCTCTAAAAGAAACTAGCACAAATATAAAAAAAAAAGATTGGAATTTGGATTTTTAGATATATCCAGTGAACTTGACAGCCCCAAATTTTAATAGACCTTTTTCCTACATGCTTGTAACATTGATACAGCAAAGTGTTTCTGTTTTGGATAGCAGGCATTTAGCTACCTTTCACTCTCTATTTTGCAGGATATTGTTCTAATTTGTCTGAAGTCTTTTCTTTCTTAATCTGGTATAAGGCTTTACATCGTGTTCTTGGGGCTGCCTGGTTCTTGGGGCTACGGCTGCCTGTGAATGGCGGCAACTAAATGTCAACGCCAGCACACATCTGTGGGGCATACTCCAAGCAGTCTTCGGGTCCCTGCTAGCTAAGACAGCAAGCACAATGCCCAAAGTGAAAACATTCAGATCCGTTAGACAGGTGACATTTCCAGGTCTTTCCAAATATTTCTACTTCAAGACAGTTTGCCAGGCAAAGTAACTTAGAGCTCAAAAGGGGATTTACCAGAGATTACAGTGACTACAGGCAACAAGCAGCACAGTTTGCATAGCACACATCCAACTTGATCAAGGCTGCATGCTGTCCTGTCACTTGCTATAAGCCTTCCTACTTCATACTTATTTGATGGTATTAGGCAGCAACCACAATTCCTTAGTGATATCCTTCCCCATAAGCAATGGCTGTAGCTGTTACAGCAATGTCACTCAGTTCCTAACAAGAAGAAAAACAATTCACATGAGGGAGGAGGTAATCCTCCAAGAAACTTCCCTAAAATGATGTAGGCAAAACTCCACGAAACTATGAGAACACTTAAATGAACATCCCATTATTATACTGGCTGAATTACCTGTTTTCAGATCTTTTTTCTTTAAAGTATATGTGCAGTTTCTAGATTAATGCCACCCTTCTCTTCAGAAAAGCTGTGACAACAAGTGGATAAAGAGTGAGTCTAATGCTGTCAAATGAATTCAAGTGCTGTGTAGATCTGTAGTGAGATGCTGCTGAGATAGCAAAGTAGAGAACTTTTGATATATGTGCAAGTACACCTATTGCTCATCAACTGGTTAAATATTTCCTCTTGTGTGCACACACAAGGCTTATGAGTTTGTACATATACAGCTACACTGCCATATATTGGGTAAACTAATTCATTATAGTAGTTCTGGGTAATGATCCATTGCACTACTATCTCTGCCATCTCTGTAGCACTAAGCAGAAAGCTGTGAGACTGTATCAAAATGAAACATGTCTCCCCCACAGAGATATGTCCACTTCCTTGGCAACCGGTTCATTTTAGTATAATCTTTGCTTGCCTGTCACTCCTCCTCACCACTTCCCAGGGACTTTCCATAACTTTTTATCAGCAATCAGATGTAAGAATCAAAAATAGGATGCACTTCTGATAAAAGCATGCCTAGATCCATCACCCTTATCAGGGCTATGTCTCTGCTAGCTTCCACAGTAGGCTCAAGAGATTTAAATACTGTACTTTGGAACACAGATGTAAAATCTGTAATAACAGAATCACAGAATATTAGAATACCATAGAATGTTTGGGGTTGGAAGGGACCTTAAAAATCATTCAGTTCCAACCCCTGCCATGGGCAGGGACATCTTCCACTAGATCATGTTGGTCAAAGCCCCATCCAGACTGGCCTTGAACACTGACAGGGATGGAGCATCCACAGCTTCTCTGGGCCACAAGTGCCAGTGATTCAGCACCCTCACAGTAAAAAACTTCTTCCTAATGTCTGATCTAAATCTACCCTTTTCTAGTTTAAAGCCATTCCCCTTTGTCCTATAACCACATGCCCTTGTAAAAAGTCCCTCTCCAGCTTTCTTGTAGAGATAACATTAGTATAAAGTACAAGAAAAGAGAATATCTTTCCAAATAACTTCTGTACTGTAGAAAAATTCACCCTACTAATTTTAGGCAGTGAAAATTAGGTGTTTTGCTTAATTTAGGTTAGTCAACTCGCCTTAATTAAGCAATGGAGGCACATACCTTGAGAGGGTGAGTCATTCCAACTTTACATAAACATCCCAGAAAAGTGAAAGAACCTGCCCTCAAGAAGTATTTATCTCTACCATCTGGCTATAGTAGAAACCTAAGCAACTAGCTCAGACTAGACACCGAGCTTTAACTGGCTATAATGAGGTAAGATGAATTCCACTATGATTGGAGCCTCCATATGGGTTTTGAAAATACCTGGATGCTAGGACTGTTCTCAACCTCCAGCAGAGTCCTCCACCCTTTCTTAGTCTGACAGTTATAACTAATATTGCTGCAATTTTCAGTAAATGCAAAAATTACATGACAAAATTAACAACTTTTCCTTAAATGTGTTTTTGTTCTGTGTTCCCCACTCTACACTGATGCTGGATTTTACTGATCCATTATGCAGGAAAAAAGAGCTAGGACTCCCTTGAACTTTCGAGGTATCTTCTATTGATCCCAAGTTACTTGCAGTCAGGAAAAAGCAGTCACAAACAGCCTGTCCCCTGTGCTCCCCATCCTCTATTCATGCTGACTATTTATCACATGCACATAATGCTGACTTAACAACTCCATTGAGCTATCAGGACCTAATATTACTAAACATGAAAAGAAAGATTTCATTAAAGAAATACATTTCAGAACAATGGTCTATACAGACTGGACTTTTTGGTATGTAGAGTCAGACAGGGAAGGCAGATATGGATTGGCAATAAGGACTGTGAGCAGACTTTTACTGAGCACATTTCTACTGCCAGAAGTCATTTATGGGTGGGACAGAAGGAGTGTCAATTTTAATCTTTGGAGCCATGAATGTGAACAATTCTCTGCAGAATTTATGAGCTGTTTTACGTATCAGTATTTCCTCAGAGTTTTCACACAGTCAGATTGATTGCCCTTGCCTCATACTGTTTGTGCATACTCAAGTTTGGCTATAGACTGCATAAAATGGACATGAACTGCATACTGTACCATAAAAGGAAATTAGAGGCAGTGACATGCCAATCATGATTATTACATTTTTGTTTGAAAACACAATATGATATCACTCATAATAAAAATCTGTATTTCCAAGTACTCCAGCAACAAACATAAACTAAATATTTGGGGATTTTTTAATTAACCATATTCCATAGGTCATCTAAACAGACAGGATTCAAGCTGAGATGGGAAGACTTTTGTTTTTACTGTCACAAGCTCAGTTTTCCTAAAATGATCCATTTTGAATGATTTAAGTGACCAGAGAAGTTCTTTTTTTTTTTACCCTTTAAATCCATAATTTCCATGAATATAAGTCTTGGACTACCTGATCATCAGAAAATATGTTATCTCTTATAAAACAGCTCAGGATACAAATATCACCTACATTCCCCAAAAATGAGGCCTTTGTCCTGGACCTACAACACACTGCATTTCACTTCGAAAATCTCTTATTCCATACAGTGCTCTGGAGCCTGACACAGACTGTAGCTCTGCACATGACCACCAACGAACCCACAAAATAATGTACATACTATCTGTGTAACACAATACATCAGTACATCCATAGACAGATAAACTGATGTCCCCAAGTAGCAGTACTAGCAGTGGCAGTTTCTGCCCAAGTTTACTTGTAAAATCTTGTTCTAGAAAGTCTGGCAGAAATGTTACTCAAAGTTCTCAAAAAACAACTTCACTCTATGGCATTGCCTTGCAGTTACAAATAAAATACTGGATGGATTTCTTGAGCGATGAAAAAGCCTGAGTATAAAGATTTTAAGCATATGCCGGATGAACTGGAGTTTCATCTTTGACTGAGGCTGGAATTCCCCAAGAACAAATATGTCTATGAAGCATTTAAAAAAGAACAAATGTAAAAATATAAACCAACATATTTCATATTTTTCAGGATAACAGAATGTTTATTCACTCTTTTATTTTACTTGACTACCTAACCATGCCATTAGATAAACTTTAATACAGCAGAGTAATGGGAGCATGTTACAAACTTAACAATCTCCACAATAGGATGCAGTTTATTTAAAAAAACCCATGCCAGTTTGTGGAAGAAGCAATGGCCTGTATGGCCTGAAAATCTATCTTGTAATAATGTTAAAAGTTATAAATCATCTAACCACAATGAAATGGGTTGCTATTCTTAGTACAGTGAATAAATAAAGAAAATCCCACCAATATCCACAAGAACACAAGACCTAATTACAGAAATCTGATTTTGCCATGTTACTAAGATGAAGTTTTTAAAGTGATGGAACAAACAACAGATATCTCTCTGAAGGACATCATGGAGACAATAGCAGAGAGCTGCAGAACCATACAGCTACAGGTTTCCCAGAGAAGTTGTGGCTGCCCACTCCTTGGCAGTGTTCAAGGCCAGGTTGGACAGCACTTTGAGAAACCTGGTCTAACAGATGACCCTGCCCATGGCAGTGGGGTTGGAACTGGGTGATCGTTAAGGTCCCTCCCAGCCGAAACCATTCTATGATTCTGTGATTCTATAGGGCAGCAAATTCTAGTCTGTTTGGAAACTGACTTCTCAATAACTTGAACATTTTATTTACCATCTCTGCATGGGTCCCCTCAGTGTTGCTAACGCAGCTTCACACCCCAGAATAGCTGGGGAAGTCAATGCAGCCCAGGAGAGGGACAGTGCAGAGACAAATCACATTGCTGCCTGCCAGTTCCTGTCCTGACACTGGGAATTTGGGCTGCTGAGCTGCTGCTCAGAGTGCTGTGGATGCTCTGACTGAAAAGAATGGTCTAATAGGCAGGGATCAGTGCTTCTGCTGATTTTGCCTGTTTCAGTATTGAACATATCAATTAATTTTACAAGTAATAAAAAGCAAAATGATGTGTTGCACATTCCATTTTTATTACTATAAGCACTTATTCTGTCTTTTCTAAGCCTTCACCAAAATAACATACATAACAAATGTAACATGTACCTGTGTATATACCTACACATGTATAATATGCATTATTACATATATGTAATGTACATGAAGTAATACCTCAAACTTTTCCAAAAGATCCAAAATATTTTGTTGCTCTGAAATGGTGGCAATATGCATACACTGCAAAAGGCCTCCACTCAACCTTCAGTTCAGGTTAACTATGGCAGCCAGGCAGTTTTGCAAGAAATGGACTGAACTGAAACTAAAGGTTTATTAATACAGCAGGAACTGATATTCACCTTTCAAAATTCTAGTTCTTGGATATACCATTGACTTATGGCTTGATCAAGATACATAATATTCAATTAGGACAAAATAACTTGTTTATATCAGCACTTCGTGTGGACCTCTGGTTAACCAGTGCAAAGGTTGCTGAGATACCTAAAGACAAGTATACAGCTCAGTGAAAATGACTGTTGAAAATACTGACTTAATTGTGATCAGAGCTGAAATTTTCAATGGGAAGTGAAGGAAACTTTTGTCCCTTTAGACTTAAATGTGACCACTATCACTCTGACTTTTCTGGCATTTATATCAGTATTTCACAATGAGATTTCAGAACTTCTCTCAAATTAAATGACATCACCTCCAGTGTTCAGGAGAAAAGGGATCAACTTTTCCATAGATGCAAATATGTCCCTAATTCCCTTGCTTTTAGGGAGTCTGAGTTCTCCAGTATCTCTTTTGCTGATACAAATCTCCTGTATTACATTTGTTTTCTGTTGCCAAATCCCCTTTAGGCAATTTTTTGAGTGACAGTATTTAGTCAGAAACACTGTTTCTCAATATGGTCAGTTTTGTGTGCTTCCTTCTCTGAAATTTAATTTATTTGCTTTTTCAGCTTCCCTCATGACTTTACATCTTCCCTGCATCATGTCCACAAATGAGGCAGAATGATCTGCACTTACATGGCAGAGCCTTGAGAAGAAAGTCTTGCTTTCATTTCCACACATTTTTCTTTTATTCCACACTCCCTTGTGCTAATAGCTTATTTTATAAGCCAAAACTCTTTAAGGCTGTGACTGACTTAGCTGTCCTAGACTGGGAGGGCTTCTTTGCCCTCATTCATCAGTGACACAACCATGAGCTCATTCCAGACACCCAGCGGAAGAAACCTTGCTCTTGCTTAAGGGCAGTCTGTATCTGAAGGCTTTGCCAATTAGACTGCATTCAAAAGAATGTGTCTGGAGATGGCATCACCTATGAACAAAGCATTTGACTGTCAATGACTATACACAGTTTCTCTGTGGAGCAACCTACTTAGGTTTCAGCTAACATTATAGAACTGTACCAGTCTTCAGCTTGGTACTGCAGGAACGTAATCAGTGGAGATGCTGATATTCTCCCCTTACCTTTGTCAGGATAACAGATTTATATGGGAAAAAAGATGTATGTTACATATAAAATGCACTCTACTCTTGTCCTCTTATTACAAGCAGGAACAAAGAATGGATGCTTTATTTAATTGTCAGACAGGAAGCTGTTAACATCAGTAACTGATTAGATTAAAAACAAATAATCAGTCTTTGTGAAGTCATTCAAAGTAACTTCAGTAATGTTTTAAAAAAGTAGTTGATTAGATTATTTCTTCAGCACTAAAAAAATAAAATGAAATAGGTAGTTATCCACCAAACAACTTTAATTTTAAAATAATGGCAGTTATTACCATTTCACATATGAGTGGAGTTCAAGGATGTACTTGACAGAAACCAGAAGTGAAACTAGATTGTTGCTTCCCATACAAGTTGTAAGTCCTTACTCCCTCTCAAAAGCATTTTAAAGGTAAATCTGAACCTGCAACTCTCAAGCTTTCAGATTTGTTCTGCTCCTTCATGAGAAACAGATTGCTTCAGCTCTTCCTCCCAGCACTCTGCCTGCGGCTGGTGAGCTGGCCAGCAGTGACTAAAGCAGGCAGACTGATCAGCTGAGGAAATTTCTAAATTCCTTTTGAACTTTTATTTGTTATTTCATGTTCTTATTTAATGCCTATTTATTTCCACTACAGAGAGAGCTTACAAAAAAACAAAATGACCAAACCCAAACAAAAGCCAAACCAAAAGAATACTCCCAAAAGAAAGAAAAGAGCTTGTTTACTGCATAGATGAGCTGTCAGGAAATCACATTGTAGTGGTGAGTAAAAGTCCTGCACCTTTGACTTATGGCTTACTCACCCTAAATCATGTATGAACCATGCAGCCTTTCCTGATTAATGGAAGTAGTCAAATGTTTTATAGCACTTGGTAAGATGTCATCTTTCTGCTCATGACCACTCTGATTACTAAGCTGTGATGGTTTTACACATGCCCTATAAATCAAATGCTGATGCACAACAGGAAGTTTTCACTGCCAAATCTTTTGGAGTTTCACACAGCATCAACATGATACAAAGCCAGGTGTTAAAATTGTCAAAAGGAGATACTTTGAAACAGAAAACACAAGACAGAGATCAACAGCTATTTTTGTTCTAGTTTTCCAAATTTGCTGCAATTCATAAATTGGAAAGTTTCACATGAATAAAATATTTTTTACTACTGTTGAGAGATGAAATGCTTTCCACTATATTAAGATGAGAGGGGGAGATCAGTAAAGGAGGGTTTACAGGAAAATAAACCTAACTAAAGAGATAAGTCAGACCAAATGTCACGCTGGAAGTAGGTTAGGACAGTACTAATATTATACTTGGTTAGCTACTCTCATGTTTTATGCAGAGTTAGTACAGACGTTTAGTGGCTGGCACCTTCTCAGTTTACATAACCAGAAATACTGCAATCCAGCCCTAACTATTTTAAAATCACGCTTCCCTTTGATTTGCTCATTTTCCAAGTTCTCTCAACTTGGTTTATACAGAACGTACACAAGAGACATCAGAAATCTGCACATCTTAAATGGGGGAATTATTCTTTTGCATTTACCAGACAAAACACCCTGCATTCCTTTTCTGAATTTTAAATAAGTTATGCTATCTTTTAGCCAACATTTTCTTGCCAATAAAAACAAAAAAAAAAGAAAGGTTTGTGACCTTAGAAACATCATGGGCAAGTGAAGATTCGCACAAAATATTCCACTAGTAGGTTTGAGAATAGATAGATGCTTCCTCCTGTTCCAGCTTAATCCCCAAACACCCTCACTGTCAAAAGGCTATTGTTAAGGCATGGGCTTCCTCCAAGACCACATCCTGTGAATCAGGTCAAAGTGAAAAAGAGCTGCATTAAATGAACTACTCATTGCGTGCCCTTTATGCGAGTGTAAGAAAAACTACATGACTCAAAAAATTACTGTACTAGAGAAATAGGGATAGTGTGCTTAGACCGGAATGAATGCATAGTTAAAAAAACCTAGCAGTTCTCATCTGCAATTGACAACCTACTGCTAAAGAGAAGGTAGACAGTGTGTTCAAAGGCACAAATTAGGACCAAGACAGTCATTTCCCCTTAAAACAAGCCTGATTTTATTCCATAACTATTTATACTTTTCACATCATACTTAGTAAGTGAAAAGCCTACTAACAGTATTGCACACTGCACTTTTGATGAATGCTATACTGCTTCACAAAGGGCACAATGTGTTCTGCATCTCTAATTAATTGTGTCAGTCTGTGTTGATCGGATACATTAAAATAAAAAAATCATAGAATTATACAATGGTTTCCATTGTGTAATGAACCTTAAGATCATCTAGTTCCAATCCCCCTGCCACGAGCAGGGATGCCTCACACTAGACCATGTTGTCCAAGGCTCCTGGAGTAAAATTCTACCTTCATCTCAGAGTTAGGTCCACACTCATGTTAACCACTGATGTTGAAAAGAAGATAAAGCCAAAACTGTCCTTATGAGGCAAGCAGGAAAAATAACTCATTATCTGGATGTTTTATTCTTAACTGATCCCTTACAAAAGACAAAGGATGAGCTGTGGTTATAATGTGGACACTGGGACTCAAGATATATATGACTTGAAATTCCTAGTCCCCCCCAAGTGTCCCAGCCTGAGTGTGGGAAAATCACTCATTTCCCCTTTAATCTCTCCTCTCCCTCTGCACTGTGGGGATAATATTTTTTCTCTTTCTCCCACACTCTGTGTAATACAGCCATACATTCTGTAGGGCTGTTACTAACTTCTCCTGTGCACACCCACACTACCTATCGTGATAAGGCATCAATCTAGTGAAAATTTCTAGAATCAAGGTCTGGGTGACACTCAGGAAAGGTCCACAGAAAGGGTATTCTCATGTTTTTACTTGAGGGAAAAGTGATTTTCAGCTAAACCAAACTTTCTAATCTTAGTGGCACCTCTCAGTCTGCTGGGTGCATTGGGATGCTCCTGGCTTTTAGGAAGCAGCCCATAGAGCCCATACAAAATGCGGCCACCTGAAATACTCACTCCAGTGCTCCTAAAGGGACTTTTAAAGGACCCTGGAGCCCTAAACTGAATTGGGCTCACAAGGCTTCTGTGTTTCTTGTCGTAGAGCAAATTACGGAGTCCCTGGGTCACTCCACTGCCAGATCTCACAGGTCTTGAAGTATGAGGGCACTCCAACACTGTATATTCTATACAACAGGAGAATTAGTGTTTCCAAGCAAGCAACTATCTGGCTTAGACACCCTACCTGTCTTTCAGGAAACTTAACTAGAAGTGCAATACTTCAGTGAAATGCCTGTGGAAACACTCATACCGGACAATGGTATTTTTTCTAAGGTAGCAAAGCTACCTCCAAAGGGAGTTCTTCTATCTCTATGGCACTGTGAGCCATGGGCATCTCAGCTCATGTTCCAGACTAGCATGGTTTCATTACCACAGACCTGCAGTCAGCTTAATCAAGGAATGAGAAAAGAGAATGAGGAGACCATCAGTATGACCATCGAGTTCTTTGCATGAGGAAGGATCAGTGCTAGTAATGCTATGAATGACAGGTGTAAATTCATCTGTTTTTTTTTTTTTTATATACTCTAGTGAATAAGATACCTTACTTTGCATTCAAAGCATTCCTCTGTTTAACTACTGTTTCTGAGAGGAAGTTTTACTAAAGCCTAACTAAAACCTCCTGGGATAGAATATAAGCCCATTATTTTTATCTAGAGATAGAGACCACTTATCTCCATTTACAATCATGGAGAACAGATTACCCTGAGGAGCTGCAAGAGTGCTGTACCAAACAAATGTTGCTGGGTTGCTTCAGGTTCTGCAGTTCTGCGGGTGTATCCACAGTGCATCAACACTCAGACACATTCCAATTTTCAAGGAAAAGATTTTTTAATGAAAAGTTGTTGGCCAGGAAATCCCCAAGCAGCTTCCCTAAGCACAGATGCAATACAAAGGACTAACAATAACTGTTTTCTGCTGATGCCTACTACTAGCTTGCAATGCACAAATTAATATGGAATACATTGAGTTCTGTGTTCTTATTTTGTGAGAGAAAATAAAAGCGGTGGAAAGGTCAGCAGAGGCCTTAAGATCAGGTCAGTAAACACCTTCCTATCCATGATCCTAATTACAAATTACAAACAAAAAAGCATCTTTTGACCTACAGTCAATACACTTTGCTCACAAACACAAAAGCTTTGAGAGCTGCATATTGTGTTACTGCACATTTCTCTCAACTATATGAAAATGTGCTTGCTACAGATGATTAGAAAATAAACATGCAACAGTGAACTTCACTCCAAGCTCATACAGTATGAGGCTCTTAAATCAGTTATAATATAGCGTAGACAGATGGTGATGGATACATAAAGCACATTAAAGATGCTGCTATCTGTTCAATAAAGAAATAATTCAGAGCACAAGGCAAGAAGCTGAAATTGCTGACAATCTGAACTTCTGCCAACTGTCCTGGCTTTGCTGGGGCTGTGTGAATTTTAAACACACATAGTCCCAGGTGTCAGCAGTGTCGACTGAAATTTCTGGCAGCTAGTTCAGTGCTTTTGAAACAATGCTGGCTTCCCATCACTAGCGGTCACTATGGGGAGAAGAGAGGCCGTCTCTGGCTGCTTCTGCTACCCTTTTTGTTGCCTTGGCTGTTGTGCTGTAAATGAAACACTCAGCACAATGAGCAGCCTCCTTTCTTGCCAACCAACAAGGCAGACATCTCCAATGCACTAGCACTGAGAAAAGGAAGGGTATGACAAAATAGGGAAATAAACTCATTTATTTATGGTCCCTAGATTCAGTATGTCAAGAAACTTGGTGGAGCTTGGCTCTGAGAGACCGGACGAAAAGGTATCCAAGAAATTGAAAGGTCAAAGAGATGTGGGATTGCAACAGATGCTCTGCCTGGGAAAGATTTGGAGAATGGTGGGAAAGGGTCATGCAGAATCTAAGTAGATGGTGTGGAAGGGTTAGCTGAGGAAAAAGAGAGATATGGAAGTCATTCATGGCACACATCTGTTTTTACAATGTGCACAGTACTCCCGTTGGTGTGAGCAAGTGCTCCACCCATGTATGGAAAGCAAAAATATTTGTTTTGAGATTTGTCTGGACAGAGATGCCTAGCTGTCCTCCAAGTCTGGTGTCTGGTGATGGGCAGGAGTTACCACATCACCAACAAACCGCTTACAATTGATGAGGGAAAAATGGGATTTTTCCATGCTCATTCCAATGTCCTGCTGTAACACAGCTGGCTGAATAACACTGGCAGTACTCAGACTGAGATACAATAGTATCATACTAAATGAAATGGACCTCAAGAGTCACTTTAATAGCATCAGTATGCTTTTTTGCCTAATCACATCGAAGTATTTTGTTTTGTTTTGTGACACTGACATTCACTCTAGATCTTTTTGAAGATCACTTTAATGATCTTCACTTGATACAGCTATGTGTTGCACACCCCACTCTGTTGGCCATGCTTACCAGGTAGAGCACATCTATTCTCTGTTCTGCTGATTCACAGACCAATTCCCCAGCCTGACTGCTCAGATATATGTGCTCTGCAGAAGAAGCCAGCTGTGTCTCCTTCTTCAGGTGGAATAGTACCTCCATGCTACAAGAATCTTAATCTAAAAAGGCTTTAGGTTATGTGTAATTTATCAGTTGTTGAGCCTGGCTAGCACTTTCTAATAATGAACAGTGATATGAAAAATGTTGCAGGCATGACAGGGAGACTTGATTAGTAGATACAGAGAAAAATAAGTCATATGCATAAGCCTGTAAAGATGTCTGCCAGCAGGAAGGAAGAAGCAGATAAAGCAGACAGCAACAGAGAGATAGCATGGACAAAGAGAAAGTGAAAACAAGAAAAAAAAAAAAAGATAATATGACAGTAAAAGAATAAATTAACTCAGGAAAGATGGCTAAAATCTTATCATCACAGTCATATAACTAAAACACTACAATTAATATACCAGATTCAGCCCAGAGGAAATTGAGTTTGGCAGCATAAAATGATGGTATGGTGTTCTTGAAAGATGAAAGTTTGATGATGGGAGGAAAACTCTGGGAGCATAAAGCAGAGCACTGCAAGAAGCAGCTCCAGGAAGTCAGGCCAGAAAACCTGTATGCCTAGCAGGGGTGCTGACTCCCAGCAACCACTCAGCTTCATGCCAGAGAGGATTCATGGTAGTGCCCTTGTGACTGCAGCATCAAATGTGTGAGGGCAGCTGAAATCAATCATGGTGACCTAGACTAAATCTCTACTGCCATTGGCATTTTACTACAGGTCAATACAGTACAGAGTTACAAATTAGTGACCAAAAATAAGTTGGTTTTGCAAAGAAAGTATTTTTCCATTGCTTTAGTTTTAAGCCATTGCTTCATTTACACTTCTACAATATTGTTTGATAGTTTGTTAGTTTTTTAATTTTGTTACTGTTTAATACCACATTCTGGAACTAGAACAATATCAAAAAGCATCCTAGCATGATCTGATAATTTTGGTCTCATTAGTTTAGCAAGCAATATAAAAGTGGTGACAGAAATATAAATAACACTGCACCCACAGTTAGAAAAATATTACAAAATACATTGGTGTTTTCAGACGTGGTTTTGCATAAAAACACTCTATGGTCCAGCTGAACAGCAAAACTCCATCTGCTTCAAAGACAGTCAGCATTTCACCTTATGAATCCAGCAGCTGGATTCCTTTCCTGTGTACATATATAGGAATAAACTTTTGTCTATATGATACTCAGGGACAAAGAATGTGCTCTGAATGCTTGTGTTCGAGTATTTTGCATGACTATTCACATCATAAGTGTTCATGCAGTCAGTTTAAACATTAGTGGGTTTAGCAAGAAAGCAGATGGACCTGTGTGTGATTTAGGTACCAAAGCACAAATTATTAAAATTTTGAACTAAAATGTAGTTGAATAAACTGCACAGAGAATAATTAAAATCATTAACAACTTATTATTTGTTTTCCTCAGCTTAACTATGTTCTATCCAATTAAGAAAAAAGTTTAACATAATCATCTCAAGATTTCTGTACCACAGTTTTTATTAAAATAGTAATGTCACTTGTATTAAACTTCAAACTACAAGTGCAGTAAAATCATGTGAGATGAGAGAGACACCTAGGGAAAAGAGAACTGATGTTTGCAGCTGTATTCCTAACCAGCTTTGGCAAGACACTTATATGAGAAAGCCAACACAAGTGTCAAAAGTCTCAAACAATCAGGTTTGGTGAGACTGAAGGCCATAGAGGAAACAGCTGGTGGCAATGACCTACTGTATTGACATGTATAACCCAAATTTATCTTGGAATCCTTAGCACTTATAGATAGCAACAGGATATGTCACAGTGACTACACATGTCAACCTAAGTGCTTTCCAGACAGGACGAGAAAGCTGGTGACCCACGGTGCAGCATATGTAAAATACCAAAGAAAGTAATGCTAAAGGCTGCAATTCAGCAGCCAAGGGCAAAAGTTAACCAGATGATTAGTTCATATGTTCCACTGTCTTTTGCAGATAGAGATCCATAATTTTTTCCTCAAAAATCTGTGCTGCCTTATATTTAGTGATATAATAAAAGCATACAAGCAGTATGCTATGTAGGCAGATTTTCCTCTCAACTAGAAACTCAGACTAGGTATTCACTATATTCTGATTGAAAGACCTTTTATCTGATTACTGTTATAATGAAACATTCCTATAGTACAGTACTGTATACCACAGAACCACTTACGAACATCACATGTATGATTAATATGTTTGGTAACCAAAGTCAACCAAAGGTCTATTGGAAACAGCACTCAGAAATGGTCAAGCTTTGGAACAACACAACCTGTAATGACTGCAGAATTTACATCTGCTCAGCAAACCTGAAAAGACATTAACTTTTAGAACTCTCTCAAATTTGTGCTTTGGACGACTGCTTAAAGTACCTGGACATACTGCTGGAACTACCACGCACTGGGAAACTGAGATGGCATGGATCTCCATCACTAATAAAGCATTCAATACTTTTAGGCCAAAATATTTTCTTACTAGTGAGAAAAGCCTAAAATTAATTTCTTTATCATAACCACCCACCTTATAGCCCAAACTACTTTGGCAAAAAGATTTCACGAAACTTGCTTAAAAGGTGAATAAAAGAGCATCCTTCACAAAACGTTCCCGGAAGAAAACTGGTCAAGAGCTGCCACTAAGCTTTACAGGGAATGTTGTACTTGGAGGAATAGAGAAAGATTGGAGAAATTGATAATCTCTTGGATGATCAGCACTTCTGTAAATACAGGTGGCCAGGGGAGGTGTTCAGGCCACCATATACACAAAGAGGCCTCGATCTTTAGGGATCACCTTTTAAAAGTGTTCAGCTGCTTCCACTGAGAGCAGAAAGAGAGAAAGATACAATGTCTGGTAGGCTGTTTTTTGGAGGTTGGTTTGGTTTATGCTTTTTTTTCCTTTAAAAAGCAGTCTCTAAGATTACAGTTATTGTCAAACCCATGAAACATGTAATGGCAAATTAGGAGAACAATTTGAGTCCATCTAGCCTGTTACTTTACTCACAATCACTTCACCAAGGCTCAGGACCAGATGCCTTGGAAGGATGTGACTTCCATTAGGTTTCATGCTAATCATTAATAGTTTCCAAGTAGTTTAAACACTGAAGACAAGATGCTTTGTATCTTTCTCCACACTTTTTCGAAGAATCAAGAAACATCCCTCTGTAGGAAATGTAATTGTATTTGTTTTTTGAAAACAGTACTTGCAAATCTAATTTACTTTTCGTGCGATATCTATTAAAGAACAACATTACAGAGGAAGCATAAAGAATATTTTCTATTAAAAATAAGAAATCAAGCAAAATCACACTGTGTTGAAAAGTGATATTATTATCTTCATGTCACACTCATGTCATAGAAAAGATCTGTTCATCACTTCTGGTAATCAAGAGATGAACAGTCTGTTCCCTCTTTGTATTTCTGTGTAGCATGTCTGAGACCACCAATGCATCATCTTTGGAAGGCATGAAGAGGTGATACAGAAAAGTCCAAGGGAAAATTTAAGTGACATGACCAAAATCTCCTGGGGAAATATGTGGCAGGGATTAAAAAGGAAACCAAATGTTCAGAATCCCAACCCTATGCTTTAACCACAAAACCAACTTTCTTCACTAATACTCAATTAACCCAGTAACTAAAAACAAAGGAAAACCAAGTACATATATTATGTGTATCTTGCCACTTTAACAAATCTGATGACACTCAAGTGTCCTCAAACTAAACAAGAAGCAACTACAAATGTATATTTAATCCCAGTGTGGTAATCAGTTCCACAAACCAAAAGTACTAGAAAAGCAATGGAAAGTAACCTTACATAACACTGCTTGCTGAAGCTGTTAAACCACACAGGCAGCCGTAGTGTACTGACTGAAAGATCTACAGGAATATATACTACTGACAAGAAATAAGTCAATACTCATGTTCAAAGCATGAAAAATGTTTTTAACTACAGCAGAAAGACTTGTAGAAAAACAAGCAGAAGTTAATTGTTAAATAAGACTTAAAAAGACCTGTGCACTCCCTTTACAAAAGAAAAAGCCCTAAGCATCTAATTTCAGGCAAACCTTTATTTTTTCAATCACATTGAATCAGAGGTAGAGTGGGACTAGGAAGAAAGCTATTTTTCAGAAGAGAAAAACACAGGTACTTTGCATTGAGAAGCTGTTTCTCTGGTTCAGCAGTTCTGCAGCAGGAGCAGCCAGATCATTTGAAAAGTGAAAAGAAAATCAATTACTTGTTTTTATTTTAAAAGAGCCTCCCTGTGGGAATAGGTGTGGGTGTGAGAGCTCTTTTTAAACTTCATAATATAACATGAAGCAGCCAAGAGTGGTTTTGTTGTTTTTTTTTTTTTTAAGTCCTGTCATGTTATTACTCTGCTTACTAGGTACTAGAATGATTTTTCTCAACTTAAGGTTCTACTGATCCATATCAAAATGCATTTGTGAAGCATTTAACACTAACATTTAAAACCAGAATATTTATTCCAACAGCAACACTGAGTAAAACAAATTTCCAAGGCTGCTATGTGACTTTAGTAATGATAGCAAAAGTCTATTTACCCAGTTACCCCCAAGTTCTGCATGCAGTAGGTTTCTATCAGGTTTTGAATGAGCAAATCAACATTTTCTGAGAATTGAGGTCCACAGTTAAAGTTTAGAACTAACCTTGCTATCTTCGATCTCCTGGGTTTTCCCTTGAAGCGCTCTCCTTTCTCCAAAATCGCAGGTTGACTTTAATGTAAGCTGGCAAGAAAGCATTGAGCTCTCTGCCCCAGTAAGCTCCAAAGACTTCGGTGAGTACTGCTGCGAGCCGGTGGGGCCAAGGTTGGGTATCGGGAGGGCAGTGTGAACAGGCTTTGACCCTACGGCTGGCTGCCTTAGCTTGGAGGCAACCCCAAGTACAGGCATGGCTTCTATAAAAGTACCTTCTTTCTGCCAAAGAAAATGCTCCTGACCTCAGTCTGGTAGACTCCAGCTTCAGTAATTCCAGAACAAATACTTCAAACAAAAGTAGCAGTCAACTTTTCAAAAACATCTTAAAACAATAATAATACGAGTTTCACAAGGAAGCAAAACTTTTCCTTAATCTCTCCGCTTCTCCCTCGCAGCCACTCACACACGCTGCTCAGTGAGTCAGTGGCTCTGTAAGACTAAACGCTCCTTTGGGGCGTGAACTTTTCTTGAAGGTAACTGCCACAGAGTTGCCTGTCTGGGATTAAAGAACTCATAAATTTGCTGTCTCTTCTTCCTACAGCCTTCCAGGTCTGTGTGTTAAGTGAATGAAGGATGGGAGGAAAGGAGGGAGAGAAGAGATGAACCCTCCCCGTACTCCAACTGTCAAAACAGCTCCGAGACCACAACACTGGAAGCAGAGACCTCTTCCTGGCTACATAAATAACCAGCCCACATCTGAAAAAAAACAACCACCAAACAAAAAACAAACCTCTTTTTTTTTCTTATTTAAAAAAAAAAAAAAAAGGATCTGACTAGTGGCCAAAGCAAACAGCTGTTGGAAGAGTTTTCATCCCGGAAATAATCTCAGCAATGAAGCTGTTTGTCTGATTCCTGGCTATTTTTCACTGCTGACAACCACGAGCTACGGTGTTTCATTCCCTGTTCCTCCCGTGAAATCAGGTTAAAATCATGCAAGAGCGTGGCTAGGCACAGACGCTGAATCACAGTGTGGGTAACGTCTGTCTGTGCTATGAAAAATCCATACAAAAACACAGGGCAGGATATAGGAAAATCACAAGCATTGTTAAGTTAGAAGATTTAGTCAATACAGCTTTTCTGACTTGCTGGGTTTTGTTTTTTTTTCTTTCTTTCTTGGTGGTGGTGTTAACGTCATCTATTCAAGGTTAACACTTCCCTTTCTAAAAACATTTAAAGCTCCATGAAGCCCATGTCCAATGCATCATTCCTGCTTGTTGCTCACAGAAATAGAGAAATAGTCTTGCTGGCAATCTCAGATCCTTGTATGTGGAAATACAAGACAGATAGGCAAGCAGAGCAGGCTATAAAATGAGTCACGATGGACAGTCCAAATCTCTGAGCAGCATAAGCACTTACTTAAAAGGACAACTGTAAATTCCTTTGAGAGCCTATAGCAAGGGAACCCTTTAAACAGTGTTATAAGGGAAAAAAAAAGCAGAAATGGCACACCATTAAACTCTATAGGATTGTGTCGCCCAGCATTATGCATTAAAAAAAAATGCTCCACTATTTATTTTTCTTTTTATCTCTTCCAAACCAAAACACAGAGAGACCTGAATCCTATTCTGCCACTAATATCGTACATGGTATTAACTATGACTTCCTTGAATAGTATGTATTATTAACACTTACAGATTTAAGCCCCAGAGAAAATAAGAGCCTTCTGGGCATTTAAGTTCTCAAATTAAAGATGGCAAGAGTTAGAAAAAGCATTGAAAAGAAAACAAAGTAAATGAGAAGCAGACTAAAAGGATCCTCTTAAATCACCCTTTGAAATTATTTTGCAGAAGAAAAAAACCTGTAATACACAGTAATATATCCTCTATATATCCTCTATCTTTCCTTTACAGAGATCACACTAACACACTAGTTAAAAATTCAACTCTCTACTGACTTATAAACTATCCCGTTCTTCTTTGTTGTTTGTAGGAGTGAATGTGACCTGGTTTAGGAATCTCCTGAGTTTTGGAGTGTGTGTACAGAGGATCAGCTAACCCATTTCAGCATCCTCTCCTCTGGTTTTGCCCCCATTAACAGCAGACTGCAGAGAGGTAACTGCTCTGCAGTTTAGACAAGTTCAGCTCACAGGATCCACCACTCTGCTCAAATGAATATTTTTGTTTGGTGTGACATTTCAGGTCTTGTGGAGGGCAAAGGGGAGGAAAGCTCCTTGTGCGGTCCGCATTTGTTCTCCAGCATCATAAAGCACTGTGGCTACATAAGGAATTCAGGTTTCTTAGGCACAACTGTTAACAGTTAATGCTTTAGAAAGTGCACATATGCAAAAGCTGAAGTGGACCACAGGAAAAGAGGGATTTATCTCTTGCAAGGTTTGAGGAGATGAAAAATCCTCATGAGGACTGTTAACCAATGATGAAGACAAAGACCAAACTAGAGTCATGAGACAGATACTTTCTTAAAAAGAACTTTGCCAAAAAAGTGTAATTGAACCTTATTACTTCTCAGGGTTATAATTTTACAAAGTAATGCATTATGGTAATCTTGCTGTTCTTCTTTTGAATACGAGTGATGAGGTCATGATACCCACAGTCTCTTTTGCAACCCATTTTCCCAGCACAGAAACCCTAAAAGGAATAAGTAAGCAAACTTACTAGGAGAGAGTCGTCTGTAATACATAACCAACAGGGTTTGGAAACAATGATGTGAAGTGGTGTTACTATTCCAAAATCATAGAATCATAGAATAGTTAGGGTTGGAAAGGACCTTAAGATCATCAAGTTCCAACCCCCCTGCCACGGGCAGGGACACCTCTCTCTAAACCATATCACCCAAGGCTCTGTCCAACCTGGCCTTGAACACTGCCAGGGATGGAGCATTCACAACCACCCTGGGCAACCCAGTGCCTCACCACCCTAACAGGAAAGAATTTCCTCCTTGTATCCAATCTAAACTTCCCCTGTTTAAGTTTTAACCCATTACCCCTTGTCCTATCACTGCAGTCCCTAATGAAGAGTCCCTCCCCAGCATCCCTGTAGGCCCCCTTCAGATACTGGAAGGCTGCTATAAGGTCTCCACGCAGCCTTCTCTTCTCCAGGCTGAACAGTCCCAACTTTCTGAGCCGATCTTCATATGGGAGGTGCTCCAGTCCACTGATCATCCTCGTGGCCCTCCTTTGGACTTTTTCCAACAGTTCCATGTCCTTTTTATGTTGAGGACACCAGAACTGCACACAGTACCCCAAGTGAGGTCTCACAAAGCAGAGTAGAGGGGCAGGATTACCTCCTTCGACCTGCTGGTCACACTCCTTTTGATGCAGCCCAGGATACGGTTGGCTTTCTGGGCTGCAAGCGCACACTGAAGCCGGCTCATGCTCATTTTCTCATCAACCAGCACCCCCAAGTCCTTCGCAGGGCTGCTCTGAATCTCTTCTCTGCCCAGCCTGTAGCTGTACTCTTTCAAAATAATTATTAAATATAACAGGTTAGGGCCATCAATTTCAGAACCCCATTTAGCTAGGATTTTTACAATGATAAAACTCAGAAGTGCTTCTGGTCTACCAAAGATACAAATAAGAAACTATTTGCAGGAATCGGGAAAAATGGAAGAAAACAGTAATAACACTCCATAGGCACAAATGTGGTTACAAGTCTGGTTTTAAGCCTGGTCTTCCTTTTTTTGTTTTCTCTAATTCTAAACAAAAGATAAATAAACATTTGCTATTTTTAGAAATCATTTAGCTAGATTTTTTATCTTGGAAGGCTTTTGTGTGCCTTATGATGAATACAGGGTTTAAGAAGGATATGAGGGGAGAGAATACTTAACAGATAAGCTTCGGCAGTGTTTTCCAAGCAAACACGAAAGCACAGGATAAAGCTTGAATGAACTGGCAGCATTCTCAGGTGCTAGTTGTGGAGCTGGCCAGGGAGGGGACAGCACTGCAGGCAGAAGGTGCCTAGGCCCACAGGCATTCTATAAAGGGAGGAACAGGGCATAACTGTGTAGAAAAGGCAAAGCAGGATGCTTCAAAGAAGGGTGACTTGTTTCACAACCTGCTGGCAGTCTGAGTTTGTGTGAGTTTGGTGGGATTGTCCTTGGTAACTCAGGGTGGGGGGGAGCTAAGTGACCATTAAGCAGAGATGCCAGGGAGAATCAAAAGCAGGAATGAGGATGATTTATATATATATATATATATATATATGTATAGTGCCCAAACTAAAAGAAGACATACCTGTGAGAAATCAGGGGTAAAGCTGCAAGCAGTGGCTATAACCTGGGGTTACTGAAATGAAAGAAACACCAAACTGCCTTGCATTGGGGGGGCGGGGGGTTGGGTACGTCAAGATGGGGGGAACAAAGGGAAGTATTCCTGGGAGGCTAGCAAAAGTAGTGAGCAAAAAGATATAGCTGACAAAAACAAGGGACACATATCTTCACTTGGTTACATGGAGCTAAAAGAGACAAGTCTAAAAACGGATTGCATAGAAAGAGGTCAGGATAAACATAGTACAGAGAGAGGACCTGTAGTCTTCTAATTTACCTGCTTAGACATTTCTCAGCTTATACATCTTCAAGCCATTTGGATTCAGGATGTATGAGGATTAACACAGATCACGACTGAAGCCCTGACACAAGGGAAATGACAAGGTTGTGCAGGAAAGCTTAGAGAGCTATGAGGAAGCTGGAAGACAACTGAACTGTGGAAAAAAACAGAGGACAACACTTCAAGTGGGATGCTAGATAAAAAGTGGAAAGACAGACCGAAAAGTGAGGAAACAGAGCAAAGGTCAAAATGCAGTTCTTAGTAGTCTTGTCAAAAGTAATGGCAGTTCCACTGAAATGTTGAAAGCAGGGCCATTTCTTTAGCTAATAAGGAATAAAAATGATGATAACCTGTCAGTAAAGCATAGCTTCTGAAGTGTCAAGCAATCAACGTTTTTACAGAGATCAAGAATTAGATGAATGATCTGTACCTCAAAGTAAGACAGTATGTGTGCAGTCATAAGAATCCCAACGCAGAAAAAACTGTAATACTTATTTCACATCACAAGAGTAAACATACCTGAAATCTAAGGTGTCTTTCAGTTACAGCATTAATGTGAATTTTTGTTCTCAAGGCTTAAGAGGAATAACCATTCACAGCACAACACCCCAGCATAAATTTCCCTCCCTTCATTGCATCTGATACCAAAATGGGTCCCGTGAAGGCTGTTCCCCATGTGTACACCCAGCCATCAGATAAACTGTTCACATGAACTGAACAGACAGCTGGCAGTGTCTCCCTGACCACAGGAAATATCAAGAGAGGGGACACCTGCCTCAAAAGTGGAGCCAAGAGATTTGTTTGCTCCTTTTGGTTTATGATCATCGACAAGGAAGCTGTTGCATGTGTCCAGGGTCAAACAGGAAATGTCAGGGATCCAGAGACTGCAGAGGTCTGTTCTGAGCTGTTTCCCTACTTCATCCCACTGGTGTAACAGCTGTGTCTATAGCTTATGTGAGCCAGGCCAACTTCTGAATGAGCTTGAATGTGCTGATAAAATCACACAATTTTGTGTGTACTGATTTCAGGTTAAGCAAAAAGTTTTCCCCAGCTGGGGACAGACAGCTCTTGAAAAAGCAACCAACAATGCTAAAATACTGAAGACACTGAAGGAAACATTTTTTATTTTTTATTTAATAAACCCAGGTAAACAAGGTGTAAACTTTTATAACTCAAGAAGCACACTGTATGTCTGTTTGGTGTAACAAGATATTTTCAGTGTGTCAGATAATGATGAATCAAATTGCTCAGTTCGGACTCAGGCTCGCAGCACCATTCTACTGGCATTATGCTTGTTATTATGAAAGTCAATCCATTAGTCTCAAGGTAAGACACGTAATAAGTATTTAATCCTATCTGCAAGTATGAAATTCTACTGAGTAAGCTGCTATTGTTTTACTTAACAGTTTGGAATTCCCAAAGATATATAATCCAAAGACCACTTACAGTCACAGAAAAAGGTGCATCCGGCTTCCTAAAGGAAATCCTTCTGCTTTGGCTGAATGTTTGGGAAAGCTTTTCAAAGAGAACGACTTTCAAACAAGGATATTGTTTCATCCTCTGAATGATTTGGTCCTTCTAAAGCTCAGCCAGGCATTTATGGTCATGAATGTGTTAACTGATAGAAGTGTCAAGATCTTTTATAATTTTTATACATGCTGTACTTTTGCAGCATCTTCCATCAGATGTTTTCAGACCTTTATGCATAATTTAGTAGTGTATCTCCTCATGAAGTATGAAAGACACATTATAATACAGCCAAGTGGAAGGCTAAATGATCTTCCTAAGTCTATATGGGGCCAAGTACTCAAGTAGGGATTTTTCCGGTTTATACATATATGTAGTTTAAAAATTATAATTATTTCTGTTTGTTATGTGCTCCATTTAATCATTAAGTATTTGGCTTAAAGGAATCAAGCTTAAATACAATAGGATTATGTAATGTAAACAAAAATTTTGTAAGGATAAGAAAGGACTAATAGGAGCTGAACACACTATGTGAGTATTTATATACTGACCTACTGACTAGACCGTACAGCCACCTGGTAAAGCTTAACGAATGTATCAGCTTTCCTAATGAATGCATCAGCTTTCCTCTTTGGGAGGTGGAAGAGGAAAAGAATAATAAAAAAAAAAGGATAACCCATTTGCTCTTTTCTAAATAAATGAACCAAACTAATGCTGATGACTCAAAACGGCTGTTTATGCAGCTAACAAGGAAACTTCCCCAGTATTTTCAATCTGCAAAAACTGATCTGAAAGCTTATACTCACCCTAAGAATTGAAGTGCCAGCTTTTCTTTCCTTTTTTCCCTTTTTCCTCAGTTTCTCATTTACAAACCTTCTCCAAGGTGCAGCATGCCATACATAGCAGGCACACTGGTTTCTCCAGCACCCTTGTGGCCACTGGAAGGCAACTTCTCCCTCTTGTATTTTTGTTCCCTTCCCCAGCTGGCTTTCCGTCTCTGAAAGGATTTCTGGCTTAGTACCACCTTTGGTGAGCCATGCTACGTTACTGATTTCAGCTCCTGCTTGCCCTGTATCTTCCTGTCTAGGATACATTACAGGTACATGACTTCAGTGCTGCATTGCCAGAGGATCATTTCCCTCACTTCTCAGAGTGTTTAAGAGTGTTCCATCTCTCTCTCGAGTTACTGGAAAAATGTCTAAAGTAGACACAATTCAGTTATAACAGTGATAACATTGCTTACTATGGAAGTGGTAAAGAACAGAATTCCTGGTCTATTTTTATTAATGTTATTAATCAAAGTAGCTATCTGAAATTTGAAATTTAAACTATTTCCCTCCTCACCCCCAAATTCTCTCCAATCACTACTGCTCTCAACACAGATCTTACTAGAATAAGATTCTCCTAATGCACACACACCCTAAAATCCTTATGGTATATTTTATGATGCTAAGGAGTCATTTATAAGTTCTCATTAGATGAGAGGGAAGTTGGCAATATTTGTGGGTTAACCAAAGCTGTTCTGACTCAATACTAAGTGTGAACTGTTCAGAACATGCATCCAAAATTTCTTCAGAGAATAATCTTACTGTGAAATTTTCCAACGAACTGTAAAAAATAACCCATTAGGATAAAGAAACTAAGACTGAACAGGAATCTGCTGATTATCCACCATCAGGTGCTGGCAGAGTGGCAAACCTATGCTTTCATCTACTTTCCTGTTATGAGTGCTGTGGATCTGATAGAGGGGGTTTCAAAATCCTAGCTGTGCTGGCATTCACTTCAGGACTGTAGTGAAAAACTGCCCCATAAGGTTCCCATTGGTCTATTTAAAAAAAAAAAAAAAAAAGGAACTTAAAAAAAAAACAACTTAGAAACATCTGCTACAGTCATGAGGAGACTCTTGGCCAAGTGCGGCAACAACAGTAAGAGACTTTGAAGTCAATCAGCTTAGCTATCACCAGCAGATACCCCTGCAGTCAGTGGAAATTACTGCACAGAGAGTTTAGGAGATATGAAGAAAACTTGCGCTGCCATAAGTGTATCCAGACAGCAGTGAAGAAAAGAGCAACTTTTTTAATAATCATGAAAATGGTTAGGAATGAAAGGTTAGCAATAGGTGTTTCAAAACCCCAGAAAATTACAATAATACCTAAAGAATACTTCATGAAAACACAGATGGATAGATTTTCAGGAACCAGCTTTGATATTTGACCTTAAGTGTGAGCTGCACTGCAGCTGGAGGAGCACTTCTGACTTACTTACAATCTACTGTATGCTTCCTTCTTGTTCCGAGACGGTATTCACTCAGTGCTGGCTTACATCACCCACAACTTCTAATACCTACTGTGCTAGCTATCCCACGTCTACCTGCCTGCTTCTCCGTACCTTCGTCTAAGTCACAACTATCGCATAATACTGCCTGTTATTCCCTACTGCTTATCAGTATAGGTGAATAATCCAAGCCATGGCTTTAGTTTCCTGTTGGTCTTTGCAGATAGTCACTGTAGCTAATTTTCTTATTATGTAAGGCCTCCTACAGCACTCACATTATTTTCATTTTCTTCAAGCACATAAATATTTCATATTTATCCTACATTTCCTGTGATATGCGCTAATTCAGGGGTTACTGACAGGCATTTTAAAGGTGATTTCCTTTGGCAAACTTAATGAACTCAACATAAATCATGAACAAACATTGCAGTTCTTGGTGAAGAATTACAAGATCACCATTGTATCACCTTCCCTGCCACAATTCCCATTGGAAAATCTGGCATTTACCTCACCCTGATGCTGGATGGGTGTACTGTGGGAAGCATTATGCCCCATGGCAATGGCAGGTTTACAGCTGGACTTGATTTTAAAATTCTTTTCCAACATAAATGATCCTATAATTCTGTATGCCCTATTTCCATACACTTCCCCTGCACTTATTCTACTGCTACTGGTCAGAAGCAGAATACTGAGTGATGGATCCTTGTTCTAATACTGCCATTATGGATCTGGAGTTGTTAGTCAAAGAACACATATTGGAAAGTACCCTGACCTCACACTAGGATCTTTGTATTGTTTTGATAAGTAGATGCATTCTTTCTGCCTATGTGTTTGTGGATTTGCCTGCTCTGATTGAGGAGTTATGATAACACTACACAGAGTCCACATTTTTTAGCAGTGTTTCTTCACTGGGGTTTATCATCCCACTCATTGTGGCTTCCCACCCTTGTCTTGTGCTTGGCCAGCCTGGAGCTCTGGCAGAGATAGTCACTCTTTTCTACCTGCAAAATATTAGGCAGACAGGCCTTGTGTGTCAATGGATAAAAAACTTTGACCATGTACAATTTAGCTGTAAGTGCGTGCTCTTCTCTTTCAAATAAAAATTGGCCTAATGTACATACTAAAAATCTCAACCATCTGTCTATATCTCCTGTTGGCCATATGTGAACATTTCCTACGTTAGCCTTGAAAGCTTGTGCCTTGCTCTAGTCTGCTGTGATCAGTGTGCTCCAGGCCAACTGCTGAAATGGATTCTATATGTTGTTAGACCAAACCTTCCAGGTTTTTGATCAATAGGTGTCAAAGATGAACTTCTGTTTCTCATTACCAAATACCTCCCAACTTTATATACCTTGTGCTATCATAACAGAAATCTAATAGTACATTACAATAGCAGCTTTCTCAGGTCAGTAAACTACACCTTCTCACTGCCACTCTATCTATAGACACATGGTTTTATCTTTTCTTATGTATCTTTATTTATATATGAGTACACATGTTCAACGTGTCTGACTGACAGTCATTAATGAACTTTGAGCAATTCACCTAGGCTGCTTTATCTTCCACAAAAAAAACCCCAACCAACAAACCCAGATACACTCAATAGCACACAGCTGTCAAAAATAACTTCAAATCCTGCAGATGTTAGATGCTTCCTTCCTGCTCTTCAGCATACTGGGGAGAAATATTACCTTACAGATGTTGGAAATAGCATGTTAGAAAAAAAAAGAGGCTATGGTTATTTATTATATTGGACTTACCTTCAAGTGCAAGAAGAGTGCTAGAAGGGAGACAAATGATAAAACTCCTCTCCCAGCTTTCATCCATCAGTGGGGCTTTTAGAACTGACATATGTAACAAGCATATGGCAGCCATAAAAGCAACATCAGCATTCACAAATTAAAAAATAAAATAGAAAGCCAAAATAATTTTGTTGCACCTACAATAACCCTAGGATGAGCTATAAAGAAAGCACAGTTTTATCAAAACCAGAAGGGGGACTAAACTGGTTACTTAGCTGGAGCATCCAGCTAAATAGATACTATTAGCTAAAAACCAACACATACTAAGTTAACAGCCACTAGTGAAAATGTCAACAGTGGCATGTACACCTTCAGTGGTGACAAAGGCAGAGGCTATTATCTACATAAATGTGTTCATTACAAAGTCATGTAGCATCACAGCCAACAGTTCAATAACTTTGTTGATAGACCCGAGAAGATTTTCAGCTGGTACAAAACTGCATAATTCCAACTACTTCTTTCAGCTAAGTCTGACACATACTAGTACAGTCTCTCTCCATTTAGAGAACGTATAATTAGATTCCATGCTTTATTACTTTTTATTCCTTTACTGTTTTCTTTTACTCTCTTTGAAAGTCCTATTTTTCATTCCATTCCCTTTTCTGAACCCAGCAAGAATCTTCTCTAGAATAAGAACAAGATGTCCAGACAGGTTTTGGATTTATCTTTTTTTTTCCCTTTTCAGACACAATTCTAGCACAGAATTACAATTTCTGCAGTACAAACCACTTGAGCAACACCGGGATCTGTAATAGCAGAGTAGTAAACAATCCACGCTGACAACCTGTCAAAAGATTCTACTTAAATTTAGGAAATTTTCCAGTATTCCACAATATGAGATATTAACTCTCTTTCCCTCCTTAGTGTTTTACTATGGTTCCCCGAGCCCTCTCTGCCATTTACAAGTCTCTACACTTCCTCAAACTATAACCTACGAGCTTTTGCTTATATTGCCCTGCCTCCTTTAGGCCTCTTCTCTCTTCCATATCTGAGCATTTTCATTCTGCATTACATGATAAAGCTGAAGCAGTCCAATATCTAATGCCATGGGATGCTGCTACAAGGAATAGGACCCTATGACTGCTTCAATGTCTAAGCTAAAGGGGAGGGGTGGAGGAGGGAAAGAGTGTACCTGGCTATCTGACCTGGAAAAGCTTTCTTTCTGTGATTAGAGTTCCAAGCTAGTTATATTCCGGCCAAATTGATTTTCCCACCCTTACAAAACTGAACTCTGTTCCTCGTTATATGGGTGTAAATCTGCAGCAAAAAGTCTGAACTTCCAATGAGTAATTCTAGACTTATGCCAGAGTAATTGAGAGCAGAATGTAGCCTCTTGGTTGCTCATAAATATTACACTGTTTAAGATTTCAATCCTCCAACACACTTAGGAACATTCCAGTTCTTTACTCTAACTCTCTTTTTCCTTCAGGCTGTTCTACAAGTTGACACAATAAATATTTGGAATTTTCAACACAAATCATATTTGGAAATATTTTACTTCCAAATTAAGGGAAAATGTAATTACTGAGAATGTATACATCAGGAGAAGCTTTTTCCCCTGAGAAAATCTGTAACAATACAGAAGACCCATTTTTCAGCTGACACAGGCAGCATGCATGACTTTCCAGCTTCTTTTCAAGCATGCAGAACTGTTATTTTGCTAATTTCTAGACTGCTATGAGTTCACTTAACAGACAGCTCAAAAAGTTCTCTAAATACATATTTTTAAAACTGTTACATAACTAGATTGTAATCATTCAACCCATTACAAATAAAAATAATTTCACTAAAGTGAACTTTATGCTTTGGGTAAACGTCATCCCTGCTGTAAATTTACTTAATTTCAGTGAATTTTCCTTGAGTAGGAAAGAATTTATTGTTTATATTATACATCAAAAATTTGTTAGATTTAACAAATATGCATTCTTATAACTTCTGTTTAAACATTAACCCAGTAGGTTTTTCTGTGAAACAGTTTTGCTGATAAAGCCACCTTCTGTTGTCTGCAGAAGCCAGCAGGGTCACAGAGATGCGCATGTTTGTGGCTTCAACCCACCCTGTCTGTCCACAAAACCCCAAAGTACCTGGAGCTCATAAATTTTGACATTGTCTAAGTGGGACTAGAGAATTGCTTTTCTTTGATCTGGGATTTCAAGAATCCCACACTTTCCCCCTATTTCATGAAAGACAGCTGGTTTCAGTTAAAATAAAAACATTAAACAGGAGAATTTCCCAACAGGAAGCAGAGTTAAAGTAAGTCAAACCTTAGCACCATACATACCTTTTGGTATTCACACTCAGCTGAGTGTGAATACCCCAAGTCATTTCAGACTTCAGCTGAGGCCACCTCAAGTTCTCACCAGTTGTATCTGGTTTTACATAGTACAAATGAAAGCAAAAACTTACAAACTATTCCTTAACAAGGATTCAAGCTAAGCTGTTGAAAGGCTAGAATTTTAAAGATTTCTGAATAATCAGTTCTCACTGATTTCAATGAAAGGGAGAGGAAAAATCCACCCCTAATTGCAGTGGTCTCAGGGAACCCAAGAGCCAAGCCCGATTTCCACAAACATCTTTCCACAGCCAGAAATCTTTCCATAGACTTCAATGGCCACATGTGCTCAATAGTTCTCACTCAAGGACTCTGAGGCTTGGATTATATTATTCATTTATGTAAATCAGTTCAAAGAAAACGTGGAAATCAGTGGGGATGGTAGAAACTTTAAGGCCATTATGAGATTTGCTTAAATTGGCAGGACAAACTATTCAGGATCACTTCTATGAACTCTTTGAAACAAATCTGGCTTAAGTAGAAGCTTTTCTGAACTGATTAAAAAAATTATCAAGGCTGGTTTAAAAAATTTATTTATTCAAATTCTCTTATTCCACTGGCAGGCAAGTTGAAGTCAATATTCATCTGTGAATCGAAAAAGATCATTTGAATGGCAGTGGGTTATGTAAAGGCTAAGACTTCTTGCCCAGAACTAAATCTGTGATTATTATATTCAAAGTGCTAGTCTGAAAAGTCAGCAAAGGATTTAGAACCTGAAAACATAAGATGATTTTCAAATTATTTTGAATCCATATGAACATGTTGGTTTCCTCCTTTCCTGAATGTCACTGAGAGCAGGCATTAACTTTTGCCATGACACCCACTATATGAGCAAGCCTATTCTCAAATGTCTTCTGTCTTCTAACTCCCATGCCCTAGAGTTTAGACTCTAAAGGCAGGGCTCCCAGAGTTTTTCTGAAGTCTGTTACAAACCTTCTTATAACTATTGATTTTATATAGATTAGACAATAGCAACGGAAAGCAGCAACAAACCTCTATGCTCTTTTTTTGTGTTTCTACAGTAAATAAGAGTCATAGCCACAGACCAGGACCAAAAGAACTGTATAGAGAACAAAAAAGTCTGTCCTCCCCTAGGGAATTGCAAGGTCGAGAGATGTCATCTGGATTTTGCGGATGATACCACGCTATCATGTGTATACCAGCCTGTTACAAGAGACCTGAACTGTGAAACAGGACAAGACCAGTAAGCCATCACAGCTATGACAAAGAAAAAATTACTTCAAGTGTTTATGATGTTTCAGCCAGTAGAATGCAGATGGAGCAGAGTAGATATTCAGAAAATATATCTACTTGTAGAAAAAGCAAAATGATAAATTATCTATCTGTCCATTCATTCCTTCATTCACCCATCCATCCATCCATCCATCCATCCCTCCCTCCCAAAAATGTGATGAAACCCTAGCCATTCATTATTTTCATGATCATTTTATTCATATACCTACTTATCAAACAGCAAACAGTATTACTGTATTCTTATGCTTACAGTAAGGGGCATTTATGAGTCATGACTTGGATTCTACAATAGTTTCATCATTACCCATGCTACTGTCATTCAACTGATCAATGTAGGAAAAAATCCAGATTATTATGCATAGCCCATGACTGCATTTCAGTTAAAAATCCTATGACATAAGATGCCTTCTAATCCTTCTAAATCCCTTAATTATATAGATTTGAAAATGTACCCTATAACTATTATGGACCCAGATTGAAACTAATACTTGGTTTTCTTTCCCCTTTAAAAAAAATCCTTACTTGCCATAATTTTTTTACTTTAAAGATTCTACACTAAATACAGAAAGTCAGTAAATATTTCTTTCTCCTTGCAGCACGACCTGTTTTGAAACAATCAGTGTGTTGAGAGTGTGTTAGCTGTATGCATATATTACTGTACTTAACTTTAAATTTTCTTTATCATAGTAAGTCAAAGATGATGAGGTATAGATTAAAATACACGAGTTCAATTCAAGTAGAATAAGCCAAGGCATACAAGTAGCCTTCAGCTGTGAGCTAGCATAATGTACTTCCTATGGGTTTGATCCTGCAGATCTAACACATACTCATTTCTCATTTCCATCAGGAGTTCAATCATCAGATGCAGACCGTAAAGACATATCCATTTCAAGCCATTAGGCAAGTTGAAGCTGGTGGGAGTTGAGCAGATCTAGACAGTAGATGACTCTGAGGTTTTTGCTAATTTGTTCACCATCCTCTGAAGCACAAAAGCAGGAAAGGAAACCACATGAAATATGAAATCATCCCACATTTTCAAGAAGGTTTTGAAACAATTAAAACCCACTACTATTATATATATATATATATATGTATATGTTAGTTGGTTCTCTAAGAAGGACAGAAAAATTGTCATAGAAGGAATAAACTTTCCACTTACAAGTATAACAGCAGAGTACATGTTTGCTTGTTATCCACTGGGCAATACAATAAATATTGCACACTTAATAAATAACTTAAAGCATGGGCTTTTATATTTCAGGCAATGGTGATTTCATTGGGAATTTAATTTAGATATTTCCCTGACTTTGAAACTATCCAACCATCATAGTTTTAAATCTGGAGCGGGACTTGACAGATTTCCAAAAATATGAAAAGATGGCAACAAAGGAAATAAAAACTAGATAAAATATATTTAGAAAATCTACATTTCAGCCTGCAAACCATTAAGAGCAAATAATTCCTTTTCTACTTTAAAAAATCTTTTTACTCCTACTTCTTATCTGTAAACTACTTATTTCTCTTTCAAAATTCTTCTTTCAAACTGACCTGTTTAAATTACATTTTTAATCATGTGGTGATCAATTTAAATGATTAATTACATCCAGCAAAGCACCGAAAAGCATGCCTTCACTATGTTTCTTCCAAATATTTGACTTTTAATTTTGAAAGTGTTTCATTGCAAAACATTCCAGATGTTTTACTTCAGGATGTACAAAAAAAGCATGTAAAACACACTGGATAAAACAAAATATTTTTCTCTCTCTAAAATAATTTTAAAATAGAGTTGCACAGCTGTAGGGCAAAAGAGGAATAGCTGATATTGGCAAGCAGCTGTTGTGCAACATGTATGTTTCACAAATGAATCATAATTGTCTCTCTTGAAACTTGTGCTCCCCCATCTGTCTGTTGTATCCGTTACAGAGAGGAACAGGTCTCTATCAAATTATAAACTACATTTTGTATGATGTTAGAACACATGTCCCAACTTGCCCAAAGCAAAACTATCAAATTACTTCCCAGCCAGCTGCCCTTCCTGCAAAAGACGCTTGATGTCTTAGTAGAAGATTAATGTTGAAAAACCGTTCAGGCTGCAATTGTTTAACCAATGTTAACCCATGGAATAGTTATTTAATTTTATGCAGGGAGACAGTAGGACTGGGGAGACAATTAAATGTGGCAAAGAAGCCTTTGAGAAGACCAGCAGAAGTCTTAGTTAAGACCTGGTCTGTACTAAGAGAAAGAAATTGCTCCAGGAAGTAAGAGGATTAAAGAGGTAGAAGGGGTTTTGCCTGTTCTAGGACACATGCAGGCAGGGATTCATCTCATGCATCTTCATAGATCTAAGTCTGAGCAAGCTAGCGTCAGCTGTAATTATGCTCAGCAGACAGAAACTAGAGGTTATTTTGAGGATGAAACTAATCAGCATCCTGAGATGTCTATTTCCTTCTACTGGCCATATTGTGAGTCTCACTTAGGTATGATTGGATTTCAGACAGTTTCAAGTTACTTAATATGTGTACCTTAAATTAAACTATCCATACCTTGTTTCTGCTGCATCCAACATCATTCCTCTTCCATGCCACAGCCCTCTTGCCCCTTGGCAGTGACAATCACGCTTGGGTTTCTTTTAGGGAGGAATAAATTTTCTAATCTGACTCCAGCATAGCCCACAGTGTTTTGCGAAGAATGGAAGATATGGCTTCATATCATGTTTATAGAAGACAGAGTTAAGCTTGGACCAGCCAGAACCAGGATAAACACTCTAAACCTTGCATTCTATCTAAAACGTTTCCATGCCACTGGCAGTTTTGTGAATCTATATAATATTTTTGTTTATTTTTTTTAACAATCCATGACAAACCCGAGTGGTTTTTTGCTCCTGGGACTGTGCATTTCTAAAAGATAAAACCATTTACACACACATACACATTTTTGGGGGTTTTCCCCTTCTTTTTCATTTGCTTGAAAATTGCAATATTTTGCCAATTTCATTGGAAAAAAGACTGGCAGTGTATTGGGAGTCAGTCTAAAGTCAATCTCAAGCTCAATAACGTGAGTTTCATGTTACTTGAATTATCCAACACAAAGCAAATTTTGGTGCCATGGGCAAGAGCATCCTATACCACCACTAGTCATCAAAGATCTATTTTGAGAGTGGGACTATGCATCAGTCCCAGATGTATGAATGATGGTGACTATGTTCCTTCCAAAGCCAGATGAGATGGAAACAATTTGTTCCACTTGCCACACAGGATCCCTTGCATAAACTTGGACTGCAAGTTCTTCAGATCAATAGCTCATCCAATGTATCTCCAAAGTGATGGCTGCCAAACTTTCTGGACAACTCTTAGCCTTTAATACTTCTGCAGACTTCTATGTACCCTCATAAGGAAACTAAGAATCAGAACTTGAGACAGATACTAAAGACCAATGCTGAGCACAACCCTGACTTTGCTATAACCTCTGCGATAATCTGAGAACTCCAGTTTTGCACCAGATAGCATAAGACCTGTTTCTCTTCAGTATAATACTAAGCCCAAACAGCAGTAAAAAGGCAATGCTACTATTTTATTCCTCACCATACATACAGGACCGTTCAAGTGGTGAATACCATCAGAAATAACAGTAATAGGATAAAAGAACTGCACTATTACAAAATTCCCATGGAGCAAAAATTAGTCTCATACAGTATAAAATCATTCTCAGCTCTCAACAACTTTTGTACATATCCACAAATTTGAATATAGTTCTTGGCAAGCAAATAACTGAGCCCAATGCAGCTGCAAGTCACAGCTTTGCAACAAACTCTCACCTTTCGCTGATGGTTAACAGTTTTACGCGCAGCACAAGACACCCACACGTGAATTGAATATCAGGCAATCATCTCCATTTCTGTTCCCAAGTGCTTCCAATATAACACTTGACCACCTACTGCTAGCCACATGTTAACAATGCATCCACATTCAAAAACCTTCTTTGGAATGCCGAGAAGGAATAAGGTAGCAAAAGGAGTATCTATACTTGGTCAAACTTGACATCAATAGCCATTTACATTTAAACAATCTGTTGGATATTTACATTTAAACAATCTGTTGTACCTTTAAGATTTCTTTAGGGTACTTCAGCTCCAGAGTATTAACAGCAGAATGACATCAGTGTATGTTATAATTTATGTGGTTGAAGGGCAGCAGGTTAAAGGAAAAATTAATTTAAGTACTTTAAAAGGTATGTCAATGAAAAAAACAGAAACTTCTTTATCTTGGGAATAACTTGTATGTATTTAGCAGGAAAAAAATCTGAAAAATTAATAGTGAATCAAATTACTGTTTTTCCACTTGTGGTTGTGCTTTAGCCATTTAATTCTTTCTGCCCACATGCCACTCCTTCAAAACAGTTGCTTATGCAGGCATATATGGTGATACTACAGAGTCTCTTACCACACATTTATCCTTTAGTGTTGTTGCTTTGGATGGTCCTTACAGTATATTTTGGCTCAAAGGCACAAACTCACTCTTAATTTCCTCTCTGATTTCTTTTCTGCCCTCAGGATACAAGAGATCCAAGAATATCAGCCCAGAAGTAGTACAGAACTGTCTGGAATATTTGTGCCTAGAAAGGCTCTCCAGAGTGTATCTGACAGACCCCCAGTCACGGAGGGGGATTCTATACCTGGGTCACACAAATCAGATCATTGCCTGAGCTTCACCACCTTCCTCAGGCAGCTTCACTGCCTGATCACCATCTACTATGAAGGGGACTATACAGCTTTTCTAAGCAACCTGGCCTAATATTTTACCTTCAAAGCAATTAGAAAGCTTTTCGCAGCACCTGGTGTGTTGGTACCAGCATGTATTCTGGCTCAGGAGAGGTTTGGATGACAAAAGAGTCAGTGTATGGGGGTGGCCTTTGGCAGCAGGAAGTATTAGGTTTGTTGCTCTTGCAACTTGGGAAGTTGCCCTAAAATTTTTCTTTTGGCCAACTCCTCAGTAAGATTAGTCAAATTCTATTCTGTCACTGATCATGTTTTTAAAATGTCTAAATCCTTAGCTTCTGATTTTATAACATCTCACACTGCATTTTTCCCACCGGATTTCAAGCCAGAGCTGGGGAAAAAAATCCATTAGTATTAATAACTTTCCTCTTCGTACAATGTTACTACAGTCTTTCCTTCTATAGGTAATTTACCAATATACAGGGAAAGAAAGCAAACAGATTTTTAATATAATTAGGCAAAGATCCTCCAAATACAAATACAAACACTTTGAAATATGCACACGTTTTAAAAACAAAGTCTGTAATTCTATAAACATTTATTTGTCTATTTAACTCTTTTTAACATAAATGACAAATTTTAGCAAAATTAATTAATTAGTGGGAATTGCCAACTAAATCTTTTTGAGGCTTCTTAAAATTCTCTTTGAATTTCTCCTACAGGATTATGTCAAAGAAAAAAGAATAATTTGACGAGGCTACTATTTGGAGCTTTTATTGCATCAGCTTTATGTACTAATGAAGGGTCTCTTCAGTAAAATAGTAAACTTGCATGATTACCAAATAACAGTGCATGTAATTTTTGATTATTTTAAAATACTTCAGAGATCAGAGCTTTGGTTAACACCTTAAATAGAATTACTTTATTTGTAGCCCTAGCAGCTTAATAATGTCAAACACTTGCATGCCTTAGTAGCTCAGTAGATTTATTACGGGTTTCACAGCAGGCAGGGCTGCCGCTTGTACTCTGCAGCTCTTCACAGACCTGAACACAAGGGGAACTGTTAGTTTATAACAACTTTTCATTTAAATAAAAGGAGATAAAGACCCTTTCCCACTTCCTCAGTAGAACAGACTTTCCAAAAGCAGATCTGTGGACAGAGGCCATATCTGAACAGGGGGCCCTTGGGAGCAACTGTGAGCTCCCATACCCACTAACAGGTCACACACAACCCCACACTGTCCCAGGCTCTTGTCACTTTTGGCTTCTCTCTTCACCTTCCCTACCACAGATGAACTTCAATCAATTCCCATCTCCAGACAACCTTGGAAGCAGGACCCTGGGAAACAGCTCATCACAGATTCACAGATAGATTAGGATGTTACCTAAAAAGTAGATTGTGGCACCAGATTCTTATCTTTACCCTCCTTGTACTGCTCAGGCATCACAGAAAGTGCCATTCTAGCTACAAATAACCAACTAGCAGTGCCAAGTTGGGTCTATCTTCACAGCAAGTGGAGATGTAATACAGCTGGCAGACCCAAAAGACAATCTACTATCATTCAATAATATCGAATTCCTTAGACTGTTTTAATTGTGCACCAAAGTCAATTCACACCAGCATCCTCTGTAGTCAGGTCTACTGTCTTTTTGGTTGTGTCTGCATCCCATCAATAAAAAATAAGTGAATTTGGCTTTCAGGCAAGAAATTAGTTGTGTTTTCTTAAGCTATATTTCAGCAAGACACTGGAAATATGTATCCACGTGTATGCAGACTGGCTTCATTTCCACCTTTAAAAAATTGCCTCTAACATTTACTGAGGTTTAGTTTTCCTCTTATTCAATTCTTGAGCAATTTAATCTTAATTTTGCCCATGCAGATTATAACCAGGCACTCCAGAGTAATGCGCACATTTGAGCAGTGATTAGAATTGAATCAATGTAAAAAACAGAGTGAGTTAGAAAAGACACTTGATAGCAAAGTGTATTTTTAGGTTCAGTACTGGAAAGTTCACTCAAAGAAAGAGTAAATATGAATATAACCATAATTACTTTAATCTACATGTCAGCTAATTGCTAGGTGTGAAATCCTTGAAGATTAATGCTTTAAACCTAAAAACCAGTCAGCCCCAGTTTCAGTATTCATAAAACAAAATGGTGGGTAGTGCTGTGTCTTTGCAGTATTTCAAAACAGAAAATTAACCACTCAAATGTTACTAATTTTAAAGAGTAAACATATCTGTGGATGAACAGCAGTATTTCAAGAGTAAGAACCACTAATACAACTAATTTTCAGTATCTCTGTACAGCTTCCTGGTTTTGTTTCACTATATGTCCAAACACTCAAATGCTCAAATACGTATGCATGATATTATTTTTTTCTTTTGCATGTGGAAACAGCAGGAAAAGCTGGATAACTGTAGTGCAAGAATATGTTCAACTGATTCGTAAATGCAAAGGTAGTATATTGAAAGAAAATATAAAAATAAGTTGTAAAGAAGAAGTTAGAGTACAGTCAAGTCCAAGAAGGAATGCTTTTTTAAACTCCACATTTTACTATTTTTCCATATACAACATCTCGGAAACATTACAAATGGAAGTGCATGCATCTGGTGTCATAAAATGATTGTCAAGATATTTATCGAGTTTCAATCAAAAATTGTATATAATCATTTTAAAGGAAGAAAATTAAATCTAAAGACTTATATGAAGCAATAAAAGATAACTGAAGGTCACAGACAGTCAGTCCTTTTATAGCAAATACATGTAGAAAAGGCACCGGAAGCTTAGAAGCAGCTCTGTGGGAGGAGGAAGAAAAACCACTACTAACACCTCTATTATTATAACAGGATATCCTATTTAATCATTTCCCTCATCACAAAATGCTTTTTAGGAGAGTACTGCAAATCAGAATTTACCTAGATTATACAAAGGCTCAGTTCTAACAAACAGCATGTGTCTCTAATGTTTTGGCAAGTTACTATAAACGGGGATAGGTCCACCACACCTTTAGAAAGTAGACAGGCCCCTATGCCACTGTGTGGCCCATACGCCACACAAAATACAAAGATGCCTTGTAAATTTGCACTTTATTCTACGTTTATTTCAGTAACTTTCATTTCAGTTCAAATGGCTCAGATTTTGCTGCTCCCTACATTTTCTTTCCCATTCTGAAAGTCTTAGCTAGCATCTCCTGGAGACTGCCTTCCATGTGACACTGCTGATCATCTTGCTCCAAGGGCAGTTCTTCCTACCATGTCCTCCCCATGACATTTCAGAGAGAAAAATTCAGCTGAAATTTTTCACAGATTTTAGACTAATTATCCATTCCCTTGTGAAACAGTGGGACACAGCATTTGGAGTGCCTAAGGAACTCTTAAATTAGGCAAGCCGATTTTGAGAATTAAAAAAGCTTAATGAAAAATCAGTCACTAAAACTACCCCATACACTACTGCAATACATATTTAAAGTTTTCAGGCCTTTTAAAATCTGGTTTTAATAGAGTCTCAATTCAATGTTTTTATAACAGTAAAGGTGACAAGCCAATAAAAATATTTGGCAAGTCAGTTTTTGCTAGAGTGGAACATAAGGAACCCAAGTTAAGACGGGTACAACAATCTAACCAGCTCCATGTCTGTCATCCTTGAAAGCAAAACCGATCTCTATTTCACCACGGAAAAAGCTACAAAACTGTGGTTTTGCTGTAAAATGGGACAGAACATTTCAACCCAATTTGGGCAATAGAGCCCAAAAAGGAAAAAAAAAAAAAAAAAAAAGGAAAGAGAGCAAAAAGCTCTGTTTGATTTGGATTTAATTTATTTCATAAGCAAAAGAATGTAGCATACTCAAGCTCAGGAGAGCAAAAATTCAGGCATGAGAAAAGAGTGGGGAAAGAAATTTCACCCATTCTTTGAACTGTAAATTTCTGCACAGACATTGCGTCTCTACCTAGAACTATTTTCAAAACGCTACCTGGACAAAGGAATAACTTGGTTCCTGAAGACCCACACAGGAGACACTTTCAAACTAGCCTAGCACATTCATTTTCTCCAGGGGAATGTTTTGTCTCTATAAACATGGCAGCAGCAGGGTCACAACCACTGTGTTTCATTTCAAGAGTTTTCAGCAGCATACAAAATTACATCCCTGGTTATCTCATCCAGGATGTTTGCATTTTTCCAAAAGCATACACATGTCCAAACATCTCATTTTTTTTAATGTTTTTGTTTTTTTTTTTAATATGTGTCAAACATTGCTAAAGACTATTGGCATATGTTCAGAATAATTATTAACACAAGGAGTAATGTGGGGTCACCTGCTTCCGGATTATTGAGATTTTTTCTCTTCTGTGTTATTTACACAGGAAGGGAAGTAGAAGCTACAAGAATCTCTTTTCTTCTAACTGGGACATGGGAAAAACACTAGAACTTACTACTCTAAAATATACATTAGAAGAAATAATGCAAAATTTATTTGAAGACAACAGAATTGCCATATGCCATTATAAAAGATAAAAAGAGCATGTACATTATCTCCTGAAAGATTTAGACAAGCAAAGTAAGAAACTGTCTGAAAAAGCCTAGTCTGAAATACATTGTTTAAATCTTGTGGATTTAGCCCAGAAGAAATACCATGGATTTGGTGCATGCAAATGTGCAAGCTAGGTTTAAAAAGACCACAATTTTGCCTAACACCATTCAATGTTTTCTGTCCTCTGGCAAATGCCTTAGTCCACTGGCAGTACAACACAACTGAGACCATTCTAGTGAAGAATGACGACAATGCAGATCTTGTTCCTTTGAAGGAGATATTTAGGATGGATACTTGGAAAATTCTTATTTAAGACTAAAAGTATTCAGGGATTACCCAACAAAAAGTGCAGAAAGAAAGAGAAACTTTGGCTACACAAACCCAAGGAAACAGCTTGTTATATAACTTCCGCTAAGGTCAAAGAGGCAAAGCAGCTTTCATGACACAGAAGCTGTGGAAAATCCCCAGGAAATAAGAGATCAAAGCAAACCAGATCTCAAAAATAGGCCAATTTTTCCCAATATTAAACTCCAGATCAACGTAAGTGCCATCTCCAACATATAATGTACACAAGCAAACTCCTATTTTTCTTAATGCCATGATTTTTATCACTCCTACAATAATACATACTTGAGTAGGTACATTTCTTTTAGGCTTTTGCTTTGTTGTTGTCGGGGTTTTTTAACATAAAAAAGGGGGATGGGGGGTTCTGCACCTATTGTATGAATGTTGTATTCAGATTAATCCATATAGAGGAGAGAAATCCTTTTCTCTAGGTCAGACTTATCACAACATAACTAAGTGGGCTACTGCAAATACCACACAAGCTCTTCTGTAGACAGCTGTACTGTAAAACAGAAAGAAGGTGCGAGAGGGCTGAAAGCTGAAGCTCCTCAAATTAAGACTAGAAATCAGACATACATTTCTTAATTGTCAGTGATTAACCAATAAAACAGTGTAACAAACAATGATTGTGATTTCTCTATCACTAGAAATTTTTTAAGGAACACTAAATCTTTCCCTAAAAGGCAGACCAATGCTCAGCTACAGTTGTCGGAGGCTGACTCAGAAATCCAGACCAGATATTCACAAAGTATTCATATCTGATGAGTCAGGTAACCTCAGTTTTAAGAATAAAACAACTATGAAGCCAACCAACAAATCTAAATGTAAAGGAGAGATTAAGAGCTAGGTGTGCATGCAGCATATTTGTCAGGCAGAAATAGCCGTGACAGTGAAGACCTCTCTGAACTCAAATGCAGCCTCTGTTTACTAACAGCAAGAGAAAAGAGGCAGTTGATACAACATCACGAGCTATTGAAATATTAACTAGCACAAAATGGAAATAAAGACAAGAGTTCCTCCCCTCAAAAATATGTATTTGCTGTTCTTTGTCCTCTGAACTGGGTAGGGAATACCCAGAGCTGTTAGTCATTGTCCCGAATGACTGAAGGTAGATAGGAAAGGAATAATATCCAACTTCAGCTTTGAACACAGAGGAGAACTGAACTGATTGAAGGAAGGGCCATTTCTGCTTTAAAGACATTTTCAGTATTACTAGTATGGCTAGAGCTGCCACAGGGCAGATTTCCATCCCAGGACTCAGTGGATGTTTTATTAACCAATGGTGAGACCAATCTGCTCATGCATAGCAGATATTTGCCTGAGGAGGCCGGTTTTTCTAAATGTCAAAGATGACCACCATAAATATGGCATTTGCACTGCTTTATATACATACCTCTCTCCAATAATCTACTAAACACACATCATTAAAACATTTTGATGTTTTTACAAAGAGGTTTACTTCAAGTTTGTAGAAGAAAGTAGAAGAAAGATGACTTGTTTTCCAAGTGAACACAGCAAGATTACCACTGTTCATGTCATCTCTTAAAAGTGGGGAGTTTGGGCTGAAATAGCATTTCTGCATTGAACTGCTGCAAAACACTCAGCAGCTGCTGTCACTCAGAGATTTTCCTAGCTTGTACTCATCCACATTTTATTCAATGTGGATCAACCAGTAAGTTATTTTCACAAGCTTGTCCTTGACTAGGGCTGTGTACCCAAAAGCTTGACTTTTCCTTCAGCTGTATCAGCTGTTATAATAAAAGATACTACATCTCCCTACAAACCGTTAAGTTCTCCTTTCATCAATGGAAGCTGAAATAACTGTGGATAAAAACATCAATTTCCCTCTGACAAAAGCAAGTGTTGAATTCAGAAGGTTTAAAAGAACCAAATGTAGGGCATTCAACGTCTTGGTGAGATCTCATGGAAAAAAAAAAAAAAGAATAAAGGCTTAGAAAGCATCAAGATTGCAGATGCCAATTATAATGGAAGCAAAAGTGAAAAAAAGAAAGCTGCAACAAACGAAAAATATATTAAAAAGGAAACCAGGCTGACACTAGACTGTCTGTTTTGATTTGTCTGGCACCAGTTTCTGTATGTTTTGGGCTGGTTGCAGTCTGGCCCTAGGCAAGTCAAGGTAGGCATATGCTGCTGAAGAATGAAAGCCTCTCGGTATCTTCTTGCCCTCCAAATGCAACAGTGTTTGATGAGCAAAGTGCTCGGCGCAGATTGAGACAGCGGGCCGCAAAGGCATGTTAATCTAGCAACACCAGGAAATACTGCATATTAACAGCACTGTTTCAGATGCTTTACTTGGACCCAAGCCACACACATATTAAAATGTGTGAAAAATATGATGCATAATCAGTGAGATTCTGTGGCCAGTTCCTCTTCCTGCAGGCTGTACAGGGACGGACTCAATTCCCATCTGGTATGAATATGCCTTGCTTCCCCTTGTTAACGGTATGAGGTTGATTTCTAGTAGCAGAGCGCCACCCTACCACCTCAAATGGAATCCAAGTCATACCAGGTTACCTTGTGCAATTGAAGGAAGAGGAGTTGGAAACCAGGAGTACCAGACAGCTTCACACCTGTCTCCATTAAGTTTTTCTTAGAGAAGGAGAAGAAAATGTTCTCCTATGTTCTAAGGTGTTTACCAGAAAAACTGTATTAGGCTATCGGCAGATCTTTCTGGGATTGCTCTGTGAATACCAGAGGCTGAGAGGCATCACCATTACGGCACTAAGCGAGTCACTAGCTGAGTAAATGCTGTCCCCCTTAGCTTTTACTTAGCTGAGAAGTTTATTCCCAGCATTATCTTTGATATAAGATCACCAAAGGAAAATGGTGCTGTGTGTGAACACAAGGAAGAACAGATGAAAGGTTTACTGATGAGTAACTACCCAGTTTCATAAAACATACTGCTGAGCACCACCATGACACAGGTGTCCCATGCCATAGTAGCTATTGGAAGTAAAGACTTTTTGTTTTAAATTCCTGCATCCAGAAGTTTATAACTTTGGCATAGATTACTATGATTGAGCAAAACAGCACCTTGTGAAACATTAATCTGGCAGTATCATTAAACTGGTCATTACAGGGGCCTGAAAAACACCCTGACAGCAGTGAAAGAGCTACTGTTTTGAAATAATATGGTTTAAGAGACCTTGAATTTAAAGTGTAAGAGGTTGCATCACATGCATCACAGACATTGTCTCAGCTGCAAAGGTACCACCATAAGAGGCATTGCACACTCTCTTTCAAAAGCATAAAGAATTACAAAAAGCATCCATTAAAAGACTGCAGCTGTACCTTTTTATTTATTACCTACACATGATAGTCTAATGCCCAAAGTTCATGGCTTTTTGATGGCCATTTCAATATCCATGAAGAAGCCTGAGGACAAGTGTGTATTTCATACCCCCAGAGAAATTCTATGTATTGTTTGTTAAGCACAGAAAGAAAGCAAAAGATTTATATTACTTTTTGTATTGAGGTGAGATAAAAGTAGCCCCAAAGCTAAGAGTTTCTTAACGCCACAAAATGTCTTCCTGAACACATCCTGACAAACAGCTGTATGTGGTTTTTTTAATGTATGATATCCTTGTAAGATGAGAATAAAGCGCTTTAGAAAAACACTTGGGGCAAAGTTTACCATTGCTTAGATAAATGTTTACAGTAGGATTTCTGACTTCCATAAAGTCAAGATGCTTTTTGATATTTGGAGAAGAAAAAAAAAAGCAGATGCATACATCCACCTCCTATATAAGCAGACCTGATGCTCAGAGTTCCGCAGTAAGACTGCTTGCATATATACAGAATAAAATTGTTTTAATATTGCTACAATTTCCCCTGCCCCAAAGTCTGTGCAAATTGCATATATTGAAGCAATGACTGAATCTGGCTTTAAACATCTACCAAATAATTAGTCTGAGTTAATATTAACTGAATTATTAACAAGTGTGTAATACCAAAGTGAAAACAAGACCTACATTACAAAGATTTGTGGACTTTTCACCTACTGGTATTCTGGAAAGAATTCCAGTCCCAGGTATCTTTGTTACAAATTTACAGATGCACACGTTCACACATATATATACAAACACACACACACACACACACACAAAAGTATTTAAAAGCACTAATTGTTCATCTGAACACAAGAAACGTCCAAAGAGAAAAATGTGTGAAAACAAATATACTGTGATCTGACTGTATTGCCAAAGCTATTGTATTTCTCATGATAATAATAATAATGAATAAAACATTTCAAACACACAAATCCAGACTTGCCTTAGTGAAAACTACTTTACTTTCACTAGATCGCAAAAAATTGTTGATGAAAAGACAAATTACTTTCAAACAAGAGAGATGTTTTTCACATGCTCTAAATTAGTGAGGAAACATTAAAAAAAAAACAAAATAAACCAATATTAAAGGAAAAATTAGCCATGTTAACACCATTTATAGCAGCTCTTGTATTAAAAAGAAACCAGATTACTCCATTAACATTTATAAACCTGATACTTAAAATGTTTAAAGGGTTGAATTGACAGTTCAGCATGCTGAAATCACAGTTCACAAACAAGGTTAATGGTGAAGCAGTAGCAAAATGTGCAGCCACAAGTTGCACTGAACAGGATATCACAGTTATAAAATGCTCTCATTAAACAACTAATACCAGTCATTATCAGGTGCTACACCACAAACTACACAGCCAATGGGGAAAAAATCCAGTTCTGTTTTAATTATTACCAAACATTTCTTTTTTTCATGTGGTTTATTTCATAAATGTTAAGCACTTGTTCTGAACTATAGCATTTAAAAACTGACAGTGGATTTCTTAACATCTAGGCATTCCATAAAAATAATATGTTGATTTAAATTCAAGCAACATATTCACCTTCCTATGAAAACTGCCCTTGGTATTTGACTTAAAGGTGGTGGATTGCTGTCTGAAAACACCGTCTGAAAAACAGACTGTTAGGAATTGGGCAGAGTGACTGCAGAAAATAAACAAAACAAGTGAAAGACCCTTATTCATTCTGGATTAAATTCACCCCTGTGCAGAGCACTGGCACAAGACTTGTGTACTTCTTATGTCTCACTTAAGTCCCATTTTAGGAATAAGAGTGCATAAATTCATGGTATCACAAATATTTCCTAGACTCTATAAACTATACCTTTCCTCTCTCAAGCTTGTGAATTTCTCTCTTTCCTGCAGTATCCTCATGGAAAACCACTAAATAATTTATTCTTTCCAATCTGAACTACCATAGTTATGTCCCTGATTTTCCATGAGTATGTGCACAAGTTTCAGCCACTCTTGGGATAATTTATTACTACTGTATTGTTCTTGAATTATCTCCTAATCAGAGACTATTAATGGAATATTGAACAATGTCCAATATATATATATTTTCCCCTATTTTAGCCTTCTGTTCTTCTAGGAAGACAAATTAAACCAATTGCAGCATGAAAATAAAACAAACGTTTCTATTTCAGAATTCATGCAGAAGTTTATCCATGTGTTACAATACTTTTTCCACTATTTTCCTATCAAGATGCAGAATTTAGGGGTGTGCCAAAATTTTTTCCAGTTGGAACCACTCTAGATGCTTTCTGGAAGGTATGTTCCCCAAAATTTTAACTTTGCACAGAACAATGCAGCTTTGATGATTTAGAAAAGTATTCCACAAAGAAATAGAAAGAAAGTATTGTTTTTTTTTCTCTGGTTGAGCCCTCGTGTATTGAAATAAGACCTCAGTGTCTTGCTTGAAATCACTCCAAAATCCCATTAAGCTTCATTTCCTGAGTCTGTTATGCAGTGAGTGAATTAGGTCCAACTGCTACTCTTGCACAAGGCACGGCTTGCTATGGCGCTGCATCTCCTGTGATGTGGTACCCAGGGCCACGTGCATCAGTGCTGTACTTGAACATGTGCAGAAGAAGCATCTGGTGAGAACAAGTGATCTGGGAGTTAGAGGGAATCAACAAAAAACCCACTATAAAGGTTGGTCACAGCAATGCTGCCAATAAGCTGTGCCAGTGCAGTGTGCATGTTCCTAGCAAGAAAACACAGTGTCTTATCCTAGGTGCAGAAAATTAAATTTTGCCCACATGTCTGATCGTGCTGTGGAAACTATTCCTTCTGGGAGCCTGGCTTGAAGACAAGAGTGTTTTGCTCTCTGACGAACTCCCTTACAACCAAGAGCATTACAGTACAGAGCTTAAAGCAAGGCTCTGGATCAAAAAAACAGGGAATATTTTGTCATTTTTCTAGTGATAGATGATGGTTCCATTATAAAAATCAGACATTTCCAAATCAAAATTTGAATTTCTCACACCTACACATATAGACAAGCAATAAAATTCAATTGTTTTATCCCACATTAGCATTAATATATACTTCTGAATTTTTATTATAGGTCACCCATTCCTAACTGGTTAGCTCTAGTAGCTTTCATTATTAATGGATCAACACTGAGCAAAGTATCACAGAATCTGTATCAAAACACCAAGAAAAACTAAGACTTGCCTGTAAGACTGTAATGCTGGCTACTGTAGGAGACAACTTCCCTCAACATCTGCAATTAGACATGACATGTAATACACTGCTAGAAGGAGACTCAGCAAAGCATGATAACCTGCCATGCTGGTTCGCATCCTCTAGCCCCATTTATCCAGCCTGCTTCTGCTGATGATTATTACTGACTTCTCTGCCTGTAGGGAAAGATACTTTACTCAAAAAATGCACAGGCTAAGGAGGAAGATTTGAAAGATTTTGGTGACATTTTCCTCATTAGCAGTATAAAGGCCACTGAGAAAAGTGTTCCCATCAAACAGTAAAGAAGATGCTATATTTGGGCTTATCCTCAGACTGACAGCTGTGAAACATAAGAAAGTACATGTTACACACTAATCCCTGAAAGTGCTTCCATTTCATAATATCCCTAATGAAATCTCTGAGATACCGAACAGCTAATATAGAAACAAAGTACTTGTTTTATAATCTTGGAGAGGCAGTATGAATCTGAGATGGCAGTGTGGAATGCTTAGCAACAGTTGCAGTAAAGTTTTGGGATTCATATGAATAAATTGTTCCTGTTATGATGTTTACCCTTCACACAGAATGCTGTTCAGTATAGGCAACCTCAAAATATTAAAAAACTATCTTCATTGTTTGAACTACATTGCTGTTGATGCACTGCCCAACTATACAAAACTGTATTTCATTTGGCAAGTTTTAAAGCGAAATAAAACCATTTTAAAGAGTATTCCCTTTAAATTGTCTCTGTGTTACACAGATGAAATGAATTCTTTCATTCCAAAGATAGCCAAGAATACAGTTCTCCCAAGATTTTAGACAGATGACCTACTAAATGACAATTAACAGCATATACTGGAGTACTGCTGTGTGTAAGACATAGCGAACATAGCTCTAAGGACTTGCCTAAGCTAACTACTGCAAATAACGGCTTGTGACATCTGTCCTCAGCATCTCATAAAGAGCACGGGAAGAAAATTTATGTAACATGGACTAAAATGTACGACTGCAGATGAAAGAGTATTGCTCCCACACATACAAAATGAGAGGGTTAGAAAAAGGGTTATCAAAAGCAATGAAGGGGGAAAGAATGGAAACATAGACCCCAGAATAACAAAATACAGATGGAGTGAAAAGATACTTAAAGAAAGAAATAAACAATAAAAGAAACCTTAAACCACTTAGTTTCCTGAACTTTCCTTTCTCAGCAAGGGTTTTACTCCTCAGTGCATTTCTATGATATCTCTATGCAAGTAAACAATTCATCTTTACAGAAATCCCAGAATTAGTGACATTAATAAAACTCTTACTGACTTGAAGAAGTTCAGGATTTTGACTCCCTCTTATAAGGAGAGATTGCGGGAGCTGGACCGGTTTAGTCTGGAGAAAAGACATCTGAGAAGGGATCTCATTAATGTATAGAAATATCTCAAAGGCAGGTTCCAGGAGGATGGTGCCAAACTCTTTTCAGTGATGCTCAGTGACAGAACAACGAGCAGTGGCCATAAACTAAAACACAAGAAGTTTCACCTCAATATGAGGAAGAACTTCTTTACTTGAGGGTGGCAGAGTACTGGAACAGGGTGCCCAGGAGGGTTGTGGAGTCCCCCTCTATGGAGACATTTGAATTCACTTAGATGTGTTCCTGTGTAACCATTGGCATGGCAGGGGCATTGGACTAGACCATGTTGACTTGGAAACACTTTTGCTATTGGCCAAGAAAAGCAAAACAGCATCAAAATGCCAGACATCCATATTCCTCCTGCACAGGGGGATGGGGAGGTGGTTATCAGTGTGAGTTGTGCTCTGAGACAGGCCCAGATTCCTGCTGAAGGTTTGACATTCCTACTATGATTTTAACCAAAATACATCCGCCTATGCCGCAGCTTGTTATTTTACATATGAACCTATGCTGCTTCAAATGTTAATTGCATTTTCTAGGGTTTGACTTCTCAACAGTGAAGAGAGCTGTGATGTACTCTAGTGAGCTGCCAAGCTCAGGCAGGCACATTCCCCAGGCCTAGAAGCACAGCACGTGCAGGCAGACAAGCAGGCAAATGAGCAACCTTGTATAGTGCCCTTTATCTCTTGGACATCCCTAGAGCACATCACTGTCTATCTGTTCCCCGTTCTGCAGCTTCCCACTAGGCTGTTCATGGCCACTCATGAGGAAGATGGCTCCCCACTAGCTCCTGCTGCTAAGAAAACTTCACATAAGCAACCAGGCCTGCCTACTTTTGGGTTAAAATCCTGGCAGAAGTCCGTGACAAAATCCCTCTTTATTTCAAAAGGATTGCAATCCTGACCAGTAAAGTACTGTTGTGGTCCCCCTGTTGTCCTAACATTCTTTTTATCCTAGCTGAGAAACCTGTTCCTCAGTGCTCACTGTCTGGTTACTGGGCGTCTTGGTGTCCTTGTGGACATCCACTTTTTCCTTAGCTTGGCACCGATGGAAGGATTCCTCTTGCTTGTACCTCCGAGGTTACCCACTCTTAGGAGCTGCCTGCAGAGGTGACACATCAAAGACTCACTGGGATGACAAAGTATCTCTTGTACTTCCATCTGCACTTTTATTATACTTTCTTTTTATTATACTTTCACCTACTAGATACACTTCTACTGAACTGATGGGAAAATAGAAGACACTTCTGTGTGGAAGTATTGCAGTATGCTCTAAGATATTCTGCCAAGGCTTCCATATCCCCCATGCATTTTGCTCATGACACAGCAATAAAATTTTCTACCTTTATGACTAAGATAGGAACAAGAATACACAATATTGACTGAACACCTGAATACTGATAGTAACAATTCTTGGTTAAATAGAAACATGCCTGTGCAGAACAAGAAAACAAATTACCTCAGTCCTCAAATTGCAGGTAAGTGACACAAACACACAGAGTACAGAGCAGGCCCAGGCTTTGAAAACTGCCAGATGTTTTCTTGCTACTGCTACCAGTAGCATTCAGATAAAAATCATGCCCACGTCATCCATGTGCCACCATATGCCAAGCCTGACTGACAGCAGCACCATATGACTACAGCTTTTCTGTTTATTATCAGGTTTAGCCAGACTATAGAAAAACATTCTCTTGTGACACTGTTTAAATTATTAGATATCTTGATAACACTGAAATACCCAGAAGGACCCAGCTGAGGTTTCTTTTATAAGAGAAGATTCTTACAGCCAACCTGAAAACAGCAATTTGATGATAGTAACAGCTGGTAGAAAAGAGGAGTATCCCTGTCAAAAGAGGAGAATCAAAACTGAGCACTATCATGTAACATTGCTTAATCTCAGTGTCACAAAAGACCATTTTAGCCATCAAAAGTAATCCTCGAAACCCAGAAAGAATGCAGCTTTGTTTCTGGTTGTTTGAACTGACTCAGGCAATTTAACTTTAACCCAGCTTCTCAAATAACTTTAGCCATCTAACTTTAATCTCATAATAGTAGTCAAAAGGGAGAGAAAATTAAGATAAAAAAATATAACATTTGAACATAAAATATAGTTCTCCTTTCAAAACCTCCCTGGCAAGACTTCAACCCAACTTTGCCCATGTCCAGCTTTTATTCATATAAGTAGCAGCACAGCCCTGTCAGCATTTTAAAAGCCGTGCTAATTATGGAAAGAGGAACTCTCAACTCTTTTCTAAAAAGAGCTGCTTCTGAATTAACATCGTTATCTCCCTCTTCCACATCCCCTTTCTTCTCTCTCATGTAAAAGGTCCTCATAAAATAAATTGCAGTATGAACCCAACTGGGAGGAAGGCTTTTTTCAGAACCCAAAACAAACAGAACTGAGTGGATTTGGACGCTTTTACTGGGTTTCAGAAAATCAGAAGCAATTTTGTTTTTACTTAAGGAAATACAAGCTATTCATTCCAAAACAGGCATTTAGGGTGAAATTCACTCAGCACAGAAGGTCAGTGGAAGATGCAGTCTGTACTTAGGTCCCATTTAAGCCCTCAAAACATGAAATAAGAGAAACCCTTTGGGTTAGCCCTTCTGTGTTCAGATCAGAAAAAAAAAAAAAAAAACAACTAGTGAAGCAAGATGCAGAATCCTTTGTTGGCTTTCAAGGGATAGAGTAGATCCATAGTTCCTATGCTCCTGCTTTATAGGATCTCCTGAGACCACTAACTGCCTGGGATCTAGCCAAGAGACTCTGCCTTTTCCCCATATTTTTAACTTGGATTTTTTTTTTCTTACTTATTTAAATTGAACTCCATGTCTAGACAAACATAATCTATAACACTGCTTTTCAACTATGGTCGCATTGCAGACTATTTTTTAAGAAATACCCTACAGCCATTAACCTGGGGCCACTCAATCCCAACACACATTTTACTTTGGAAAACTGAATGCCAGATTGCATCAAAAATAGCATTAGAATGGCTTGTATTAATGTGGGGTGACTCTTTTTGGTTATGACCCATCTTCCATTCTTATATCCATAATGTTTACTTTTCCTTCCCTGATTACTGAATTCTACTTTAGCACTCAGATCATCATTTACAGGCCCATCGTTTCTATGCTTGTCCTCTCCTCACTTTTCAAAAACAGTGTGACTACAGTTAACTCTATTGCAATAGTCCTAATGCTGAAGAATTTGAACTCGGAGCAAAGAAATATTCATATTTTAAAATGTAATTTCCCAAAATGATTTTGGAATTTAAAGTGTTATGAAGAGAGCCATGAGAGATTTGAGCATTGCTACTTTGCTAGCAGGGAAAACCTCTGTATGGACCACCAGGAAGTACTTCTTCAATCACTGTGTAGTGTTTTGAACGTCACCTCCAGAAACCACAGACCACAGAACGAAAATCCTTCATCTGTGACAATTGCAAAGTCACATAAAATGTTCAAAGTGTAAAGTTCTCTGAACAACAGATATTCAAATCAATATAAAAAAACTAAACCAAACTATATCACAGGAAGGCTCTTTAAGCATAACAAGTTTGTTGCCACAAATACACTGTGGGATAAACCTCAGGAGTAAAACCTGGTTCTATTGAAGGTCAGCTTCTCACCGATTTTGCCTAAGGAGTATTATTTAATATTCCACGGAGTGGGGAAACGAGCTTCCCTACAGAGTGGGAAAGCTTTAAGCCAGTCAAGAGGCAACGCTCTGAAATAACTCAGTAATTCAGTGTTTCCCTGTTCTATCACCACTCGGCTAGGCTAAATCTCTTTCCCAACAGACCATCTATGACAACAAATTATTGTCCACTGATAACAATGAGCCAGAAAAAAATATGCAATTAGCCAACTCGATAATTATGGGTTTTATTTTGTAGACTTACAATGTTAAGCAAAAAAGAAAAGACAATTACATTTTTCCTTGACTTTCAACTAATTCCCCTAAAACCAAAGTAAATACACTCAAAAACATACTAAAACCAAAGCAAGGATTTGTTAAGAGCCAAGAAAAACAAAAAAAACTTCATATAAAAATTGAGTTTACATAGAGATACTGGAGAGCCACATCAGTAGCTTTTACATGTCCTTATCCTACAAGTCTTTTTACACTCACATACATAGTCCCAGGGATTCTTGATATTGCTTTCATTAGCTCTTTTCCAATAACAGGGTTTTTTTTCCACCCCATAGTTCAAGTATGTATACTCTAGAAGCCTAAAACCCACTTGCAAATCCATTAAAACCAAAGTGACTCTTCAATTTGCATTACGTTAAGCTTATGCATAAATATATGCAGAATCAGGATCCTCTAACAGATTTATATTGTTTAAAGCAAGACAGGATTTTATGCTTTATGTCTTTTTTTTTTTTTTAATATCCATTTATTCTTTTGTAAGAAGTTCTGGAGCAATATCAATTTCTTATTTTTCAGTATTACTTTTGATTTTAGGTCTCTCCTGTGGTGTTGGAAGGGTTTTTGGTTCCTGAAATAGAAGAATCTTTGTTCAGAACCCCTAATATTTTCATGACACAGTAACAGTTTCCTCTGTACATTTCTAGTTTTGTGAAAGGAATCTTGATCATTTTGTCTTGTTAATATATCCTCAGTGATGCAGTTACAGGCGCTGTATACCCACACCTTTTCCTTTTAGCCAGAATATTGACTTAGCCTACCCTTTAGCTACCCCAGGATTGACAAATGATTATACTTCCATTTATAAAGGTGTAAAAACTGTAGTTATTCTTCTGCATGCCTAATACTTCAATATTTACATCACATTTATCACTGTGGTGCATGAGCAAATGCAAGAAACAAAGAAAGCATTTGAAAGCACTGAAATCTATCTTTTAAAAGAGACAGCAGCAGCTTTAAGTGATCCACAACAGTGTGGTTCTTTCTACAAATTAACATATTTGGCAAAGCAAAGTAACTCATGTAGAACTTGGTGTTGCTACAGCTTATCCACTCCCAATACCTTAACTCCATTGCTCAATTACCTACATTACTCATTTATCTCTGAGACATGCTGCAATGCAGCTTGAAACAGAGCAGTTAGATAAAGGTTTCAAACGTATTTTGGCATCTAATTCCCACAAAAAGTACTGGAAGCTCACAATTTAAATCAAGTTTAATATTTAGGCCATGGAAGCCATTGAAGACACATAGGATGAAGCATGCATCCATCCGATAAGTATATGACTGAGTACAGGGACACTGAACCAGAGTCAGTGTGAGGCACTTCTACATCCCAGTGACCAAATCTGTGAATATACTTCAGCACGTAACTTTCACTGGCATAAACAGGAGTGAGTCAAGTCAGTGATTTTGAACATCTGGGTATAATCCTAGTTTTAAACTCACTTGTGTCTAGTTTTTAAAGGCATTTCTTGCTTACTATGCTGGTAAGTGCTTAACGGTATTTTCAAAAGTGCTTGTGTACTGACTTTCAAAGAAAATCTCCATTATTTGCATAAGACACCTTGAAAATCTAGCTTTGATTTGTAAATTGAGGATTTAGATACATCAATTAAACACAGATTCTCAAAAAATTAGGGTGTGTAACTGCCACAGAAAGAGGAAAGCAGAAGGCCTTGAGAACTGTGCAGATTTTGCCTGTAGGTATTGCTGAGAGGTTCACACATTTTATTGATTTTTACCAAATGGTTAAGTACAATCTGTGATATAATATTTGCAATTTAGCAATTTTTTTAATTTTTTTTATTTTTTATTTTAACTCAGGGTCCTTACTGACCTCCCCTGAAGTTGTCAAAAATAGCTGCACTAAAGTTCCAACTAATGAGAACTGCATTTGGTCTTTAGAGAATGAAAGAACTAAGGAAGAGGAGATTTTTGTTACTAAGTTACCTTTTGAAGCAATGAGCACAGCAGGCAGAATTCATGCATTCAAACATAGCCACCAATATGTTTTTACAGAAAATGTTTAAGACATCATTTAATATTCACAGTTCTGGAAGCCATGCTCTTCTCTATAAATTGATTGTTCTTGGCAATCAAGCAATCTGCATGTGCCAAGAAGAGTTAAAAAACCCCAACAAATTAAAGTCAACATACAACAGCATTATGTCAAGACAGATTTTAAAAAGAGAGATAATGAGATATCATTGTTCTGGGGGGGGGTGGGGGTGGGGGTGGGGGTGTTATAGAACTCTTAATTTATTTATTTTTTTTTAATATAGCATTCAGCACAATACTTGTATTTAAAAACCAGTTGATATGTCAGCATTGCCTGTCATGGCAGTGCTATTCCCACTTTAGAGGTGTGGAACTTGGGCACAGAGAAAAAGCTGTTTTTTTGAAATCATACGTGACACCTTATGGCAGAGCTAGAAATTTCAATGCCCTGCAGCTTAATTCATGATCTTTACCACAAGATCGTTGTTGTTTTCTGTACTCTGAGATGTTCAAGCCACCTCAACAGATTGGGCTTTTAATTGGATTTGTACCCACAGTCACCTAGGAATCATTAAATTCCCATGAATAATTTGCAATAAGAATGTCCTATTCCTCCTTCCTAAATAATAAAAAAGTTTCTGATAATACAGTATTAGCTGATGTCCTGCTTCTAGGATATGCTAAAGCTTGCTGAATGCACTATACAATGACTTTTTTAATAAAGAGAAGCATTGTGGACTCATTGGAGCTTTTAATAGAAAGTAAGAGTTCAGAAAATCAGCGTCTCTTTACAGTTCTTATAGTACCTCTGAGAAAGTATATTACCAGCACTGAGTAAAACAGAGAGAAGAATGTATTACCTGTGACTATATTTACATTAAGCTATTTCACAAAGCAATTTTAACAAGTCTACTACTTAATATAATGGGCATCCTGCTTCTTAAGCAAAACACTTCACAAAAATAAAATTGCCAATAGCATCAATATTCCAAGAGCAACAGTAAAACGTTTGGAACTGCTTTGACACACTTTCACTCCTTGGAGTTTCAATACCTTTTCATCAACAGATGCTATACGCGCACAGCCAGTGCAGGCTGCATCAACATGGTACCACACTACCCACAGTGGGGTTCAGTGCTGTTTCTATCAAGGAAAGGGAACCAATAGTAACAACACTGGGAAATTTTTGCTAATACTTGCTGGTAAATGTAGGACTCCTATGCAGATTTTAATAACCAAGAAATGAAAATGTTTTTAAGTGTGCTGCAATTGGGTGCTACTAATTATCATTTTAACCCTCTTGAAAAGCAGAAAGTATTACCCAGCAGTTTGATATTAAATGCTTCAGAGTGGTCATTTCTACACCGTAGTAGAAAAACCAGGACGGAATTGAAGGATCAGATCCTTCTTTCAGAGAAGCAGACCGGAAATTAAGAAATTTATCTCAAAAAACAGTTCCCATCCTGCCCACCCATTCACCCTATGAGCTCTGTTCGCAGCAGCCTGTTTTGGCAAGAAAGTCCTCTTCCATAAAACTCCCATTTAAACAATAAAACAAGTGAAAATTGGTTTGTCTGCTTTTTAGCTTTTTTTCTAGCTATTTATTTTAACCTGAGACATCACCTCAGTGAAGGAGCATTTTACATGATGGTCCTTTCTTTTATGGGTAATAGAAATAATACCCATTAAAGAGTCAAGAGGACCTTAAATTGCTTCCAAGTCCAAGTGATGGTCCCACGGCTCTCAGAAACAGCAGGATAATAAGTCTGTGCATGTATGCAAATATATCATTGTCCAAAACGCACAAGGGTCATCTTAGTCCTTGCTTAATAAAATATAACCATTAATGAGTAAAATGCAATATGCCCTTTTCAATAAGGCAAGAGCTACCTTGTGGGATAAGAATGATGGAGTGTTTTCCAGCATGGCCCAGAGATTTTTTACTTTTACTTTTTCATAATCATGATGCCAACAACTGACACAGATTTAGGGTAGAACTTCAGCAATTGCTTGTTAATGAAAAAACTTCACCTGAGCATCTAATTAATGATTGGCAACAGAGTAGTTGAAATGAAAAATAAATATTTTATTCTTCTATATAACCACAGCAAGTCAGAACAGCAGTTTTCCCAGCACACATAAACTTACCTGGCAATGCTGGGGCCTAACTTCTTAAAAAAACTCTGATTTTAAAATGCTAAATGCCTTACATCCTAATTTTACACAGGAGAATCCTTATGGCTTTAGCAGAGTTCAGGAGTCTAGAGGGCTCAAGCTACTCAGTTCACTATAAAAACGATTGTGTGAATCAATTTCTGACACCTGGTTTATTTAGGCGGTTCTTACACTCCACATTTAGGAAAGCAGCCCCTAGAGAAATAAGTGTGTCCAAAGCAAAGAAAATCTATAATTACTTCTGTGCCCTCAGCTGTATCAGAATGCATCTCTTGCAGGTTTAAAAGTCATGAGAAGAAGAAAGATCAGAAGAATGATCTGCAGCCTGAAGTAATTTCTCAGTTAGGAATTTCCTGGAAAATTGTGTTACTCTATACACATGAAAATAACATGAATGTGTGTACATGTTTATGTAGATGCAAAGGGCTCTGAACACTGTTCATGTGCAAAAAAAGAGTTACGTAAACTCCTGAATATTACTTAATTTAAAATCAAATAACACCTCTTACAACCTGGCCTCTATAGGCAGCTATAATCCCAAGGCTAAAGCTTAAGTCTAGGAGATAGGAAATTCCTGTAATTTCCTACCCTGAGCCTGAACCTTCCTGGCTCTGTGGCTGATGCTTCACCTTGTGAACACATGCTATGGCTGTCAGTAGGTCCAACAGGAGTGCTCCAGTGAGAGTTTTACCCTCTTCAGTGTCTCTCTCTTTAATTTGCATCTTAGAAATCCCCGTGAGGATGTCAGTTTTGAAGTGCTAGAAGCCCTCTTTAATAAATAACTATATCCTTCTGAATGCCTGGAATGGGAAGGAGAAGTTATGCTAACAGGCAAAGTCAAATTATACCCAGAAAAACATGAGATTTCATTCAGTTTGTTAGTGAAACTAATACAGTGACATAGGGGTCATAGTAAAGGACATAGTAAAAGGCCAGGCATAGTTCTGCCTCCAAGAGCAGGCTCTTCCCTAAATGATACACTACTTTGTCTAATTATCATTTTAAAAATTCATGTGAACTCTCCAATCAAATTTCCTGGGTGCTGATACACAGATCAAGTTTGCATTAATCACATTTGTCTAAATCATGCAGTTGAGTTTGCACAGACACATCCACACAACTGGCTTGGATCATCTGGGCAGAGCACACCGCAGACAATTTCCACAAAGTCTTTTATACAATTATATGTACCTATCTGCTCTCTGTGCTTTTAAAAAATCTCCCCTTTAGTTGCAAAAGTCTTCAGGTGAACTCAGTTTGCTTCCTAAGTAAAAACTTATAGCCTGATACAAATACATTTGGCATGACGTGTCACTGAAATTTCAACATTAGATGCTTTTCTTCCCCTATACCAAAACAGAAAAAAATTCCTCCCATGTTTTGTGATTTATCATTGGCAAGAGACTGGAAGAAATATTTTTCTTTCCTAACTAAAAATAAAAAAGAGATAGTTCATTAAGTTGCATTTGGCTGTGTTAATATGTTGCTGACAAAACACACAGAATATGTAGATAGGCTAATGCACTGCTCAGTTTGTGTTACTTGATGGAAGACGTGGTGGATAACTTGTTTATGGATAACCTCCACTGTGAAATTCTTTTCCTGCATTTAGTGTGGCCAGTTCTGCAATATTTTTCATTTAGAGAAAATTTTATGAGCCAAGAGACATATCAGCTGTGGAAAGGATACTTGTAGCATCTAGAGATGGAAAACTGCATAACAGACAAACAAATCAATCCGAAAAACACTGGATGCAAAACTGTAACATGGGGCCTCAGGGAGATCCTCATATCTCTTCAGCGTATCATTGACTTTCATGGTTTCATGGCAAAATGTTACCCAATACTCTAGGGAAACTTAGATTGTAAAGTATTTCAGTAGTTTTTTATTTGATTAAAAGGAAAGGGAACAGAAGAGAAAGAAGGGGATCAGAAAGAGAATTCAATCCCCCTGTATATAACAGTTTTCTTATTAAATATAGCACTGTGCAAAATATATGCATTTCTTCTAATACCCTTTGACAGCTGAGTTTTCTCCAGTTTTGCACATAGAAAACATTTAGTTTTCACAGTACTGAAAAACTGAACCGCCATATTCATTTAAAAGTTAATTGTCCAAGAAAGAGGATCAATTTTCTATAAGAATGAGACTAGCTTCACTTTTACCAGCAAGACACAAATTCCGTATCTTGACAAATTGATACTAACGTTTTGCACAATTCTGTCACACATTATCTTTCATTGTAAGGATAAAGTGTCTTAAGAGTATTTTCAAGGGCACCTGAAGATGGAATTGCCTGTAGATTTGTATTCAGTAATTTGTTGAGCCAGTAAATAGCCTATGAATTAGCAACCATGCACCTTATGCTGAGTGTAAGAAACAAGTGCCTTAATCTGGAAAACACTGAACCAAGGGACTGCAACATCAAATGCAAAAAAGTGGAAAATGGCATGGAGCAATGAGGAAAGAGTCTCAGAAGACACTTGATGCTTTAGATCTGTTGGAAATTATGACTGACAGAACTTGAGCATTCTTAGAAAATCAAACTGAGGTTAAAATTACCAAGAGTATTAAGGATTTTGGCTGATGAAGACATTTTGATGTCGTAGTATCTCTGGAACCATTTGTCTGTCCTTTTTCTAACAAAAAAATGTTCAGTGTGCTCAGCACGAAGTAATGCGGCACAGTTCTCACGACGAAGTCTGGGGAAATGGGAATAATGGAGTCACCATAATAAATGTGACATAGTGTGAGGGCTGAGTATGACAAGATCCTAACGAAGGCTAAAGCAAAGGAAGACACAATATAAACACAATATAGTTGGTTTTGGATGAAAGCCCAGTGATGCAGGCAAGGAGAAAGGAATGTGTTTCAGAGAAAGAAAGAGTCTATGGCCAAGGCCATCACAGCTGCACTCCTATTCCTCAACTAAACCCTAAGAACAGCATAAAAACAAAAGTTCATTTTATATTGCTGAAGAACATCTTGGATGGGATTAAGAGAAAAAAAATCAACGAACTTGAGAGCAACAAAGCAGATGTCTAATACAATGGGGAGTTCATTTGACTTCAACATCATCTGATTTGTGCTTGAAGTCTTATCCTCTTTATTTTTTTAATTGATCCTTGTTAAGCAGAATTCAATTTTCTTATTCTTGCAAGTGATGATGGAAATGCCATGTGGTATAATGTGTCTATCATAAATCTGCTATCTAGGTCATATATGGAAACCTTACAGAAATGGATATGTCGAAAAAGGAAATGTTTTAATAAGTCATGCTACGCAACCACGGCTTGTATGTGATTTTCACAATGAACTATACATGGTAATCCTGAAGGAATCAAAGCGACAAAGCACTTCCGGGCCTTTTTAGGTGGGGGAAAAGAAAGAAAAAAATCTAAATTACAATTTCATATATGTCACATTCTATCATAACATAAAAATAATAGCATTTTGTATTAGTGCTCTTTTACTGCTGGGTATCATTACAGAAATGAGCCATTTTGTGATGCAGGCAATAAACCACCCTTTTACAGTTGAAAACACCAAAGCTACAGAAAATACTGATACCAAATGTGAGATTTACGCAGCCACAGTTATAATTAAGAGTGCTGTCTCTTCCCTCAGGCTTTTCAGGCATGGTTTCAGTGCAAAGAAATTGAAGATTTTGAACTGCATGCCTGTGTTCTTCATCACCCCAATTCAAACACTGAAAAATCATACCCTGCATGTCAAAAGCACTATTTAGCTGGGTTCTTACTTAAACGGGAGGCCTCTTTTCCTTATCTGTAGCATAAACTACATATAAATTTTGATGAAAATAGGAAAACATTGGTACACTACAAAATGAAGTTTTGTTTTTCAAATAGATCCAATCCTGCTGTTATATTCTGATCCAGATATTAAATCTGGTAAAATTAGTATTAGTATCTCTGGTGTGTTTTACTTTGAAAATTTCAGAAAAGCACTAGTTCAAAGTGTCAGTAGGAATTAAATTGGAATTACTTTCATTATCAAATGGCTCAACAGCAAGAACAGAGACACCTGGAGACCCATATTTACATGTCAAAGGCAAACAGCAGGGTACTTGATCAACCTTCTGGAGCAGGGGGTAGGGTGAGGTGGGTGTTAGCTGTTCAGATTGTTTGGTTGAAATACCCTTTTTATTTACGAAATATAAAACCATCTGTCTTAAATCCCAAGCTGACACTATTCATTACCATCTGAACGGAGCTGCTCTTACAAATAGAAAGGTATGTTCTCTGTGCTTTCCCCCCTTGTCTGAACATTTTCCAGTTCAGAGCCAGGCAAGGAAAGGAATCATAAGAGATTGTGTGACAAAGTGGCACACACTTCAGAATTCAAGCCTCCTCCGTTCTCCACATCCTACTTCTCTCATTCACGCTGAGATACAGATGTTAGGAAAGAGTTCAAACACAGCAACTTACTTCTATGTGGCTAAGACAATACAAAGTAAAACAACAGTCTTGTGCTACCTATACTTTGCTGCCACGTCCCCCAGGACAAAAATGATTAAATAAAGGGAAGAAATAGAAAAGTAGGTAATTAAGAAGTAGCTTGTGATACTTTACAGTGCAATGAGCCATCAGTGAACTCACACTGACTCAGTAGTGGTGGAGGGCTGTGAAAAGCCAGAGGAGGATGCTTTCTCAGCCTGTCATCAGAGGAAGTTCAGCAGATGCTGTCTGAGGCTGCAGTGACACCCACTGCAAATATGGGGATAACAGATCCCTGTAGCCTGCGGGAGGTAAGTAAACTCACCATTTCACCCACAGAAATCTTGAATATTTTCTTCACAGACTGCTTTGGATGCCACTGGCTAAGACTGCAATAGGTAAAACTTTATATTGCAATTTACTTTCTCTGCAGGGTGAATAAATGGATTATATTTACAATACGAAATACAATGGAGGGAACCTTTGTGCTTTCAAGTCTATTAGTTCCCTGTGATCTGCTCTTAACACTGCTTAACACTGATTTGGCATCTCGAGTTTGTTTTTAGAAGAAAGTGAAGAAAAAATGGAAGGCAAAGGGAAACTGGAAGGGGGACCTCCTCGATTGCCTTCATCTTAATCAAATGGGTATTTTATATCAGAACTTGCTACTGGGCAGACTGCATGTGATTGTGTTTTAGGAATTGGAACTGATATTTTCCATTTTCACGTGTTTCCAGTTTGCTCAAGACACCAAAGTCATTCACATTAGGAAAAAGAGTAAGAAAGGGTTGGTAAAGTTCACTGATGGAACACTCCAAAATAAACTGCTGCTTCCCCAACTTTTAACTTTTAGATTCCTGATGACAGATTTCCCGGTATACTCTAGAAGATGGACTGATACCAGTAAATATTCAGCCATCAGGTAAATATTCTATATTCATCCCTTATCTTTCCTCTTCCTAGTACAAAGAAAATATAAATGTTCACTCAGTACAACAGAACCCACACTCAAACAAAGGAGTTAGTTAGCTCCTAGCTTTTATGTCAGAATGGATTTTGTTTCATGTTTTACACCAGAGGGAGACACTATGCCAAGTTTAAATTAAGAACAAAAGTCCAACTAATGGTGCATCACTTGTGGTTTTGGCAGTGGGAAAAAAAAGGATAGCCTCAAAGAAAACATACCTTTTATAGAAACCAAATCTAGACCACAACTGGCAAAGAGAAAACTGCATGGACAAACAAAACTGCTGGATAAACAAATCAAAATTACACAGGAAGCTGACACCCGTTCTTTACAGTGGAAAACGAAAGATAAAAATGAGTCATAAATTTTATATTTTTGGACAAGGGAAACTTCCATCTGTCTGACAGTATGGGATTTATATTCCCAAAGAAGTCTAATATTTCCTATATTACCCCTAAATAACTAACCAAATAATCAAGTAGAAGGATCATTTAAAATAGTTGATGTCATGGAATAGCTGACTGCTCTGTGAATAGTAGGAAAATGGCTGGCCTTGTGCTTCAATATGCATTTTAGATTGAATTATTTAGAATATATATATATAAAGTGAGTGAGCAAGAAAGAGAGAGATGGAAAGATGGAGGAAAGGAGAAGAAAGAAGATGAAAGATGAAGAAAGGAAGAGAAAGAGAGCAACAAAGAAAGAAAAAGGACAATGAGAGAAAGTGACAGAAAAAGGAAAAACTCCCAATAAGCTCTAAATACATTAGATACTGAGTTTCTTCTTAGGAAGGTAACAACAGTTCTAAAAGAAATTACTTTTCCCATAGAATTTTTAAAAATCTATGTCTGATTCCACTTTTTTATTTCTTTCTAGAATATTTTCTTCTTGGTTTTTATTTGTATATAAGGTGCCAATTATAAATGCCATTACTCATTTGTCTAGAAGGTGTGTAACCACATCAAATCCAATACTAAGAAAAAAGAAAGTCAGTACCATAAACTGGGTCAGGAGAAGTGAAAGAGTCAAGCACCAACACATCTTGCCTCACACCTCTGACAGCCTTTACATCTCTGAAAGCCCTAGCAGGTCTTTTAAGTAATTTATGTATTCTCAAATGCATAACGCCTGTTATCTCACTGTTGTCTTCCTCATCTCTTTGCCAGAGGTTATCACACCTGTAGGACAAATGTGTACCTGCATCTCAGCTGCCTAGTTCACAGGCAGGTGCAGCAGTTGAATCACAAGCAAAAGCAGGCAGTGAATTTTAGTGCCTCGTGGGCAGGAACATAACACTTTTTCACAGCTCTCCATGAGCATAGCAATGCCTTTGCCTATGTCCATTTGAATTGCAAGAGGGTAATAAACATTACTTCTGAGCGGATTCGTTATGAGTCAGGCCCCTACGTGTCACTTTTCCTTTTAGGAGATGACTCCAAATCCTTCCTTCACTTCATAGGAGTAAAAGAAAACCTAAGCAAGCTACTTACTAATTTTGTCATAATAAAGGGTTGAACAATATTTTAAAGTGCATGCTGGATGTGTCTGGAAGAATAAACACTTCATAGACTTAGATGATGTTTCTGTTTCAAAGAGTGCAAGAATTAGATGATGTCTGATCCTTACTTACAATACCTATGCTTTCTTCTACTACAGTAAACTTAGGTCTACTTATAAAAGTCTTCTAATTTGGAAGATTCTTCTGACTAGACTAAACTCAGAGCTGAAATAGAGGGTGCTGTGAAATATATTTAAGTATATTTAAGATAGAACTCCCCTCAAATTTACTGCTATGCATCTAGTGATATGATAGCACTGTTTCCAAAAATGCTGAGAAACCACAGTGATCCTGCAAAGGTATAAACAAAAGCAAGTAGGATTTACCTGTAAAAAGCACATATATAGCCAATGTCAATTCATCACCATGTTCTTTTACACACTAACAAACCATGTCTTCCCATCCACCGTCACACATAGAAATAGCTCTAAATGTACTTTACTGTTGAGAAAAGTGCAAATAACATAAACAGCTACCAAATGAAATAAAGATATTTTACAAACCCCTTTAAAACTTGCTTGTGACAGAAGCTCCTCACTTTTTAGTACAGGAACTATGATTCATTTTAGTTGAGATTAAGTTTCAGCTGAACGCATGAGTAATAGTATATTTTAGTATGAAATCAGCTAAGATATTTGTATTTAAGGAAGCAGAATAAATGCAGTGATTCATACCATTTTGTACAGTGCAGTGAGCATTCATACACCAAAGTTCTCTCTCACTGGTGTAGTAAAAAAGCAGAAGAGAAAAAAAATAAATAACAACTCCTAAATAGTTTGGAATAGCTTATGAGGAAAAAAAGGTCAAAAGGTGTTTACAGAAACCTTGACATGAACATTTGCATTCCACAACTTGGGGAGAAGAGAAAGAAATAGATAAAAAAATGCTTCATTTCCTTTCCATTCTCTAAATCCAGTAGTAAGTGCCATGTTGGCATCATGGCCCCAGTCTGGTTTGTGGGTGGCCCTGCTAGCCTGGGGCATCTTTGATCTGCTGAGCAGCTACATGTGCCCCATGAGGAACTGGCTGGTACTGCTGAGTCCCTAGAGACCTGCACCCCCTGGGGTGCTGATCCCCAGAGCCCCATCCTGCTACATCTGCCCACTTTGTTACATTCATTCTTGTATCGCTTGTTACAGCAGAAGCATTCCCTGCTGGGCTTCAGAGCCATCAATCAATCAATTTACACATTGGAGAAAAAGCATGAGTACTAATACCTCCCAGTGAAATCAACATACAGCCACCTTCCCAATCAGGAGATGTTAGTAAATAAAATAAGCTGACAAAATACAGACTACTAAATATATTTCAAAGATGATAGTCCATTATATCAATTTTTATTATAAGCCACATATAATTTTGGAGGTATAAAATTACCAAAGTAATCTGTATGACTTTGATAATAATAAATTAATATTTACTTGGTAATAACAAATTAATATTTATTCTCAGTTTAAAGTTTGCTCCTATTGATGTGGTTGTGGAAGTTTTCTTTCTTTTTTTTTAAGGTTATATTTAAGGATCATGCCAAGCATTTAGATGCATTATATTTATGAGCACTAGTGTATAAAAAATTTTGTAAACTTTCTTTTAGTAAACATGCACAGAATGGTAGTACCAGAACTTAGAGTTAGCCTGAACTAGGCCAGATGCAAACATCATAGTACAAGCACACTGTAACTCTTACTTGCACGGTAAAATATCATCCTGATTATGTGCACTGGCGTAATTTAGCTTTAAATGGGCAGCTTATAGCTAAGAAAAAGAGTGGCCACATGTCTCTTCAGGCCCCAATTTCCCATCAAATGTCTGTGGTTATAGTAACTCATTTTGCAAATTTGTACCCAAATGTATCCATTTACTGCAAAATGGCAGTGTAGGGCTGGATCAAAGCTGCAGCACATAGTAGAGACCACACAATCATTCTCTGTCAGATCTCTAAAGTTAATATTTATTGCAAAAATGGCTCAAGTTTTTACACCAGGTATATAAAAACCTGAACTTCTGACAGGTAATTAAGCATACAAGTGCTGTCTGAGACAGCTGACTTTGTGTTTCGCCCATGGATATGTAGAAAATTACCTAATCTCCAACATATTTCCACCAAAAAAAAAAATGTATATGCAGTGTTATTACTCAAGCCAATGTCCAAGTGACAAGCTCTCTGCCCTCTTACTCCACTGGCAGATGGCTCTATTCCAGGGACAAATCCAGAACACATCTAAGACAAATGCAGATAACACAGTTGCTGTATCTTACATAGAGATCAAGTAATATGAATAAAAATACTCATAGGAACATTCCTGTTTTCTCTTCTGGATCTGCTTCAGTTTGAAGAAATCCTTTTACATTGATTCTTGGACTATAGTCAATTTGTCCATGTGCCTGGCCATGTGAAGACTGAATTATGGCATGAAGCAAGGAAGCACTAGGAGAAGGAGGAGGCTTACCTATATGTTAATTAGATGGCCTAACAATCCTAGTTAGGCAAAGTAGTGCAACCTTAACCTCAGTTGTCTTCCTCAGGCCTGCTGGGCATCTGCTTTTATATTCTGATGTAAGAAAACAGATGCCTAATTCCAGAAGAGGATATGAGGCAGCAGGAATTCTGACCTATTCTCTACTGAAGCTCATTCTCAGATTGCTTAAATACTCTTCGGAAGATTCTTTGCTTACATACTTGCTCATGCATTACAGAAATATAAACTGCCTCTACTAAGGGCAATAGCCTAGGAAGAAGTGCCATCTGTATCAACATGTACCTTTATATTTTTAACCTGACTTGCAGCACCAGCAAGACCTGGTGGGTGTCAGCTCCAGTGTACACACCACACCATTACATTTCTCTCTGAATCAGAATTTAACAATTTATTTTATGCAATATTTTATAATTTCAGTAAGTGTAGAGATTATACATTTAAATCTCACAAGGCTGCTGTCAATAATATTAACAGAAAGAAATGGGGGTTTCTACCAGTAGAAAAACATATTTTTGCTTAATAGTATTCCATTTCTTCCATGCCTAGAACATTTATATGGTATTACACAGATAAACATATAAGCTCTTGAATTTGGGGGATTTTTTACTGCTAGACACTTTCTCACTCTCTACACTGGTCTATGGCCTCACCTGTAACTTGCTCCACTAGAGTCTGAGCCAGTTTACCACCACATAGAGCTATTTCAGGTGTCAGTTAATTAAGCAAAATTAAACATCCTATATATAAACAACAACCGGTTCCTGGCATTCCAGATTTCTCTCAATCTTGCTGTTCAAAAGCACATGTGATAAGGCAGCTACTTTTAGCAATAGGCATAACATTCAAACAGCTAAGTCCTTTAAGAGTAAAGCAGATAGAAGACATGCAGCATCAGTCACAGGATTCCCTCTTATGAGATATTGTAATGAAATATTTTTCTGAGTTATGGCAAGAATGGAAAAAGGTGCTCGCACAACATGTGCTCCAGCAACTGTAGCATTCATCAAAACAGGTCTGACCACTTAAAGTCTCTAAGGCCTGTGCATCTCCTTGCAGAAGGTTCATTCAGAACACACAGTTGGGTTCGTATGCAATAAAAGAATAGAGGCATATAGTAAAAACAGGTAGGGAAGAAGTCATTCTTTCCTCCCAGTCCTATACAGACTACAAAACCAAGAGGTGACTCTCTCCAGCAATACCCTTCTATCATTGTAGTAATACTGTTTGGTTTCAATAGGTACAGAAAGAAGGCAACTCTAGTCTTCAGACATCCCGTTTCACAGATAAAAAGTTCACTCTCAACCCTCCACTGATCATTTAAACAGATGGAAGAAGGGAGGAAGAACAACATGGCAGCCTTCCATGCCCAAGTGATCTCATGTAATTGAGTACTCGTATATTCTTCATCACATTTGGCTTGTAAACTCACTGCCAGTTTTCTTTGTGTTTCTCATCAGCTCCTCCCACTGGGATCCAGCCCGTGCTGTAAGAGTTAACAGATGCAGTCTATTTTGAAGTGTTTATATCCTTCCAATGACAGGAATGTAGTTTATTAAATAAATAAATAAATAAATAAAAAGCCTACAATATGTTTTTATGAAGGTGGGCAAGATGGAAACAACATCCTTCTCATGTCAACCTTGAGGGAGATGCTTAAAAATACAAAGAAATGCAGACATGCTATTAAAATTGGAGAGAGAGGGAGCATGGCTGCTTCTTTTACTCTCCTTTGAATTGTCACTTTTCTATGACAGCCTTGACGTTCACCAGATGGAGTCAAATTTGTCTCATGCACACACATAAGCAGAGGCAGGCTTCAGCTAAGCCAGTATTTTTCCTTTCAAAATATTGGCATTAACACCTTAATTTTAAGTAAATATGAGCATGAACTAAAAAGAGAAATTTGAATCTGTTCTGCAGCCACACAGCACTGCTAAAGCTTTCTTATGTGCAAGGGGATATGAAGTGATTTGTAATGTCTTAAAAAATCATTTTATATATAATAGATATCAAAAAACTGTTGCAACAAAGATGAAAGAAATAATGGTTTTCACAGGTGAATGACTAGCTTTGTAATAATCTTTAAACTAAGGCTGTAATTAGCCACTACTTCTGCTCAAGCCTTAATTCTAAACTCAGTGTTGCAAAATAAAAAAGGAAAAAACCTGAAGATTTATAATTCTCACACATTTTGCTTGGATGTCTTTCCCTAGTATCTATCCAAAATTACCAGGTACTCAAATATACTAGGTGTTGAACAATCATTTTGCAGGAAAAGAATAAATTTTACTTATGGCTTGTGTGAGTTGCACTTCCATGTAAGTAAAAACGTATGCTTTTTCATGCAATGATATTTCTTCCAACAATGTTTTAAGTGAGACTATTGAAATTTCATGCTGAATTTATTATACTTTACACAGTTACTGTTTCAGTCAAGAAAAGCACTGAACTTTACATTCAGATCAGTACTTACACATGATACATAAGCGCATATACTGCTACTTGTTCCAGTGAAGGTGCTAGTTAGATGCTTAAGAAATAAAATTATTCATTTGTTTAAAGCTACAGAATTAAATGACTTACTAAACTGAAGCTTACATGAAAAATATCGGAATAAATCTGAATACTTTGGGCAATGGTCTGAATTTATGAGTGTTAAGATATTGGATACTTTCTGTTCGTAACTGGGCATCATCAACCATCGGAAAACCAAATTATTATTTTTTTCATAAGGAAAAGGAAATTAAATACAGCTTTTCTGGAAAAAATTCATTTTATGATTCTATTAATGTCAAGAGTTTAAAAAAATATTGTTTTTGTCTTCAATTATATTGATTTTCATATAGCAGGAATCTAACTGAATTCCTTTTGTTTTTCCATATTTGTACAAAAAAAAAAAAAAAGAAATAACAGATCTTCTAAGAGATCAGAATGTCTCAATGACCTTTATCAGCTCTTGAAGTTCCCTCAATTCAGCAAAGGATGGCTTCCCTCTAAATTTTGTTAGACTAATTATTGCTTGTGGAGTAGTAATAAGTAATTACTTATTAATAAGTAAATACAAGTAATTACAAATAATCCTACATATTAATTATGTAGAAGCATGAATAAAGCTGTTGCTAAAGCTCCCTTTTTCAATCAAATCAGACTCTGACTCTCATTGTTACTGCTGTAACTTAGAAACAAAAAGGTTCCTTTACATAAAGCTAATAGAAGTATTAAGGCAACATCTTTGATGATGTTACCTCTTTCCATTTTATTTAAAATTTACTCCTCTGGAATAAAGAGAAAACCAAGAAAAAGTAAAATCAGTGTTTACCTGAATTTTACCTGTCATTTTTTATTTTACCTGTGAATTTTTTTACCTGTGAATTTACCTGTGAATTTTTAATGGTAGGTCTACAAATCAATAATTCACCAAGGGGCTTTACTTAGTTTTTGCTGTGATTTGAGAAAGCTGCAGAGGATCTAAAATATATTCTAAAGAGCAACTGAAAAGGGCAGTGGTCGCCTCTGAAAAGCAATGACATTTCAAAGATGCATCAGGAAAGAAAGTAGCCATAAAAATCTCAGCAAACACACAAATCTCATCGTGCAGAAATATCGCCAGAGTTCAGACAAGCATACAGTGAGACCTGAAAAAGCTGTAAATGGTGCAAAAGACTTAGTGTTATTTTATTTTTTGCTTTATTTATAATGATTTTCCCCATATAAATGCATATATATATTTGAATCTAAAATTGTCTATTAAGCAAATAATGAGAACAAAAGCACGCTGCAATTCTAAAAACTAACACTATAAATATGCATGTGTAATATAAAGGAAGAAAAAAGTAATCCTTGGTACCTATAATTTACTTTGGGGATGTATGCCTGCAATGTATAGGGAGCTAGAGAGTAAGAAAGAAACACATTAGAATGGCAAAGGAGTATTTCAAGCATTTCTGACTTCACTACTTCTGCCTGTTTGTCCAGCCCATCTCTGCTTCCCCCTTCTTTAGGCTTGTCTGATCTCCATGTCTCTCAACAGTGGCTGGCTCACAACTCTCTCCTTCCCACTCATCACCAGTCCAACCTACTAATCTCTTCCACCGATTCCCAAATCTCCCCCTCATAATTTCCTGGCACCCTTTGTTTCCTTCCTGCTGTCTAATCTTCCAGTCCCAGCCTCTTCATTGTCCCAGCCGAAGTTTGCTCTCTCATCTTACCCCTCATCCAGCCTTCTACCTGAAGTAAACTCCTCCTTTAGGCTGGACAGGTTTTCATAAGGACAAAAGTGTCATGTGCTGAACACAGAGGTCACATGGCTGCCATATTTTATATTACTTAAAGTGAAACATCACCAAAATTTCAAACTTTGAAAACCAGCTTCAGACAGAAGACCAGCAGGCAAAATTCAATTCAATTAAGCACAATTTGGCTCAATTCTACCTCAGCAACACTTCAGCATTCAGCAAGTATCTGGATGTCTGGTGGCTTGAAAACATGTACTACTGCCTCTCTCTCTGTTCTAATAAAGAACATTCTGCCTCTGGTATCTGTGACCTTTTCCTCTTTTCCTCCATTCTACTTGTTAAATGTTCAAAAAAGAAGATATGCTGGCACCAGCAGGAAACATGTAGAACCAGGTCTTGTATTCTAAGTAGGAAAGTAAGGTGTTACGCTAGTTTCACACATTCATTTATCCATGTCCATCTAGCAGCAACAGCTGCAAGGGAAGAACACCAACATTGCCTGTTTAAAATCTGAAATCTTTCTGTTTACAAAAAAAATATGATTCAGACCCACAAAACATGGAAATTAGGGCCTTGACTTTCGGTTTGTCTAAAATATATATAATAATCTTTCAGATTATTGCTAACAAAGAAAAAGGGAAAAACACACACACACACACAAAAAGGAATTTTCTTGATTCACAAAGGACTTCACACTCAACCATACTGGTGCACTGAAAGGCTAATAAGTCAGTATCTATAAACAACGTTCAGAAACAGTTCCAATCTCCCAAATATGTACATGAAAAACCACTTTGGGATGAGTATCTAGACAGACAAGTAGAAAACATGGACCAGAAAGGTGCTATGTTTTAGCTTTTAATAATAAATCAAACTATTAAAAATCTAAATTGAACTGATTAAACATGCTGAAATGGCCATGGGGAGAAAGAATGCATGAAATTACTGAGTTGAGAAACGTATGGATTTTATTCTGGTAGTTATCAAACTTTGTAGAGCTTTCATAGTGAATAATCATATGGGTGGACGAAGGGAAATTAAAGAGGCAGTAGCCTACAGTTCTAAAATTTTATAGAATCACCAAATCATTGAGGTAGGAAGGAATATCTGGAGATCTAGTCCAATGCCCTGACCAAAGCAGGGTCACCTAAAGCAGGTTTCTCAGGGCCTATGTATAGTCAGGCTTTGAATGTCTCCAACAATGGTGATTCCATGGCCTCTCCAAACAACCTGTGTCACTACTTGACCATCCTTAGTATATAAAATATTATTTTATATTTAAATGGAATTGAAAGATGTCTAAGTGATGCAAGCTGTAGCGATTATTCATCACATTTGGGCAATGTGTGCTTCATCAAATCTATCACAGAAGATTCTTAAGACAGCAGAATTAGAAATAATTATTGAACAATGTAAAAAAACTACAGTAATCATATATTAAGGTAGGAGAGATGCACCCAGACAGTGCTATTGCAGCAAATAATCTTTTAGACTTGAATAATGCCCCTGTGAGTAAAGAATTTCTGGATAAATTTTATTGTGTTTAATGTACAAGGATTTATTTTTTAGCAGCAAAAGTCCAGTAGGTCCAAATTGGCAATAGTTCTCTCTCTGCTGTGAGTAGAAATGCTCTAACAGCCCAGTGCACTTCCCAAGTTTCATTTCAGTCTTTACAGAAGTAAATTATTACACTCTATAACAGCATCAAAATCTACGAGACCCATGAATTTGAAAAGGGAGTATTTTGTGATTCTAATGTAGGAAAATAATTTTAACTGAATGCTGTATATAAATAAAACAAGAGGCTGGCATTTTGTTAACATCCAAGGAATATATTGTGACTGAAATTCACCCTTCCATATCCGACAACAAAGTAATTGGTCTATAATTACCTAAAAGGCCACAGTTTCAGTTCACACTCTTGCCGGCTGTGGACTGAAATAGTGGTTGTTGCTCCTTAGCAGCCAATTTGGATCAATGTATTCCTGTTAACAGCTTGGCACATCTGTCATCTTCCCCAACGTGCTGGCTAAATCAGTGCCAGCATGGACTCACAGGTTGCCATACTCTATATGGATGCAGATGTTCCTTTCAGAGTAAACTATACACTGTTCTTCAGAAATTTCTGCATGCAAGGAAAGTGGATGAAAACATTTTCTCTACAAAAGCTTTCAAGGCTAAAAATATGTTTCAATTTAAGACAGAATTCTAAGGAGAATGTGATTGTTGCTGAAAACATTTGATTTTACCACATGAAATGTATTTTTAGTTCAGCTTTTCAGTTAAAATGCAATATAACTATCAAAGGTATATTCAAGAGAGCTACCTTTACTGAAAATGTGTTAAGATGTGTTTTGAAGAAGTAAAGCAAAATCCAAATTAATCTGAACGGAAAAGACCTTTTCCAGTAATTTATCTTAGAGAAACTCATCTCACAATTAAATTTTAAGGGTGTACAAGTTATAAAGAGCTTTGTGTAACTGGAGTGCAGAATTTCCATCATGCTCCCAGGCTGATCTCTACATTAAAGCAACCTTAAAGTTGTGGTCTAAAGTGTCCTTAAAAGGACTGTTTCTTGGCCAGATTTTCTCAGACCTGATGTCTCCAAAACACAGTTCTAAGGTATCACAGTTCTTTCACCATCACACTTTGCATTTGTCAGGCAACTAGACACATACAATCAACAAAAGAGCCAGGTATCTGAGACTCCCCTTATCTCCAGTTACAGTACCAAAACAGATACCCCTGTCAAGAGTCAGAGGGGGGAATATAATTGTGGGAAATGAAAAGACAAGATGACTGGAAAAGAAATTGTGGTACCAGAACCACAACCAGCCTGCTCAGAGCCTGCCCCCTGTCAGCGCCTGTGGGGCCTCTCTGAAAACGTATCCCAGTGTGCTGGATCCAATCTGCGTGTCAGGAGAGCAGAACTTCTTGCTGATTTTGTGGTTATGCTGCCATGGGACTCCAGGCACTAATGTTTGCCTACTGCTTGTCTGGGTTTTGGGGGGATTTTTGTGCTTTGTTTCTTTTTCCTTTTTCCTTTTTTATTCTGATTCTACAGACAAGATTGGGCCACAGTTTTCTCCCCATTGGACTACACTGTGTCTAGCATGAGGGTTACTGACCAGCGGGAGCTTCACATGTCACTGTAATACCAAAGAAACAAAACAGTAAAAAGCGAGGACCAGCAAAGAAAACTCAGAAGGCTTTTAGCAAAACCATTGTAAGATAGCTTTGAATTCTAAAGCAGGTACTGGAAATATTCATTATAATAAATGAGGCAAAAACTTCAGGGCAGCTCATTAAACATAGAATGTTAATTAGCATTCATAGAGAAACGTGGATGAAACCTGCGATATCTGACAAACATTTCTAATTTCAAAGGAATGAGATGATATTCTGCCAGTAATGACAATGTATGTGGCTGAATACAAGAACAGTTCTGATAGTTCTTTTATTTAAACCATATTCCCATAAAAATAAGTGTGGAAACAGCTTGGACGTTCTTCAAAGAAATCAATGAGCTGCATAATAATATAAATTAAGGCCATTTCAACCAAATTGGTGGAGAGTATTTTCATTTTATTCCATTTCCATAAATTTTGATGTAATTTGAGCACTTTTACAGACATAAAGTAAATCTCATTAAGCCTGATCAAAACCTAATGTAATGCATCATTAATATGAAGAATATTTATTTATCTATTTAGTATAATCAGCAAAAAGTTTGTTACAAACTGTCATATCAGATCACTGTATCTCCTCACATAAATTCCATTAATTAAGAGGTTTTAGTATTTTACATCCCAGACACAATTGTACTAAAAGGAGTAATTAACTACAACACAATAGCATTCATATAGGTGAGGTCAAGAACTAATTGCAAGGAAATTCCCTTATGGAGAGTCCACCTGGTTTGCATCTAAAAGCAATGGAAAGTGTATCTGCAGGAAAATATATCTTGTTTCTGTGTAATTTACTCTCTGACTCTTCCCGAACTGTAGTGACATCACAGAAACCCTCAAGAGCTACAGAATCTAAAAGCAGTATCTTCTACATAGATTTTATGACTATTATAAAAAGGGTTATTATTTTGTTAATCCCACCATTGAGAATCTCACCATTTCTCAGTCAACCATTTCTCAGCACAAGACTTGCACACACAGGCCCTACCACAAAGACTTCATTCCTTTTGACTATAGGCTGTTCACTACCATGCTTTGAAAACCTTGCATAAACAAACAATTTATCACACTTTTCAAACAACATGAACACAATATGCTTTGTGATGTTATATTTGTTTACCACTAGGTTTTCCCATACTTGCTAACTTGTTCACCTGTAGTTAACCCACAACTTGATATTACAGTTGGTTGTGGAATTGTTGAGATTCAGCAATGTAATAGGGATATACTTTGTGCCTTTCTGTCTCTGAATTTATTGCCTGAGAGAACACTAATACTTCTTTTTTAATATATTGTCTCACTTTCGCAAGCACTAGAATTAATCTAGTGAGACTTGATCTGGTCATAATAATGTTGGTCACCTGAAAACCACTTTTACAAAGCTTCAATATTTTGATGTGACCAAGTGAACTGGGACTAAAACCTTCTCTTCCTTTTGTAATAATATAAATACTAATATTACCAGTTTATAGTACAGAGAATGACTTTAATTCCTGGCAGAAATCTTTCACTTTCTAAACTGTTTGGCTTAGTTTTCTAAGCAGTGGCTTTCAACAGCAAGTCCATGAAACTCACGGGAATTCTACATTACTTCGAAAGGGCCTTGAAGGGGCAACAAAGTAAAATAAATATATTATGCAGGGATTTGTACCACCAGTGAAGTGTCAAGTGTTTCAAAATGTAAAGAGTTTAATCCAACATTCTTAAGGTGTACTATAAAACATTATAAATACTTGTCGTACTTAATACACATTAACTTTATTCTCCCTTCCTAAACTTTGCACTATTTCCTTACTGATACTCTGCTTTATATGGGTCAAAATAGGCCCTGTAAAACAAAAGTTGTTTGGCATAACTGTATGTTGTCAGTATGTAAACAAGATGAGGCCTCCAGGAACAACAATTGAACTTTATCATAACTCACTTCTTCATTCTCAGCAGAATTGGCACATGGCTGTTAACAAAAATACTTGAAATGAATATAACCATGTCAGCAAATATGGGATATTCAGACCATATGTTCTGAGCTTAGTTAATGATATACCCTGAGGTATATTAACAAAAGCTAATGGAAAAATGTATGTAATCTCAAACTCATCAATAATCTGTATATTAAAAAAAAACCAAACTTGCCAATAGCAATATTTATTTCACTTATTAAAATACTTGTATTTTTGCTGTTCTGTAATAATCCTATTCCTTTTCTTTTTAGTAAAGAAAAAAGTCATGGCTCATTATGCCCAGTTATTCAATCCTTGATCAAGGCTTGTGATGCTTCCATGACAACGGGTCATATTCATTAATGTGCTCATGAGTTTTAGCTAAGCTAAACAGAGAAGGAAGGGGTTTTTTCAAGGCCTAGTGTTGATACATTCATACACACTTTGGCATAATATATTTTGAATGGCTATGTGTTTGGTTGTTTGGTTTAAGTTTTCTGAGGGGTTTGGGGTTTTTTCAGTTTACACCATTTTAACCTAATGCTTGTTGCAACCTGCTAATTTTAACACAAATCTTTGCTATGCCTTTTTTGTTGTTGTTGTTAATTTGTGATCCCATATGTGATTATTTGCATCAAGTGAAATACTGTATAATAGCTGCATCTCTGCTGTAATAACTTTTTGCTCTTCTCCTGTCTAGAAAAGGCTGGTAGGAACTAATTCAGTTTGCTAATTATTCTTTTGCAACACCTAATCGATTTTATTGCCTTTGATTAACACCAAAGTGATAGTTGCTGTCTTGAATTTGCATCCTCTCTTACTAATACATTCAGTAAATATGAAGAGTTGCAAGCAGGTGACAAGTTAGAATACATGCAGGCAGTCTGTATCCATCCTAGAGCATACTAACTCACAGGACAGCCACAAAAACATCAGTCAGCAGGTTACACAAATATCTACACAAACTCTATTCTAGCAGAATAAATCTGATTCTATGCCATAGTTCCAGCCAAAGGATTATGTTATTTGAGACATAAACTAATACCACACTTGGTGAAGATTTCAGGGGACACTTCCTTTCATTTTCTGCCAGACTTTCTTTCCATTCCCACAAAGAAATATAAGCAACATGAAGGAGAAAAAAATCTGATGAAAACATAAACATCAGTGAACTCACAACCACCTGCAGCACTGGGCATTAAAAAGAACTATGTCTTTATGAAACCAGCATTTTTTAAAAACCAGCAAGGAGGTAAAATGCAAGCATACAAAATAATTGTATCAGAATTGTCACATTTTAACTTTTACTGTTATCTTTCGCTGGCACCAATCCCATAGTGTCCTTTAAACAAGCCATATGATACTGTAAAATGGCTTTGTGTATTAAAATACAGCAATTTTTAGGCAAAATGGCCTTTTACAAGTTGTACAAAACACTATAACAACAGCTATTCATAGGGGTTTTTTTTTCCTTCTTTTTTTTTTTTTTCAGAAGCACAATTTCATTTTGTGGCAAATCCCGAGAGCCTTAGGAACACAGACCTCAGTTTGTTAGATGTTGACCAGCCTGGACACATTCTGCACAGTACTTGCTTAATATTAAAGGTACTAATAGTTTCTCCATGTTTAAAGTATACATATGCTTAAAGCATAGAACACAGTGTTGCATCGTTAATAAATTCTGGAAAAGGAGAGAAAAAATATTACATACTCATTTTTTAATTCCAATTAAGCAAGCAGTCTCTGACTTTTGTCAGCAGGAAAATGGTCAAAGTGAATTTTAGTAGCAGGACATATCTAGCTAGCCATGAGAGTGTAGGGTGATGTTACTTCTGATCTTAGTGGAGAGAGAGGAAGGGAGGGGGGGAAAGGAATCAGAGCAGTAGCTTAGGTCAGTTGTAGGCACAAGAAGCAAAATCTAAGGCATACCTCATGGTTTAGGGACCTAAACCCTATCTAGTCTTACAGCAACCTCCTTCTTCTAGGGTGGAAACTCCATCCTGTAACCCCATTTCCCTGTGTGGATGCCTGCTCATTCTCCAGCATACCCGCCCTGAGAAGACAGGTGCCTCCGTCCAGCCTCTGCTTCCTTGCTCCCAAGGTTCACCCAGACAAGTCCGCAAGCTGCACTCCAGTAGCTTATTAAGGTCCTTCCAAATCAGACAGAATCATAGAATAGATAAGATAAGGTCAAGACTGACTAAATAACTCATCCCTGAAGTAGGAAGTTCTAGGCTTTAGATGTACTCAAGTTTTCATAGCAATAAAATTAGATCTCTTGTAATACAGAGGGCAAGGCTGAACTACTGGGCTACCAGCAGATCTACTAGATGACAGCACTCTTCTTCCAGCCCACCTGTGCTTCTATGCAGACACTGTGTGATCAGCTAAAGAGCAGATCAAATAAAACCTGACACCGTGGTTAGGACATTAAAACATGAGAAGCCAGACTCAGCTCCCTGGAAACCACATGTATTTTACATGAGGCTTCTATCACACAATAAAACCAAAAAAGCCCAGAGAGCAAAGGCCAGCACTCGAGTATTTCCTGTACCTCTCCTCCACGCTGCACAGCTTCGTTCAGGCTCGCTATTGTCTAAGCAGTAGTTTCTCCTGCTGGGATCTGGACGAGTGCTAAGATGGAACTGAACTTACAGCTAGTGCTAGCTATCTTTAGCTTGGTGCTTAAATAGTTTTGAAGCATTAATACTCCGATATTAATATACACATAGGTGGGAAGGACACTGACTACTTCTAGGATCTTCGAAACAGTCTTCTGGGAAAGTCAATTAAATCTGGATACCAGAGCTCATACTTCAAAACATAATAACCTCAGGAAGCTGAGTTTGCTGCCATACAAGTATCTTTTGGTAACCAATGCTTAGTTAAAATATCCCCAGCGTTCCGACAATTTTCCTTCGCTTTGTAATAATTATTGTTAAAAAAAACCCACAATCGCTCACAAAACAAAGGAGTCTTCAGAAATGGTAATTATGCTCCTTCCAGATTTTATTGTGCAGTACAAAATATTTCAACATTATAAGAGTACTTTGGTTATTTCATAAGCCATTTAGTTTGGAAATCAAATAACCGGTATAATAGTATAATATGCCAAGACAGAAAATCCAAATCAGAATGAGGCCAAGATATTTCAAATAAATTGGAAATAGCTGCCAGAAGAATCCACATCAATACAAAACAAAAACCCACCAAGCTTAGGTTCATTCATTCATTCTGAATCAGGTCATGAAAGGAAAGAAAGCAGACTGGAAGGATGGGACAGTGCATAGACAGGAACAAAGTACAGTAGCACTGGAATGCAGTAGCAACGGTTCAGAAAAACAAGTAATGAAGGTTTAGGGACAAAAAAACCAACATTTGACTTTTTATTGGACCCATTTACTCTAAGATTTTAAGGGAATATATCTGTTTCATTTATAGCTTGGCCTAATGCCTCAAATATGTATCAGCAGCAACAGGGTGGTCAAAACAGTAAGCCTGCTTGTAGTTTAACTGATGACCTTACACTGCGATTCTCCCCTTCCTGCCACATTTTGTTATGAGTCAGTTGTATTTAGTCATCTCCATGCTTACACTGTAATGAACACTCACTGTGCAGAAATGCACACTGTAATACCATAACAAGGCACTGATAAGGGAAAGGAAGAGAATAGTATAGGAAAAAAATAATCAAGATTACACTGAAAAATCAGGTGGTGTTATTTTTCATTTTCAGAGGACTGAATCTTTCTTCTCTGCATTTTATGCTAGGGATTTTTCCAGTGGAGTTTTATATGGCTCTGTGATAGATTTCTCAGCTTCCTTCCTATTCACCTCTCTTACATTTCTTTGTTTTACCCTACTATGATCAGTTTTCTCCTAGGGCAATATGAAATAATTCTATCCCAATCTTGGTGTTTACAGCCATCTCCAGTATCAGAGTTTACAATAACTGAGTTCTTGAGTTATAACAACTGAAGTTATGAACGCTCAAACAACAGAAATGGAACCTCCAGAAACAAACATGGTTATGGACATATGTGGGATTACAAAACCAGAAAGCAATTTAGGTGTTCTTTGGAGAAGCTGACATTTTAGTACTTCAAGCAGAAGCTCGTTTATAGAAGCAGTACCAAAAAAAAGATTGCATGTCTTGGTATAAATAGAGTCCTACTGAAAGAAATGCTAATGAAAGAAAAAAATTTGGAAGTATAACAATGATTTAAGGGAATCAAAATCTTATTTCCTCTTTTGTTGTGAGGACAGTCTACTAGACCTAGGTCATGATATTCAGTCTTCTGCTACCAGAGTGAATCATTTCCCATCATCCCTTTCATCGATTTTTACCATACTCCATTTTTAAATAAGCAATTTTTTTTTCCCCTGAGTACTTGAATTTCAAAGCTATTCCATAATTTCACTTCTTTGATGATTCTGATTTCCATCCCTGATGTTTTTCAGGACCATTTTATGGGGATTTTTTTCTTTCTTGTGAAAGTCATTCAGCTTTTCTTCTTTCTCCTCATCATACATAATGCATTAATAAAGAGAAATTGTATCCCTTCTCAACTTCTGATTCACTGGGCTAGACAAACTCTCAGTAACAGGAGATAAATTGACCACTCTTCTGACCATGATAGAAACCCTCTGCTTGTATTCCAGTATGTTTTTATTCGTCTTCCTATACTACAAAGGCCAGAACTGAGCACAATATCCCCACTGACACCCTATCAACACCACAGATACGGAAGGTTTCATGCCACTGTCTCTATTGAACATACTTTGTCCAACAACTCTAGGATCACATTTGGCTTTTCATTCCACTTTGAGTTCATATTCATTTTATAATCAACAGCTATCATCTTCTACTTTCAGATGAAACTTCCCATATATTATAAATACAGAGTCACTAAGCAAGCTGAAGTATTTCTTCCACTTTGTGTTACTTCATGGATCTCAGAGGTACTCTTTCATGATGTTTTGATGCTCTTTTGATAATGCATCTCAACTTTGTGATCTGCAAACGCCACTGGCAAAAACTTTGCTGCCACACAGTTGTTAATGAGAGTGTTAAATAATGTCCACCTCTATCCCTATCCTATAGCAAGTCTACAAGCAACTTGTTTCCAGCCCTGGTTTGGAATTTCCTCACCCATGTTCTTTACATATCTTTCTAATCATGTATCAATTCCTATTTTCTCTGCCTTAATTAATACTTCCTCAGTTAAATATTATTGACTTTTTATGATCTATTATATTTCCTTCAGCAAGAGGGCTGTCTTGTCAAGACAAGAAGGTCTTTGGTAAATCCATGTCACTTTCTATCTCATCATTTACCTCCATAATCTTTCTTCTGAAGTATATAATAAAGCATTTTGCAAAGTTTTATAGCTCCTTGGATTATTTCCTATTTTAAATATTAGTAAAATATTTGCTACTGTCTGTTCATCCAGTACCATCCCTAGTTTGATAGTAAAACTCCTCAGCGGTAGTCTGATATATGCCAGACTTGGCTTTTTCCCCATCCTGTACCTTATGACCAAAAAATTCTAGTCCATTTACTGAACATACAGCCCTCCTTGCCTCCTGGATATAGTAATTTCCATTTTGCACTCAACTCTCCTTATTTAGTGACCTAGCTTTTGGCCCATGTTCAGCATCAATGTCCCTACTGAAAACTGACTCAAAGAGTTCATTTAGTTGTGAGGTTACCCTGACTTTACCTTTAATCTTGATGTTACAGTCATGCTGTAATAATCTCCTATCTTTCTCTTCCCCCTTTTCATGTGATTAAACCTACTGCAATTTCTTATAAGTTCTTGAAAAAATGTTTAACCCAGAGTCACTTTAGGAAGCTCACTTCTTCACAGTACTTCCTGACTTTTAAAATGGGTTTTCATTACTGCCTACTCAATTCTGTTCTCTGCATATCTAGATACCCCTTTTGAAGCATCAAATTATCCAGTTAAGACACAAAGCTTTTTCTTCTTTTCTGGGGCAAAGGTTCTAAATTCTTTTGTACTTTTGCCTTAAAAAAAAACAAGTTCTCCAACTGTCAAGTCTAGCTGACCTTGCTAGGAACCTTCCATAATTCCTCAAAATTTGCTATTTAAAAAAAATCTACACTTCATTTAAATGGAATCAATGCATGACCACATTAGCCAAGATTCTTTTCTGCTAACATTTTTCCTATAATGTCTTCAGAACTTACCAAAATCAAATGTAAAATATCTTTTCTTGCTGGTTCAGTGGCATTGCATTAAAAAGTGCTGCTCTCATTTTTTACAAAATTGGGCTCTTCCTTTGTTAAAAACCTTTGTTCTCAAATTTGTAACTAGGGACTGATCTTCCATAATGACCCACATTTTAGATGTACTTTTTCATACGGCATTCTACATTAAAATCTGTACCTCTGCGTTGTCCCATTTGAAATTCTTTCATGAAAGTGATATTAATCCAAATAAAATTGTTTTTTCTACACTCTTTGCTGTCTATAACATAATCGGTATATACTGAACTCTTAAGTATCTGTGCCAGTTTTATTAGTTACTCAACTGTATCTCTGTTAAACAAAAAATATCCGGATTCAAAGTGTAATTTCCATTTTTTCATATTTAGGCGCAAACTTTTGAGCTGTGATTTGTAGAGCACAGCCAGTTCCAGGCCATGTTAACTATCGTCTTTTCATCACCTATATCATTTACCTGGAAAGCCCAATAAACATTTGTTCTCTTTATCTTTGCTGGTGTTTATCTCCCAAAACTACTGCTCTTCTATCTGTCATCTTTCTACTTACTAAATATAGGTAAGGAGACTACATGAGTTCTTTCCCTCAGTTTGTTTTAAAGCTCTTCTTGTTACTCATGCCAAAGCCAGTATTCTAGTCAAGCCACAGTGAAGGGACCTATTTCTGTGAATGCAGTCTAAGCTTGTGTAACTGGTAATTGTGCATCTACCATGCTCATTACATAAACAAATTTCAACTGACATTACCTTGACATTTTCATCTGAACTAAATCAGGCAAAATTTATTTCCCTGATGCTAGATCTAATTCAGATGAAGCAAAACAAAATAGCAAGTTTTAGCAACTAATGCTTGCTCTCCACCAGTGCTATAGTTCTATCCCTTGTCATTAATTTCTTTCCCAGTGCTTATTTTCACAGATAAAATCACAAGTGCCTTCCATTAAGCCATTAAATAAAAACAACTTACAGAGTAGCAAATCTTAACAAAAAAAAATTAATTTTAATTGTTGTATTATATGATACTGGGGCATGAATCAAACCTCTTTTAGTCATTGTATTTGTTGCTTACAACATGGAGAAAAAGTTAAATTGGAGACAAGTGGACTTAGTGACTTTAAAAGTGGACTTTGACAAGTGCCAAAGTTAAAGGAGTCTGTGTCTTTACAGACGCCTTTAACATTGACAGAGTAAGAGGGAAAACATTGTCATTAAAGTAAATACCAGTTAAACATAACATGAAAGGGAACCTAATTCCATATGCTTGCTTTAATATGGTACATCAAAAGTGTTAATGGCAAGTGAGTTGACTATATATGAAAATATATTTACTGGCTAATCCCCTGAGACAGGTTTTTGGGTGTTTTGTTTTTGTTTTGGTTTTCATTTTTTTTTTCTGAAGTTGCTTGTTATTCCAGAGGATTTCAAAATACAACTCTGAGTGACAGCTTAACCTTCCTGAGACGGGAAAACTATTTATGTGGTTTGGGAATTGGCATGTTGCTGGTTTCTCCCCCTAACTTCTGTATTTCAAAATGTTTACATTTCATGTTGAGCACATCTTGGCTAACAATGTTTTGGGATGAATTCTCTTTTACATTTGAATGAAGAATGCAGCTGAACATTCTGGAAAAAGCACACACAAACCAACTCTTTTCATTTGAGAAGCTGCCACATAAACAGATTGCATGCTAGAAAGCAGGTATGTGCTACAGACTTTTCTGTTCAGCTGGGGACAAATCTTTTCCCTTCCGTTTAAAGTGTAAGAACTGTAACCAAAGAACAAGCAGGGAAGATCTTCCCTAGGGAGCACACATTTGAAGCTGTACTGCAGAAACTTCCAGAAGTATTTGGTCTAGGATGTGCTTTGTAACCTGGCCTGAATACCATTTTGCCTTATGATATTTATGTCAATTCCATGATCATGGAACAATGCTTAATTCTATTGTAGACTCAGGTTAGATTTTCTCCAAGTGCAGTAACATTGACAATGTGGCCTGAAATGAACTGCTGAGTATGAAGTGTGGCTTTTTCATAGAGCTTACTTCTGGTCCAGTTACACAACAATCATTTTAAAGCCACTATTCTTTATAATACATATTTTCATCTTTCTCCTTCCAACTCATGCTTCATTCAGAGAGCACATCTAGAAGCTTTAAAAGGTTAAACTGAGACACACTTGGCTTTAAGGCACTTGCTCTTTCATTAGCTTCCTATTTTGCATTTAATTAAAAAATAAACTGAGTTCACTTAGGCAAATCTCTAGGGCACAGGGTTTTCTTCCCTTCTGCAGTTAATAGGGTGCAAAAATCCTTCAGCTCATCAGCCAGCACTGCCATCAGGGAGCTGAGAAAAATCCCCAACATTTTGCCTTTCTGAACTGGAAGCTGAAATTCCCCAGGGAAGACATATTTTAGAAAAGATTTAAAAGAAGTAATTGCTGGCTGTCATGAGGACTTTGACAGCCTGCAGAGAGTATCTCTTGAAGAGAAACCAAAGTTGGAGAAAGAATATCTGAAGGGACAGCTTTGAGATTTGACATCATTTTCATGTACTTGTGCTTGAAATTTCTGCTGTGTCATGTCAAGCTGCAAGCCTTGCTATAACCTCCAGACTGCCTCCTCACTATCCATCAGACCTGAAGAAGCTCATATTCCAATTATCTTTAAGCTTGTATACAATTCAGGTATAAAATCCACAATCCTATTTAGAACTCAAATCTTATTAGAGAACAGCTCATAATGGAAAACAGACAAAAGGCAATATTAAGCCTATTAATAACAACAAAGCAAAATAAAGAAAAACCTGTAGTAACAGGAGACCTTGTTTACATCAAGTGAAATACTGATGTAGTCCAATGAATGAGGAAAGCTGAAATTTCAATTTTCCAAACTGCAAACTGTAATTAGGTAGCAGCTTAATTTCAAATTCAGGTCTGAGTATTCTTACACATAGGAAATCATTCCTGTTTGTCATTTTAAGCCAACAAATTTAACAACAAGGCAGCATGTGGTCATTTTTTACAGATGGGACTGAGAGGTATAGCAAGAGTAACAAGACTCCTCTAATGCCACAGTGGACTGTGATGTAAAGGGCAGCATACAAGCTTGGGCATATTTCTATTTAGGAAAAGGTTACTCCAAATTAATACATGCAGAAGAGAGACTGAGTTGTGACAGGGACTAAAGGGCACTGAAATTATAGGGCCTTGACAAGGCACACTAACTCATTTTTAGTCTCAGTAAATCAAACCCCACTTCCTTTTTTACCATCAGCTACACAAAAAATCTGAGAATTCTTTCCAGAATGTTTAACTGCTTGTAGCTACCTAACTTTGAAAAGTATTCACCCAGTTCACCCACATCTCTGACTCTCCCGTAACATGGGCATGTCTCTCCCACCTGAACAGATCTGTGTATGTTTCACAACCTTTTTGTTGTTGTTGTTTTTGAACAGCTTATGGCTTTTATTTCCAATGTTGCTTTTCACTGCCTGGTAAAAATGCTTATCTATTTTAGAGCAATAATCAGTTTCCTAAAATGATTTGGGACACAGAAACACTGCTTAAGTCTTAACTAGGCCTTAGACTAAAACTAGTACAGACCACATGAGTGTCTGGCTGAGAACCGTAGGCTACTTCCCCTGACACATTAACCTGTGTATGGATATCACCTGTACTCATTTCTGCAACATACACATGGAGCATGAAACCCCTTTCCAACTATTTTATATTTAACCAGCTAGCAATTCTGACAACATCCAGAAGGTGGCATGTGTCACATGCAATACAGTGAAATTACACAACTGCAGAAAGGCCCTCTGAAAAATACTGATAATACTTAACAGGTCCTCGTATTAATTCTTAATTATGGAAATTATTGAAATAAGAATCTTAAAGTGATTATCATGCAGAGCTGAAACACAAAGCAAAAAGTTATTTCAAACAATGGAAAACATTTTTGTTGTGTTTTCTTAAAACAGAACGGGTTTTAGTACAAGTCACAATTCATCATGTGCATTCTTGGTATCAAAGCATTTAATTAAGTAAAAAATATGTGGCATTATAATTTTAGGAAACCCAATATTCATTTTAAGGACCTTGTAACATTTAGAAAAGCATAATGAAACAGAGATCTCTAACTAAAAAAAAAACCCAAACCCCACAACTGAATTTTAATTAAAATTATAAATTCACTTACTTGCAAGGGTATTTAAGTACAAAGGTTACCTTTAATATTTTATGCAGTTGGCTCTGTAAAAATAGGCACACAGTCTTATGGAATATGATAAAACAGGATGCCTGTCACAACTTTTTTCCCATTTAAAAGGGAAACATAACTGATCTTTAATAGTTGGACATGTAGACTGTGTTATTGTGGGTGGAAGTAACTGATGAAATCAAGAGGTGAAGGCCACAGACTGTAACTGAATTGTTCTGCCATGACTCATGACGTTAACTGAGTTTTTAATGCCTTGTGTGATTAAGCTTCAAATTCTCAAATCCCACTTGCCTTTGTACCACCTGTCCATATTCACAACTGGAAAGACAGGATAAAGCCCCTCTTTCTATATATTAGAACCTTTCAAAAGCACTTCTGAATCCTGAACTTCTGGCTGTGTATCTAAGTATCAGACTCTGTAACAGATGAACTGATTTGCCAGCTTTTCTTAGCCTGTATTAAGAAAAATCATTCTTGAGGAAAGAATATCTAACTAGTCACTACTAAGAAAACAGGCTTTTTACTTTTTTCCAACTAATGAAGTTTATGGCTCCTATTTACACTAATCCAATTGTTTCATCTTAAAGTACCCTACTGAGCTTGTTGTCCTTCAGCAAAGCAAAATTTCTCTTTAATCTGTGCATTTGCATAGATCAGATTACGAGTTAGATTTCTAATACCACCTTCATCAAGACTCTTCAAAGGTCTACTTTTATGTATCAGAATACCAAATTCATAACTCTTAACAGGGCTTGAAATCAGAAATGATGTGCTACTCTGAAGCAGCTCACCTCTGAATTTATTTCTGAAATGAAAAAACTGTTGCAGGTGCAGGTGATGAAAGAGTAAAATCTGTTAGCCTTGCTTAAGCCTAAGGGTTTTGGAAAAGGAAGCCTACAATAATTATCTGAATCTTTTTTCTTTTTATTCTTTCTGCTTTTAAACATTCAGACCTACATAAATCTTTTCCTTTTTTTTTTTTTTTTTAAAGAAATAACTTTTCTAGTTTCACAAACAGAGCTTTTGATGTTTTTGAGCTGCTATGGGCTAATAAAAGTCAAGTTTGAGTAAAGCTTGTGTTTTTCTCCCTGAAAAATACAATTATATGATCTCTCTGCTCAGCAAACAGAAGTCAATGATAAATCTCATTTATTTTTAACAAGCAAGACTCCTTATTTTCAACAGGAAAAATGTAGCATAGCATCTTCTGGGAAACTGACTTTTCATAAGCATCTAGTAAACAAAAATAAAATCTGAAGAAATAGTCAAGGAATATAATCAAAATTGCTTAAGAAATTACAAAATCTAAGAAGCTTGTTGCTGATAAGTTCAGAGAGATCCAAAGAGAGCAACAGCTTAGTATTCCTCAACACATCTTGTAGCTTCTGTGCTGAACATAGAATCATAGAATCATAGAATAGTTAGGGTTGGAAAGGACCTTAAGATCATCAAGTTCCGACCCCCCTGCCATGGGCAGGGGACACCTCGTTCTAAACCATATCACCCAAGGCCTCATCCAACCTGGCCTTGAACACTGATAAACCCATAATTTTGAGCCTAGGTCAGTCCTTTCCCTATATTTTCCCCTCTTTGAAAGTCCAAACTGCATGGAGAATTTGTACCAACTGCCATCATGGTATGCATGCAGGGAATAACTGGCCCCTGAGAACTGAAGGACAATTGCTAATTTCAGACATGCTAAAGAGTTGGCAAGGTAATAATTAATTTTCAGTGCTAACAGCTTGGTGCTCCTCCCAACAAGGGAAGAAAGAGGTGAAAATCAGAATTAAATTACAGCTCTCTGAGCCTCACACTTCCTCTCTATTTCTGAACTGTTGTGAGCTGCAAAAGGAATGACATGCAACATTTTTTAAGTAAATGTCTACAATGAGAGTTATTCCTTCAAAAACCCAGCACACAGCTCGTTACCTCTAACCAACATCAATCTCAGACACAATATGTGAGAACATGCTTTCCCAAGGTCAGAGTCTGTAACATTTTCTGCAAACTGCAGCTCAGGCTGATACTTGCATGCACTCCTCTCTAAAAGAAAGAAATTAATTGAAATACCATGTGCTGCTGCTCTTGCTACAGTAATCTTCAAGCTGCCTGACTGAAAAGGGAGAGCACAGGATAGGTGATAAAATGCGAGACAAAAACATTAAAGGTATTCTGTTTCCCCACCCCCCTACCCCACATTCCATGACTCAGGCTCCCACCACAGAAGCTAAGCACTGACAGGCTTGGCAACACAGACCCCATCAGGAGGAGTTACTACCACATCGTTGCTCCTCAGGGCAACTGCGCTCTCCCCATGCCCCAGGGAGCTCAAAGATGAAGTGATTACGACTCAATGCATCAGTGGACAGAAAGACCCTCATTCTGCTCAATTTAAAAAACACGTATCCACAGAAATGCTCTGCTGACATGTGGTCTTTACAGTTAGGTGCCCTTCATGCTTTTCTGGCACCTTAAGCTTGACAAATACCCCAAGTGTGGGTGCTGGACTTGGCCAACACAATGAGATATGGCTTCATCTTGCCTCCAAGCACTGCAGGAGCCACACTGGTTTGTAGTGAAGTGTTTGAGTAACAAGCCCGGGTAACAAGAAACAAGCGTTATACATATCCTTTCTGCTAGTTTGCTGCTACATTTCCATCACCACACTGTGACAGCTGTAGCATTGTTTTCCTTTTCTCACAGCATACTACATGACGCTCTGCACTGAAAATTTAGGAGCAGTTTTAAGTACTGGTTACTCCTGATATTATGGACAATGAATTATAACTGTGCAAATTATGTGTGCACATGCTCATGTAAGAGAGAAAATTTAGCATGTGCTTCCAATCCTGCATTGTTTGTCATCATCCCAATTAGATGAATCACAATTTATATTCTGATAATGTAACATGTGTAAATTATTACTGTGAAATAGATGCAGGAAAAAAACCCTACACTTAGCACTTTGAAAACAAGAAATGCTGAACTATTTCAAAATATTTCCAAAATCTCTCCAAGAACTATAGAAATATCACAGACTAATTACCTGCAAAAGTGTCATTGGCAAAATCAGCTCTTTTGTTGTAGATGAAACATCTTCCATGAAAACAAACAGAAAGCCCCTGCATCTGTTTCTGAAAATTAATGTGGTTTTAAAATGCCCCTAATTCTCCTTTATCTTTCATGCTTTTCATGCCTACTTCAGCATATTTGAAATGCTGAAAAGGTTTGTGTATGTAAAAGCTCTCACTTGGCACTACTTGTGATTAGTTTTATATACAGTAATCAAAACTAGTTGTAACTGTTCCTTAAACAACATTATTAAGGTATTTCTGCAGGCTGTGATGCCCCACATGTTTTAAGTGGCCTGGAAGAATACAGAAAGACACGTTTTTCTTGGCCTTAAAGGTCCCCATTCTGAGAGCAGTTGGGACACAATAACATAGCTGGAAACAGTTTATTGGCAGAAATTAAGTCCGATGACAGTGCCCTTTTTGACATGGACAAATTATCCACAAGTTTCAAGCCAGATTTGGCAAAGAATTCTTGTTGAATTAAAATCATGGGATAGCTTTTTGGACTTTTTAGAAGCAATTTTCTAAACAAATTATTCCAATCTTTTGTTTTGAGAAGGGATTTTCTTTTTTTTTTTTTTTAAAGAAGCTGAAGGAAATATCTGTTGAACAAAACAGATCAGTTTTGTTAAGCTAAAACAACTGATACATTCTCTTTCATCATTACAGTCTCCATACCAAAATGCTCATAATTTGTACTCTTCTACACTTGCAATGGCTGACAAAATAGGAACAGAAGTCACACATTATTTTGTACCTATAGGCTTTCATGTATCTTCCTCCAAAAGTACCAGGTTTTGCTCTCCACTACAGCTCTCCCTTCCAACGCAATCCTTACTAGGGCCCTACATTTATTACTACGTCAACAATATGTGTGTATACAATGTTACCAAAAAAGTGATGATTCCTTACGGTCACAGATAAATCTTGTTGCTGCTTACATTAACCTTTATTATGCTTATATAAATCAATGGTCTACAACATGAGTCTCCTGAAGAAAAGGTTAACTATAATCCTGCTTATATAGCCAAATGATGAATTTTACTTGAAAACATGCTGGTCTTATTAATATTGGAATTTTGATAGAAACTAAAAAATTAGGAAATTCCTGAAGATGAAATACAGCACCTGTTCTCAAGCTAAGCACAGCAGATCTGTTTTAGAAGAGAACAGACTTGCCTGAATGTCAACTAACACATGGTTTATTTTACACAAATTGCTATTTACATCTCAAAATTAAGGCCAAATTTGATTCGTGTAATTTACTTTGCACTCCTATTCATGACTCAAGTTCACGTCTGACATGCAGAAGTGTCTTCTAACAGCTTCCAACCATTTTCAAAACAACTTTTTGTGGTGGTGCTGGTGATGTTGTTTAGGTGATTTATAAAATGACATGCCAAAGTCTAAACTAATAAAAACAATTGTAGTTGCAAGGCCAAACACTAAAAATCTTAGGAAATGTTAGAAATGCACCTTTTTGTCCCACTTTAATTCACCTTGCTTTATGTGTATTCTTTGGAGTTAATGCATTGTCATGCATTACAGCAAAGTCTTCCAAACCATAAGCCATAGGCACAATACTGATTACTGGGCTGTATTCCCATTAGCAAACCCCAAAACACAGGTGTTATCAGGACAAACCTAGCACTTTTATACAAGCAAAACTTCAGTGAGAGTCATGTGGCACAGGATGACCACAAAACCGCGCAGTCTCTACCCACAAAACAACTTTCCACAGAAAGGAGAGAATAAAAAAATACATGCATGTTCTCCCTGATGTTTCTTTGAAGATTATGAGAACTGCTTGCAGATTTTCTCCTTGTGTTTTGGCAGGTTATTCTATACCAGAGATGTGTAAGTGTCAGAATCATTTACACACCCATTTCTGCACACCTCGTTTGCATCGTATTCTGGGATGCTATGAAATCAAAAGAACTATAAAAATGAAAAACAGAATTATTCTGAATGATGGATATTTATGCAACTGCAGAAAAAGCTATATATATTCCTATATGTTGTTACTTTATAGTAGCAGAGATTCAGTGGGCTCTGTAGCAATCTTCCAGTCCTGTTCACTGCTAACCATAAATTCCAAGTGCTCAGCAGCTCCCCTACTGATCTCCATGGTTAGCTGAGGGGTTATGGATTACTGTCCCTCCATCTCAAACATCAAAGAGCAATGTGCCTGCAAGAGTTCACTGGAAGCATCAAAATACTAGATTACATTATATTATATATACATTCATTAAAACCTACAGATTCTTTCTTAGCAGCACATACCTCTCTTAATAAAAACTACTTTTACAAGTTTCCTGCATTAGGATTTTTATAAATACAAAATAAAAGGAAATATTTTAAGTACAAGCAATAGACGATAACTGCAGCTATAGAGTTTAATGAAGCATTTGAATGTAAAGATATTTATTCTTTAGGGATTTTTTTATTAGTGAAGCTGGATTTAAATAAGTATTAGCATCTTTCAAGGAACAATAGCATTCTTCATTCATAATTTAGATATTCAAAGGAACTATAATTATGAAACAGCACTCCAACTTCCTACTGCTGAATTAAGAGCTACTTCAGAGTCCTTGGGACATAAAGCTTATGGAACATCAATCTCTCTTAATAATTTTTACTTCCATGAGCTATTTTGATTCCTCCAATTGCTAATAACACTATTTGTCTTCTTAGATGTTCAGAAGTAGTGTATGTGCTAAGTGAGTGTGAGGAAAAAAATGAGAGTGGTAAAATACTGGCACAGGTTGCCCAGAGACATGGTCGATGCCCCATCCCTTGGGACATTTAAAGCCAGGCTGGATGTGGTTCTGGGCAACCTGATCTAGTTGAAGATGTCCCTACTCGCTGCAGAAGAGTTGGACTAGATTACCTTTGAAGGTCCCTACCAAACCAAACTATTCTATGATTCTATCATAAGAAAGGCTTTAAATGGAAGCCAGTGGTACATTTATATCACACTTATGATCGGTCCAGGGAGTATAGCACTCTGTGCAAGCTGGCAACCACCCTGGATTGTGCCATGGTAGTTGTGCTGGTGCACTGCTCCTATCACTTGTAGAGAGTTAAAAGAAAATAAAAATCAATTACCGTTTTCTCGAAATACAATAAATCTAAGATGTAATATGTAATTCTTCATATGACACCTACAAAACAGATTTTGGAATCAACAGGACTCGAGAAACTTCATTTCATTAACTTTGCTTAGTACTTAGCAGTAATGTTTACTAATGTGATCTCTTTCAATGATCCACAAGAAATTACTAAGGTAGCTATTAAGATCTACTGAATCATTCATGAAACATGCTAAGCAGAATTCCCTGGTAATGCAAGCTGATTTGAACAGATTAAATTTTAAATTCAAAGTGCATGTGAGCTGTAAAAGAAATTGCTCAATGTCAGTGAAGCTTAACTTTCTACAGAAAACACCAGAAGCTCATCCTTTATTTATTTTTACAATCTGGGGGAGGAGGGATGGGAAGGAGGAAAACAAACCAAGAAGGGAAGAGAAAATTGAGACGCCAGTAAGCTGGCGAACATGTTTCCATAATTAAATATTGCTTGCAGAATGAAACCCAGAATGAAATCCAGCTGTACATGGAAAGATAGATTTCACTTAAATAGGATGACATCTTCAGGTAGATACTGAGTTTCTCAAAACTGTATGAGGGGAAATATACATGCTACATTACAGAGACCATTATATGGTATATGGTACCTCTATATTTAATTTACTACCAACTGTTAACTTCTTTTTAATCTTAGTATATATTGAAGCACTGCATATTATAGGCATATTTAATATACAGGGAATTTATTATTATTTAACGGAGATGTCCCTGAAAGACAGAAATAATTCAGCATCATTTCCAAGTCAATCATATCTGACCGGTTAAGAAATCTTAAATGAGAGTAAGAAGAATGGAAATTATATGCTACTGAATTTCTTGGTGTTAGCATTGTATTCCTTTGTTTAAATCTCAAGTTACTTTTGAGATGTTGAAATAATTTGTGGACCTTGTGTTGTACTCAGAGACACAAGACATAAGCAACACCTCCAATATGCAGAGTTTCAGTCTTACAATAACAGGATTTTATTTCATAATTTCAGGTAATAGTTTAAGCAGTAAATGTAAAGGCTTATACATTGACAAGTTAATTACTCCATAGTCTAAGAATTTAGTTTCAAGAGCATATTAAATTGTGACCATCATCAAAGTCTTCCTGTGGGGCATTTTACATCATTAGTATATGTCTGACACTTGACTCAGAATTTTATAGTCATTGGGTCAAACTACGGCATTTGAATCTATAAATTAAGTGATAATTCCCCCAAATTCAATCAAAACTACTGGTTAGTGATCAGTACACAGTGACATGTTTCTAGCACTGCCATACATTTTAGACTGAAAATGTGTATCACTTCATATTTTACAGTACTCAAAAGAACAACAAGAATGAAATATGAAGAGCAATAATAGGCCAAAGAAGGAGAATACTAGCCAAGAATAACTTACATAAAAGTCAAATGCCATGTTTGTTTGCTTGTAACCTGTTCTTAACCTATCCTGAGGATATCTTCTCACACATTCCATTAATCAGGGAACACAATGTGTTAGGCCCCATATTTAGCCTTGATAGTTTCAATCTGTTGCCCTGCAGACAGGGTAGGTAGTTATTCACTAAAATCATTCAGAGAGAGTCTAGGCACAAAAAATGAGAATTGCAAAAGCAATGACAAGCATGGGACAGTGATTTGCTAGCTAAATTAAAGGCTGGAAGAAAAGCCTGTTGATTTATGTTCAGTCTCGATCAGACTCAGACTATATTGATTGTATGAAGGAAGCAGCTTGGGAGATAGCATTAGTTTATCTACTTTTTCATGCTGTGGCACCCTCTAAGACCTTATATTCAGAAGCCTTATGCAGTATATATAGGATAGAATATCATTCCTGTTCTGGCTCTGCTTTTCTTAAGCCTTGCCACCCATTTCTTCTGATCACGGATCTTTCAAAGTAACCCACAATTCTCTCATTTTCAGATTCAGTTTCTGCCTTCTGTCTGGACTCTCCTGAAAATCCTAATTTTTCCATTCTAACTTGGAATGTGAATTTGTGGATCACTGTACCAAAAGCCAGTATCACTCCATTAACTAGGTTAACATTTTTCACTGTGAATCAGTATTTTAGTTATATCCACTATAAACTAATTTCTTCATATGCATCTACTTTGATTCAGGAAATTACTATATATTTTCATAAGAAATAATTAAAACAAACAAACAGAAAGAAAACTATAGAACTGAGGTATTTATTTGGTACTAGACAAGAAAATCAGTGGCTGTTCTGTGTAATTGGTATTTATTAGACCAATGCCTGTTCATTAAAACTGTATCAACTTTCCTCTTCTGCTAATTATTTACAATTTTCAAGGTTTTGTGCGATTCTGCACTTATCCAAGTACTGTTCTGCAGATTAGACTGAAAATTGCAGATAACAATTCACTTCATAATAGTCACTTCAGCTGATTTTACGGGTACAGCAAAAACGTGTTCTGCCATTACCTCAAGAAATCTCCCTCAGTCCCCACTGAACTGTTAGGAGAATGAGATTTATCATTCTCACTAGGTTTAAGAAAAAAACAATTTTGCCAGAGAAAAATATTTCTGGCCCAACAAAGTTCTTTCTCACCTCTGCTTTGTCATCACTTGAATACATGACCACCTACTTGTGTTAAGTGTGTACTCACCCAGGACCTTCAGTGTATGTGGAAAGGTCACACAAGCAACTACACTTCCAGTACCTGCAAGGATTGAAAAGCCACCTACTTTTTTTTTTCTCTTCTTTTGTTTCATCCATGTTGGTCGACAGTGTAGATAAGACGTCAAAAATACTATGTGCAATACAAGCACTGAATTATGCGTTAGGATATGGAAAGCAGGTAGCCTGGCTTAGCACTCATTGTAGAACACAAAAATGCAGACTCACTCAACAAAGCAAAGCAGAGCACCTCTCTGCCCAGAGGTTTGTATTTGAATGACACATCACCATAATGCTGTAAATGAGTTCAATCCAATAAAAACGTCTCAACCTCTTGAAGTGTAAATTGTCTAAGAGAAGTAAAACTAGGAAGACATGTACAGGTGACACCCCAAAATTAAGTTATATATTTATGGATTAATCAATAGACTCTTCATAAAAGGAAAGGCATTGCAGCATTGCTGCCTCAGTGAGATTTATGTTAGAATAATGGACTTGCAGGGGGAAAGCATTTTATCCAGTTATCCATGTTTAGAAGGACAATTTCTCACCAGCCATGTCTATAACCTAAAGCCAGAGTTGCAGAGAACTATCCACTATTTAATTTCTATATTAAAGTTGAAATGGCTTACTACCCTGATTTTTCAACTGTCCCACCTTGTTTTGCGCTGGTACAACATTCAGCACTGTTGGCTTTTAGTCTGAGACCAGGCCTGATCAACAGTATTGATAAATAATATCACACAGATTATTTCCTATCTTTTACATTAAGACATTAGGCAATAGTGAGAGACTGCCCAGGCTTTCGCAGTGGAAGTGAACATGGTGACCACTGGCCATCGGTCCATCTCAAGGAGGAGAAGGACCCATCATGATGATAAACCATGGCAGACACTGACTGGGACAGGACATAAGAAGAAAGGGAAAAGAAAAGACTACCAAATTTTTTCTAATATAAATTAGTGAGTGGAGGAGGGAGCTAAAAGTAAGCCAGTTCCCAGAAGTTCTGTCATATGTTAAACATTCAAATATGGTGCCTGCTGTTATGTTCTGAGTTGCTGGAACTGTTTTCTTTTTTAAGTGTAAAGAACAGAGCGAAAAAACCAAAGAAAATAAAGGGCAAGAAAATAAAAACACAGTTACAAATATGCAGCAGAGACAGGAAAAGTGAACAACTGTGAAAGTAAAATACAGTGGGTACATAATCAACAAAGCAAATTTTTCAGAGAGTATTTAAAATTAACCAGATGTTGAACAGATCTACCAGATCTAAGCAGTGTTTCCACAAGCACATCCTATGGCTGAAGCTCTTTAATGACCAAGGAATACAAGTCCTACTACGTATTACAGTGAAATATAAACAATTCTGAATCCATTAAAGATATAGGCTAAGAAGCACAAATATAAAGTATTAGGACATCTCACATGTCACTACCTATGCCAACCTGAGGAAATCAAACCCATTTGTATTGGGGTTCTTATGTTTAGGGACTATACCTCTGGTAAATGAATTTGAGCCAAAAAGTCACAGACTGACTGACCCAAGGATGGTATGCTTAAATGTCCATGAAGGATGAAAGTGGCTGAGAGGGACAGCACCTCTTCACACCTTTCTTTAGAGAATCTGCTGTCTGCCCTGAAAGGAGGGTGAGAAGGCATCTCCCTAAAAAACAAGGTAGTAGAAACACAGTGCAGAGAAAAATCAGGAAATTTCCTGTGCCCCTTACCCAAAGAAGAGAGAATTTTGTCCATACAGATTGTCAGAGGAAAGGTTATGCAAATATCCAGTTTTTAATATATTACACCTAAACTCCACATAGTGACTTTTCCAAAAGTGAGAACAGGCACTGCACAAAACTTCCACTTGGCATTCCTGCTATTTAGTGTTTCAAGTATCTGAAGAACAGCGCTTTCATTAGCCTGAACTGCCAACTAAACTGTCATATGCTGTTGTTGCAATGTCCATGATCAGATGTTGTGACCTTAGCCTCCCAATATCCCTAGTAAGGCCAGCTAATGTAACAATACCAAGAGTTCATTCTTAAATTTGAAGGCCATTAAAACAATATTCATCATCTGTGGCTCAGGAACACATCCTAGCTAGGTCAAATGATCTCTTTTATCATACAAAGCAGACACAGTAGATAGATCAAACCCTCCCTGTCTGTTTAAGATGCAGCTCACACTGACAGCTAAGCACTGATTTGGAGATCTAAAGATTTAGAAACCAGGCTTGTTAGTTTCTCCCTCCCTCACAAAGTGAATTAGATATTAAGGTTTAAATCAAGTGTTTAGCTGGTGCAACTGTACAGTTTGCTCAGAAAAGGGTGCTTCTTTTCTTACAATTTTCATTGGAAAACTATAAGAGAGCAAAAGAAAACAAGTTTTGAAGTGCAACTCATGGTTTTTTTATTTATTGTTCTTGAAAAATGTTACTTCAAAACACCAGATGCTGGTTTTGTATGACTATATATTGGAAAAATAGTTTCTGAAGCACTATAAAATTTGAGTAAAGATGTAATGAATTTCTGGAGATACATGTGGCGTGAGTGACTTTGATTCTGATGAGTTTTTTTCTGGCATTATGACAGCCACAAAATCCAGAATTCGAAGTATCTCACTGCATTTTTATGGCAAAAAGTGTCAAAACATCATGACTGAAGCATTTTATTTAAATGGTCTTTGACATTATTTTAATTAATTTGGTCAGCATTTGCTGATTGGATTGTCTTAGATTAAAAAAAAATATACAGCAAACCATGTTAAACAGAAGGACTTCTAAAGGTTATTTCATTGCTTGAATTATTCAAGCATTTAGCCCACTCATTGCTGTTAGCGTTCTAAAATATTCTTTGCTATTTCATGCACGTCTTTCACTTTAGTATAGTTTCAGCTCCCTCTTTCATGCTTTAACTCACTTAACTAGTAAAAAGTGAATTGTTCCATGCTCCCTTTGTAGCTCCTCATTGGCTTTTGTTTTCAGTCATGCTTGTTTTCATGGGCATCTACGCAGCGCTGAGAAGGGAATTTGGTACATGTACACAGGATTTAGGCTAATCCTAATATGCATATGAGAATGCCTTTAAAAGAGCTAGGAAGCTTATTACTGTGTTCCTTCTGATTTTAAGTAATTTTTTTTTTTGTTCTACCATCAAGTTTAATATTTAAGTTTTTCACTTCCCCATGCTGTTTGGCTATCACTTTCTTACAGAACATGCTTCACATTTAACAAGTTTAAAAAGAAGAAATGAAGATACACATTGCTAAAATAACCGTTAAAGAAGGATAGCTGATGCAATACAACCCATAGGGGAAACCTGTAAATCTTTCTTACTGCATACAAAGATGTGCTGTCTTCATTTTCAATGGCAGCTGTTACCAACAGCATAAGATACAACCTTTCCAGACCTAAGACTATTTTTGGCAGATCTTGCATCAGCAAAGACACATAGGCTGATTATCCATTTTCATCAAGCATCTTCCATCAGCTACATCACCCAAGATCATCTTCTTAAGAAACGTCCCTGATCCTGACTAGGGCTTGTGATCAATGCTGTAATATAAATATTAACAAGAGCTATCCCTTGGGAAGTAGAAATGCATATGCATGAAAATGGACTGAGCTTTTGCACGGCAGATCTGTGCATGTTTTTACACGGTTTTAAGGTACTACAATGCAACCCATCCATGCCAAAAACAAACCAGAAAACTTATTTGAAATTAAAGCAAACTCAAGGACTTCAGTTTTGATTAAGTAGGATAGAAAAAATTAGTTATGTGCTGGTTGGGGCCACAGGTATATCTTGACATACTGATGGAAACCCCCTCCATCATACACTTCATTTACAGGTTAGAATAGCCCTAGACTGAGAGCACAGGATGTCACTGGGGACCTTGGTTTGTAAAAGCAAAAGCTACAAGACTTTCCACCTATTCTCTGCAGAATCTTTCTGTCAAAATCAAACATCATTCTCTTATCTACTAAGCTTGTGTTTACACTACTATTTTCAAGATCCTATGTACTTGGGCTAATCCACTAAATAAAACCAGCACAAACACTCAATACTTGTATCTGGGGGCTCAGGCAACCCATCAGAATCCAGACCTATTATGCTGGAGATGCTTAACAAGTGCACAGAGTAGGGGTTTTCTGGTTGGGTGTTTGGGATTTTTGGTGGTTGTTTTTTGTTTTGTTTGTTTGTTTTTTTATTGGGTTGCAAGGTGTGAGGGACTCTAGCTTCCACCTCCCAACTGATTGCTTAAAACTGTACTAAATTGGAGTGCCTAATCATTTGACGATTCTTAAGTATGCAGTGGGCAATCACAGTGCACCATGACTGGCTAATCTAACATGAGCTTCACTCTCAGAATCTGACAAAAGTGTGAAACAGCAATTGGCATCAGAGCACAACTATAAATTAAGTAACATTAAGTTGATTATACAGAGAAATGGAGACAAGGACACTGCCTGAACAACTCATACTGTCCTCTAGCAAGCAACTTCTGTAGACTAGCAAAACAACAGTCTAGTACACAGGGCTTGGATGGTTTGGGGGTTTTTGTGGAATACAATTTGATTCTCTCGTCTTCATTAGCAATTCTCAGCTTTCTCCTGTGAGAGTAATCCTGCACTGACATACTGTTACTTCATCATTTAGATAAATTCTATACAACTGGTTTTTAATATGTCTTCATGAAATCTAAATCTTTAATCATCATTGATGGATTTCCCTGAATTCCTTCCAACTTTCTGTTGCCAGCTTGTCCAGGATTCAAACCTACTCTTTGCAGCACTGCAAAATGAAAGGACAATTTGCTCCTGAGATCTGTGTGTAGTAACACAGTGTGATCCAGTGGGAAAGATGTTAGACTGGGTATTGTTTCTGAATAACTGGCCATCAAAACATGGACTGTAACTTGGATTTGAATTCTGATGCAAAACTAATTAGAGAATATGAGACATTTCTAGGCTTCAATCAAATTAATACTGGTAATGGACATTTGCAAGTCAAAAAGGCTTAGTAAGAATATACCTGATGCATTCAAATGTTCCACTTACATTAATGTAAACAAATAGGAGAAAATAAGTTAACAGCAATGACTCACAGCATACCTGCTGTGTCACTACAGACTATGCAGACTACTGTCAACTGAATGCTTATACTCTTTTACATACCTAATTTACACATGATCAGCACAAATCCTTAAAAGAATCAGCTGGAAGACTTGTCTATCTTAAAAAACGAGACCATAAACTTCCACCCTAATTGCTAATCTCTTCTGCATCCTTTATACCTCATCTTTTTTTGAAGTCTTTAATGAAATACCTTGTCAGAAATCTATACAGCTATGGTGTCCCACGTTCTGCAGGGAGCCCATTAAAGCAGTATCTCAGGTGTATCCCAAGGGAAAATGTGGCAGTGGAGATGAAGCAGCATTAGATTGTAAACCAGGGCAACTTGTTTATTGCTAACTGGGATCATGTGTTAATAAATGAAGCAGCAGGCTCTATCCTACAAATGTCAAGCACGGAAATGGACAAGCACTGGGTAAGCATCTGGGAAGTTGTACTGGGGATAAGAGCCAGCCAGGTGCAGTGTTGGGACCTGACATTTTCTGGGAGAAGTATGAAAATACAGTAATTCATACTGCAGGACCAATAGGTAACTAGAGCCTTCTTTCCACAGCTGTAGCCCCTTCCTCCCCTCTTGTCTTTGGCAACATCAAGGGGAAGAAGGCATATGGCAATGTGGGAAAGATCATTTCTCAATGCCAGTCACTCTATAGAGGCAAATGAGTGGTGGGAGAAAGGCAAGTGCAAAGTGTCCCCCCTTTGCCCAGGATGTGGAGTGGTAAGGGCTGGTTTTAGAGAGAGGCAAAAGCTGTTTTATAACCACATCATTGGAAAGGAAGCATTGAGGTTTTGATCTGAGTGCTTCTGAGCTGAAAAAATATCTCTTTGATGTTGGTATAGATGCAGCCTTCTATGGATATCTACCTCACTAGGATAATCCATCTTTTCTCCCTGTAATCCCAGTTGAGAAACCCACTTTTGTTGATAATGGCAAGCAAGTGTTGAAGTTAAGTACATGTATGAGTCTTGCTGAATTTAATACTAAGCACACAATTAAACGCCCTGCTGAAACTAGATGTAAGCATTCCTTGCTGACCTGAGGCCACAGCAAGGGGTGCAGAAGCACCTGGAGCACAATAGCAAATACAGAGTGATTTCCTTGCTGCAGACAGCTTTGTGAAGCACTTTTTTCCCTTTATCCACAAAGCAATGCCATGCTCAAAGCCAGTTTACAGCAGCTCTTCAAAGGAAAGAGGATTAGTTCTTGTATTTGTAATATAGTTAATAATTTTTTGAAGCAGTAGGTGCAAGATTCAATTTGAGGTAACATGCAGGCACTAGATTATACTGAGATGTTTGGGCAGGAAGATAATTCTTCCATTTGGTAAACAAAGCCAACAACCATAACCATAGATCAATCTCCTCTAAAATAATAAAATTTAATAAGAATTCTGTCATGATCTCCCATAAATATGGTAAGTGATGCCAATTAAAATGATAGCTGCCACTTTCTATTCAAAACACGAACCTGACTTGTCTCAAGCTATAGGATGGATGTCTTGTACTATCTGTCTAATCATGTAAATGTGACTAAACAGTTCTATCATGGTAAAAAACTGTTGAAATGTCACCACTCCCTCTACATGTGAGAGTAACCATAATGTGTGTTCTTTACAGGAATGAATAAAGCATACAGCTTATTTAAGTGACACAGGGACAGACTGTCTCAGGCACTCAACTGAAAAGATGACCAGCAAAAGAAAAATGAACATCGTGTTAATGGTTTATTAACTCCCTCGAGAATGCTTTGCAAGCCATCGTTCAAAACTCCCCATTACTAATTCAGAATTTCTCTCGTAGTGGTTCCAAAATACAGAACAATAAATCCTTATCTTTTTTTTTTTGTATCCTTTTGTTAGTACTTACTAGTTCTTTAAAACAGATTTAAGATCTCATTTCTGATACATATTCCTACTATGTCACACCAGTTAAAATGGTGAAGCTCACTTTCTTTACAAGCATGCAATTAGGCATAATCAAACCATCAAATAGATTTCACAAGATCTGTGCGGGAGGCTTTTTCTACTATTTATATTGTATAATTTATTTCTGTAGAATATGAATGTAGATTATGAGTATGATTTAGCTAAATGGAGAAGCTATGTATATACGCTTTTAAAAAAGATGAGGCAATTTCCAAAGATCATTTATGAAGTGTATGAAAACCATACTTATTTTATGAAAGGAATTAATTTATGTTCTTTTTTTCTCAGAGCAGTTGAAGATAATGCTTTACTATGCAAAGGAAAGGTGGTTTTCTCCCCCTTTTTAAAGGCAATCAGTATCTTTAATTAGATATCTGACCTTTAAAATTTTCTTTCTTTTCCCCAACTGTACCAGGTGCACACCCCCCATAATTACTTTTCACTGCAGACAGCTCATCTTTTGTCCTTCACTGTTCACAGAACAGTGCAAGTAGTAAACGGTAAGACAATAAACATGCAAAATTTAGAGGAATTATGCTAGTGAAATTGATTTGATGCTTCAACATCTTCAACATGGACTCAAGGTGGTGCAGCCCTTTCTACCCTAGTTATACACAGAGGAGAGGGGAGAGTGTTGGCAGGGTAAGAACGAGATGTTTGTCCTTACTTTTCCCTGTATCTTCTTAATAATTTGAGATATAGCAGATGTACCTTTAGCTATTAGAGTAGTTTTATTACTACTTTAAAATAAATACATAATACAGTCTTTAAAGTAAATATATAATCCTGGAATCTTGATGTGCTAGCTTAGTTTTTCTTTCTTCACACTTTATGGGAAGAACATAGCAATATATTGTCCAAAGTATACATTGGACAACTAATCTCAAAAAAGAGGTTTATTTTTTTTCTCTCTAGTGAAACCTTTAGAAAGCCAAACCTTACAAATCTCTGCCCACACACATACCATTTGCTGGAACATCAATTCACACAAGCTGAAGGTAAAAAAGCTGTTGGGGGGAAGGGGGTGAAATATTTTAATAAGTAAGACATGAGATTATAGAAGGTACACGAAAAAAGACTCACATATCACAGAGATACTGGAAATGAAACAGTTTTTTTTAGACGTCCACTGAGGAACAATTTCTTAAAGGCACCACAGAGCATCCAGAAGAAACCAGTTAAAGCAAGAGCAAGAAAAGCTCATTGTAATGAGTCATTATTTAGCTGTCTGTGAGACAGGGATACATCTCTGTGCTTGAAAAGAAACATCGAGGTTTGTGTCTCGCTGCCCTGAGGTAACAAGCAGCTTTCCAGTGATAGAAAACAATTTCCTTCGCAGAACTTCCTACTTCTGCTTTTACAGTGCTGGAGCCCAAGGTGGCAGTATTACCTTCAGGGATTGCTCTCTGCATCCCAGAGAAAGTACCACCAGGCAGCACTCAGCTAACTCCCACGAGCTGCTCCAGACAAGGCACCTTTCCAGGGCTTGTCACTCCTACAGATCAAGGGGAATATTTTCTGAGAAAGAAAACATGCCTATGAGAAAGACTCTCAAACTAATTATTAGGCCACCCTAAACCATCCCGGTTTTGGGGTCTGAGCACCCTAGTGTTAAATGTGCTCTGTAGTCAGCGGGATCATACACTGATGGGTGACATTCTGAATCCAGAATGGGGGGGGGGGAAAGAAAGATGACACCCATTTTCTTAAAAATAAGCTTAGCCCTGTATTTTAACACAGTCATCACTTTTTTTTTTTCCTACAAAAAGCTGTGTGGTTATCTCGTTGCCAATCTTTGCAATGGGTAAAGCAGTATAAAACCAGCTTTACTATACACTGTGAGATAGACCAGCAAAGCAGCAAGCTTACTTTTTGTAAACAGCATTTTCAAGCAAATCAACCTGAACCTGGTATTATTTTTCCATCAAAAATTCAGTGAAAAAGTCAGAATCCTCAGGCACTATTTTCTTGCTATTTTTGAGTTTAAAAAATTCAAAATTATCTTAATAACCTGCAGCATTTTTTATTTTGTTGTTATGGTGTTCACATCGATTCTAAATACAGAAAGAAAGGATAAGTGCAGCCTGTAAAACATCCCAGCATATATCATCACACTACACAAGCCAAAAGAGACCAGGCAAAATTCAAAAGAAGGCTCAGCATCACAAGAAAGCTTGAAAATTGAACTTGGGAGCTGCTCTGTTTGACTGCCCTGAAATCAACATGGGAAGCAGCCTGTTCTGGAAAGATAAAGCAAACTTTGTTACTTCTACTCAGTGTTTATCAGCCGAGGTAGGAAAAGCAGAAAATATCAATATGGAGAGCCCAGCACTAATGACAGCATCATTTTATCAAATTTCAACCACTTAAACATTTATTATCTGCACTTGGGCTTCTCATACAATTAATGGAAAGAAGGAGGTGGAGTGACTCACCCCCTGAGGGTTCCCATCTTTCTATGCTTGCCAGGTGGAGATACTACACCACAAATACAGACTAGAAACCTAACTATTACACAGCTTAGGCTACCTATTTCTCCACGTGAGCAAAAAAAAAATAATATAATAAACCTGAAGGAGCACAAGGTTTAAGAGGACTATTCTCCACAGTGCAGTAAAAACCCCACTTACGAACGTGATTAATCTATAAAAAATAATTTTGTAAAAGAATTAGGTTTAACTAAGGAGAACAGAACTGCTACTGATATTTCATTGTCTCTGCAACCAACAGCAGAATTGTCAAATTAACAAGATTTTAAATTATAATCTAGGTTTTGAAATGTAAAGTGTATTTTTTTTAATTTATTTTATTATTTATATATAATTATTCTAGTCATACTGCTCAAGTCTTGGAAGACAAATGCAGGGACTGTGAAAATGAAGACCTTAGGCCCACTGTAGGAAAAGGTCAAGTTCAAAATCATCTTAGGAACCTGAATGTCCACGAATCCATGGGACCTGATGAAATCCATTCACGGGTGGAGCTGGTGGATGAAGTTACTAAGCCACTGCCCATCATATCTGAAAAAACCTGGCAGTCAGGTGAAGTTCCCAACAACAGGAAAAAGGGAAATATAACCCCCATTTTCAAGAAGGGGAAAATGGATGACCCAGGGAATTACAAACCAGTCAGCCTCACCTCTGTGCCTGGCAAAATCTCAGAGCAGATTCTCCTGGAAGGCATGCTAAGGCACATGAAAAACAACAAGGTGCTTGGTGACAGCCAGCATGGCTTCACTAAGGGGAAATCCTGCCTGATCAATTCGGTGGCCTTCTATGATGAGACTACAGAACTGATGGACAGGGGCAAAGCAATTGACGTCATCTAACTGGACTTGTGCAAAGCGTTCAACACTGTCCTGCACAACATCCTTGTTTTTGGGGAACAGGTTTCCCAGAAAAGTGGTAAATGCTCCATCCCTGGCAGTGTTCAAGGCCAGGTTGGACAGAGCCTTGGGTGGCATGGTCTAGTGTAAGGCATACCTGCCCATGGTAGTGGTGCTGGAACTAGATGATCTTTAGGTCCTTTCCACCTCAAACCATTTTACGATTCTGTGATTTGTCTCAAACGTGTACATTCAAAAATAAAAGATCAGATCAGAAGGAAGCATAAATAAATTAAAAATAAAATTAAAAATAAATTCTGAAATCTCAGACTTTTAATTTTATGGTTTAGGGACTGTTTTAAGCTACTAATAAGTTTCTACCATAGGAGAAAAGCTAGAGTGAATTTACCACACCTGCAGTTTTCTACCCTGCAAGGGAGGAATATCTGACCACACCACATTACCAAAGTTAACTCAGAGAAATGGACAGTTGCTACTATGAAAACAATATTGAGAAGAAGCAGCAGTAATTTTTGCTGCTCATAGTAAAACCACATACGGCTTTTATAATTACATGAAGTTTTATTATAAAATTGCCTTTGGCTTATGCCTTACTTATGACAATAATAACATTTTATTTTCTTTTTTCCTCTAAAATCCTCAGATTTCTGCAGTTCTCTAATCCACTGAGAATAACCTACTATTTAATTGAATTAGCTCTGTAAATACCACTTTCTGTCACTTCAGTAAAGAACACACTAAATCTAATAATAGAAACAAAAGAATTTTTCATCTTAGTTGCAAAAAAACCCAAATCTTTATAATACACCAAGAAGAGCTTGTAATAGCTACTAGTAGGAAAGGAATATGTATTTATTCTTTCATATTATTTTGCAAGCATATATTTTTGCTGTGTCAACAAGGTTGTAAAATTAAAATAAATAGCTCTATAAGCATTAAAGGAAAGTTAAAAATTGTACAAACCCATTTATTTTTCTAGCGATTTCCTGTTTGTGTTTAGGTTTTTTTTGTTGGGGTGGTTTTCTTCACAAATAAAGTGCTTTTAGCAAATGCTTCCTGTTATTTCTGAAGTCAAAATTATAAATCAATATCAATTTTCAATAGAAGTCACAAGTGCCCCGTGATTCTAAAATTGTACTTCTACACTCAACTGTTCTCTCAGGCATCCAACAACAAACTGCAAGAATTCACAACATTTTGAATTTAATCCTCAATGATGAAAAATTTTTACACACACCTACGCCGTATTTATCAGTGTGGGAGTACTTGTATTGCTAGCACAGACAACTAGATAGTGCCAGTGAATTTGCCATCAGCTGTGTGTAAGCCAAAGGCTGACAAGCTATATTTCTTTAAAATGTTTTTAACAGTGACAGATATAAAGAAGAGCTAATATTCCAAAGCCCTAGACACCCACAAAATTGATGGAGAAAAGGATAATTGCTAGGAGTATGTTATCAGCAAAAATGCATTACAGCTTGAAAAGGCACAAACACTGCCTGCATTCAGGCCACACACTAATGAGATTGCCTCTCACAGTTGCAGTTGATAGAGGAGCAGAACAGCTCTCTAATTAGGTTTACTGACTAGGGGCCTATATTGTCTTCTCAGCACTACCAAGTTGGGAATGCCACAATCTTCTGCAGTGAAAGGAAATGAGATGTCTTCCTTACTTCCCACATAACCAAAACGATTATGAGTCGGGAGCATCTTGATCACTTCATCTGTGCATTCACAAAGGGTAATTACCTCAGTTTGACACTTTTACAAGCTTGAAGTTATTGAAGGTAAGCCTTAGGTAAGTCAGATGTATACCACTGACAACAGTAATCAACTTGATAATATTTTATTAACTTTTTCTCTTGCCTCTGGTCCAACTCTTCCTTGCTATGAGATCATAATGTGTCTATGCATAGCAAAACCGCCTCCTAATGAAACATACATACAGGTAAAATATTTGCAGAGAGACCATAGTGTCCATTCCTATTTCAGTCTTTTCATTCCAAGAGCATAATAAAATGAGAAGAGCAGTTTCTATATATAGTTTTCCACAAATCATGCTGACAGAGTACAGTGTCAAACCATATCATCTAGATCCTGTGACCACATTGATGCATACTAATACCGGAACTCCAGTTGAAATTCCAATATTCAGATGGTTCTGTGCAGGCAACAGCAGCAACCAGTAAAGGACCTGACTGAGGACTGATCCTTCTTTCTGCCTCTGATTCAAAGGACATAGCATGACATTTATTCCAATACTGTGTCTTGTTACAATTTCCCAAACTGGCCTCATAATTTCTTTATTCTTACATAATCTTGCTGACAGGACTTTGTGGTTGAACTTGATACAAGCCATTAGGATGGCAGCATATAATACTAATGTTGCCTGCATTTTGTTACAATATATATATATTTCAATATTGTGGACTTTTGCCAAAATTATTTTTTTTGGCTTTTAAATAGCCTTGCTTTTTTTGCTTTAAGTGATAGGGTTGTTTCCCCTCATTAGAATAATTCAAAGTCATTTAGGGCAAATCTCATTTAGGGAAAGATCTTGATAATATTCACAGTCTTGACATTAATACAGAAGATGGCACGTTTTTTGTTTTCTGTGAAAATTTGCCCAAATTTCTTATTCAAAGTCAATGAGATGAAACAGCTTTTTTCACAGTAGAAACAATTTTGATACCACTGGCAACACTCTCCAAGATCCCATTTTCACAGAGCAGTCTTACGCTTTGAGAGATCAGTACATTATACAAAAATATTCTCAAAGCTCTCATTCTTTCTGGGCTGCACGAGTCCTACCAAGGTCATCATAACACCAGCACAGGAGAAAATGGCACATCACCAACTAAAAAAGAGAATGCTTTGTACAAGGACTCTAGAAATTAAAACAGACTCTCCATTGAAATAAAGCTCTTAGGTGTGAGAGATAATGTATGAGAGGTAACATGAGAGATAAAGGGTTGTACTTTCATACCTTAATAAGCTGCTGCACTAATTGTGACTACAGTGTGTGGAGGGTGTGTACAGTCCAGTATGAAGTGCACAGCAGACGTGCTCTGAGACAAACTGATTTTCTACATTCCCTGGCATCATCTGATGACTAGTTTGGAAGCTGGTAGAGAATGAAGCAAGGAGTTGCAGGAAGAAAAAACACAGTATCACAATTACAGGAGTCGTGTTGTCTGAAGAATTTGCCTTTAATTCTCTCTGCCAGAAAGCTCCTGTATGTTAGTAGTCATGTTAGACAAACTAAACCCTTTGCGGATGTTCCCTAATTGCATGTTCCTCATTTTCTTGATGCACACCCTAAGGTCTGGTCTGCAAAAGAGCTGAGCTGGCACAGTTGCAGTGCAAGACAACAAGGTCTACGCTCTAACTGTAACATGTCCTATATAACTCTAAATATTAGAGTGAAGATAGTCAGGGCCCATGCATCCCCAGTTGGACACCTAAAATTAGCCAACACTGACCTTAGACCACTCAGATACTGATCCATAAGACATTATAAACAAAGAAACAAACCCCCCCATTCCCTCACTAGGCTGTTATGAAGGTAGGTTGCTAGGGCAAATATTCACATATTGTAATTATAAATATCAGAGAATAAGTCACAAGAGAAGTAGTAATATCATTCTGTGCCGTGGGTGATACAGGACACTGGGGAAAACAGCATGTAAACAGATTCTCAGAGAACAGCCTGGTACTCAGAAGCCTAGGCAAAGAATTTCAGAAAAATCAGAAGCTTTAACTGTTATCTTTACTAATGTCTGATTATTTCATAATGCTGTATTTTGACAACAGGCTTTTAATATGACAATATATGTGTGCACATATGATTTTATATTAAAACTGAATGGCAACTAGAATGCTGCTGGTTTATATATAACACATAGTCCCAAAGGGGAAAACTTCGTTGATTTTTCACCTAAAAGATACCAAAGAGCAGACATCTACCACTACACTGAATACTAAATCCCTGCATACAGTACTGGAGTAAGCATGCAGCACAGCATTAAATGCATTACAGATATGCAGGAGAAGAAGAAAGCACTGCTGCTCATTTTTACACGATAATTACATGCCATTAGACTTCTTCAGGATACCAGCTCTCCCTACAGCTTTTAGAGGGATCCTCCTAAGTACCCTACTCTATTCTATGCTGGATTTGTTAAAGACGACTCTTTATATTTAAATCTGAATATTTATTAGTGGAAACAAATGTAATTTAGACTGAGATTAAACCACATTGAGAGCTATGTCAATCAGTTTTAGCAACAGTTTTGCTGGAATAGAAAATAAACAAGAGCAGTGACAGTCTTTGCAAAGCTTGTGATGCAGTAAGAGCATAAAGAATTGTATTCTGCTTTTATTTTGTAGAAGCAATACTAGTGTTCTTTTTTAAAGTATCCAGAATGCAATGTCATAATATCTATTGAAAAAATAAGCATCTGAACTTGACATTTAAAAAAAAGAAATACGAAAGTAAACCATATTTTGTTAATGAAATTGGTCATGTATGACTTCATCGCAACCAAGAGATTAATTTCGCTCACTGGGATTATCTGAAATGAGTTTTTTCAATTAACAGTCACTAGCTGAATCAACCCCTAAGGAGATCTCAGTCTGTGTTACACTATACTACACAAATAAACTTGGCAAAAGCTGAAAAAGCAAGGAGACAAAGGTTCTCCTTGGTTTATCAAAGAAAACCCATTATCTGTGAAACCCTTTTACTTACTCATTGTATTTTAAAATTGCTGTACAATCTTTTCAGTAATGATAATTATCTATAGAACACATGGCTGCTTCCTACTATATTGATTTTTTTCTTTTTTTTAAGTACAGGCTCCTCTCAAGTTTCAGTCTTAACCTGAAAATAAGGGACTTTTGTTGTCACACAAAATCTCTCATACACAGCATGATACTAGCATCAAAGGCATTGGAAGAGATGCACATAATTGAACAGCTGTACAGCCCTACAGCAAACACTGGCCATCAAGATGACCCATACATACACTCCCTTTCGAGCACATCTTTCCTGGGTGTAACTTCAACTCAGCTTCCTCGGAGAGTGAATCTAATGCTAAGCCATGTTTCTGGTCCTTGCAAGCACTGAGATCCATCCAAGTATTTTAACGTAATCTCTCAAGCAGTGCTACAACTTCTATATATTTTTAGTGTCAACTGGGCTCAGATATAAGTTTATTTTAAAATCCAGCACTCCCTTCAACTAGGCAGCTCCAGACCCAGATGTGAGTGGAAAAGATGGCCAGAGAAGAACTGTGAGGGCTGTTTGTTGGAGGAAGTGTTTATACAGTTTCACAGCTTAGTGCTAATAATCACTTGGCACTTTCCTCCTCTGCAGCCCCATGTTCACCAAGTCTGACTTAGACGAACATTCCTTAGATGAGGTATTGGTTGGGTTGCCATTATTGTTACCTCAAATAAAAAATACTTTCAGGATTAGTCCTTATATGTAATTTTGAGTATGGAATTTGCTGGATTAAATGTGAAGTTCCTTGCTGTCTTATCTACCTCCCCATCTCCATTTCTGTTATTTTCCTGGCTTGCTTCCACTCATCTGCTCTCCTTATTCCTCTGCATATTAATAAGTGGACCATTTACAATAGACAGTTTTGAAATGCTTAGAACTAGTTGTGAGGTATCTTCAGTTATTTTTATGGTTAATAGAAAGTACCTTGCTCAAAAGCAGGTGAAAAATAATGTGTTACTGAAAAAAAAACCAAACAAAAAACAGAGAAACACTCCATTTAAAATTCCTGAAAACCACAAATGTTATTTATGTACATTAAGGTAATTTGGAATAATTTTCATGAAAAATAACTGCCATTTTGAAAGACATCATTACAGTTTCCTGAAGATGGCCTAAATCCACTGAACACACTGACTGAAAAGTCCAGTCCTCAAAACTGTTTTCACTGTGCTTGCTTTTTTAGCTCCTGCTTAAAAAAAAAAAAAAAAAAAAAAAAGTCTACATTATGATGAAGAAGAATTCTTCGTTAAAATTCTGTGAGTGTAGAGGACTTGTAAGATGTCAGTAAGAGAATTTAAGTGGAATACTTGTCATTCCACCATTAAGAGTATTTGGAACAAAATATATCCATATTTACTTTTTCGTATTTTTTTAATATACAGATCTAAATACTGGTTTTGAATCCAAATGTTAAGTAGAAACACTTATAAATTCTCTTATTGTCAGAGGAAGCATGTGCAGCAGATAAAACATGATTTGTCTGTAAGAAATATGCTAAATAGGATATGAACCAAGTGTAAAACCCAGTTCAAACTATGAATTTGTAACTGGCAGCTCCCTTATTTGTTAGTATGCTTAGCACTTTCAATTACAAGCTGTTGTAACCACAGATGTGGTTTTCCACATGAAAAAAAGAACACTTGCATTTTCTTTTAACTGATGTGTCTCTAAGGTAAATTTGATAACAGCTACTGAAAAATTATTACAATCTTGATAAGCTGAATACTTAGGTGCTCACTATTTAATACATCTTTAGATTTTAAAATATTTTTAGGTTGCATTAAGTAATTGAGGCTTAGGTATATTTAAGTTGTTACTAATTCTTACCCTAAGTTATTACTAATTCTTCATTATGCAAGTCATGTAGAAAACCTCCTGTCAGGTTTTCTGTGTCATAAATCATTTTAGTTTATTAGTCAACTGAAATACCTTTCATGAGCTTTCATATTGCATATACATACACAGCAGCATTTAGTAGACAATTTCCTCTAAAACTTAACAATTCATTTGCCAGTCTTTAAAATTTTAAAGGTTTTCTTCTCTGATGTCATTCTAATAATTAAAAATAAATATCACATCAAGCCCGTATGTTTAGCAGACATTCTTGTTAACCAACTCTACAAAATTTCCAGTAACTGAAATGCAGGAAATTCTCTGGCATTTCTTACAACATGCCCTACTTCCTTCCCTTCTCAGCTTTTCAACTCCAATATGCTCTCAACAACTCCTTATATTGCTGCGCTGTGAACTGTTTGCAGTAAAAATGTTAGCTGTGAGGTCAACACACCGCAGAAGGCCACCCAGCTGGCAGCAAAAAGCTACATTTTCTTTGTATAAATAGCAAGCTTCCCTTTAATGTCTTCGTTAACCTTTGAAGTGTTCTGAATGTCCATCTGTGTTCTGTGGTGAAGCTTCAACATTTCATATCCCCCAAAAAGACAGTAATTTAACATAAATTTATTTTTTCTTTGTTAAAAAGTGATGAGCATAGATCCCCTATATCAGAAATCATGTACATATGTAACTACACATGTAAATGTATATGCCAAAACATGCCATACATGTTTGTGTTCCAGTAATATCATTGCTTTTGTGCAAGAAGTTACCAAACATATAAATCTCTCTTCCTAATTATCTGAAAATATGGACAGCCACTTAAGACTATGTGACTTTCTCATACTTTAAGCAGTGACACATTTTTACCCTATATCCCTGACAGCAAGAGATTTCAAAGCACCTGCCGCAATTCCTAGTTCAGAAGTTAAAGAACTCGAGACCTTTCCTACACAACTGAAGAAAGTATCCCAAGACACCACGACTGAAATGAGCTGAACTTGCCTTAATTCCTTCTCTTCTAAAGCAATCCTCCCACTCCTTGTATTGCTAGGGAACAACTGCTTCAGAAATCCTTTCTGTTGATGCTGCCCACTGTATAGTTCCAAAAGCTGATTAGGAGGTGTAAGGAGACATGACGATAGAAAGTGTATATTTGTACATTTCCAAATTGTACATTTAAGATAACTGTATTTGTGATCTGTGAAGAGTGTTTACTTGTTATATACTCCAAAGTATGTATTTCTTGAAGATGTAAGTGTAAACGCAGGAAAATATCACACTAAAACAAGAATCTGCAAGAGTAAGAGCTGCCACAAATACCAGGCGGACTTTAGAGATGGGGAAGAAAGTTATTCCACAAAAAAATGGTCTGAGTTTGCTAAATCTCAAAAAGGCACAAAGTAAACTGAAGTCTAGAGCCACAAAATGACCAAGGTTCTGTGTTTTTTGTTTGGTTTGGGTTTTTTCACTGTAGAAAGTCTAGGGATATCTATATCAAAGCTCTTAGATGATTCAGGACTTTCACATAAAGGGCAAAGCAAAATACAGACCCTGTTCTCATTGAGTGGTTGAACCATTAAATAAGAGACTAAAAATGGATCAGTCAAAGTGATTTCAGCTGGAGTTTCTTCCAAATGGGTATGTATCTGTGCTTATCTTGCTGCAAAATGGAAAACACAAAAATAAAGGGGGAGAAAGGGGAAGGAAGAGTGTGGGTGTCTACTTCTAGGGTGGCTTGGAACTAATTAATTCTCTTACTTGTGTTAGTAGAACTGTACTTCCAAAACCAATCTTAAAAGCCCTGTTAAAAGTAAACTAGCATGAGCTATTCTGGCGTTTCTGAAATTAAATGCTTTGACTTTTTCAGAATAAGCAAATTGAAAAGAAATCCTCTATTGACTTTAAACTTGCGACCAAATTCCAAACAAAATCCATACACAGCTTCAGCATCTATGAAATTTCAGTTTTCTCTTAACTTCCTACTCAATTAAATGTCACCCAGTTCCATCTATAAGTACTGTAAGGGTGTCAGTTATCAAAACATCTCAGAATGCAGTATTTCACTCTTGGATAGTAATCTGTAAACCCAAAGCACCTGTTTCGTGCAACTTTCTGGATTCTCAGAATCCAGGCCAACATCCTGGTATCTGGTGCTTCTAAGGAAATTTGGAAGATTTCATCCCGTATCATATATGGAAGCAGGAAGTCTGCCATCCAATAGACCTGGGAGAGGTGCCTGAGGACTGGAGGAAAGCAAATGTCACTCCTGTCTTCAAAAAGGGCAAGAAGGAGGACCCGGGTAACTATAGACCGGTTAGCCTCACCTCCATTCCTGGGAAAGTGATGGAACACCTTATCCTTGGTGCCATCTTAAGGCATATCAAGGATAAGAGGGTTATGAGGAGCAGTCAACATGGCTTCACCAAGGGGAAGTCATGCTTGACCAATCTCGTAGCCTTTTATGAGGAAATAACACGGTGGATGGATGATGGCAGAGCGGTGGATGTGGTCTACCTTGACTTCAGCAAAGCGTTTGACACGGTCTCCCACAGCATCCTTGCGGCTAAATTGAGGAAGTGTGGTCTGGATGATCGGGTAGTGAGGTGGACTGTGAACTGGCTGAAGGAGAGAAGCCAGAGAGTTGTAGTCTATGGGGCGGAGTCTAGTTGGAGGCCTGTATCTAGTGGAGTGCCTCAAGGGTTGGTACTGGGACCAGTATTATTTAATCTATTCATCAACGATTTAGATGAGGGAATTGAGTGTACAATCAGCAAGTTTGCTGATGACACTAAGCTGGGAGGAGTGGCCGACACGCCAGAAGGCTGTGCTGCCATCCAGGGAGACCTTGGAGTTGGGCGGGGAATAACCTGATGAAATATAACAAGGGAAAGTGTAGAGTCCTGCATCTGGGCAGGAACAACCCCAGGTTCCAGTATAGGTTGGGGAATGACCTGTTAGAGAGCAGTGTAGGGGAGAGGGACCTGGGGGTCCTGGTGGACGACAGGGTGACCATGAGCCGACACTGTGCCCTTGTGGCCAAGAAGGCCAATGGCATCCTGGGGTGTATTAGAAGGGGGGTGGTTAGTAGGTCGAGAGAGGTTCTCCTTCCCCTCTACTCAGCCCTGGTGAGACCTCATCTGGAATATTGTGTCCAGTTCTGGGCCCCTCAGTTTAAGAAGGACAGGGACCTGCTGGAGAGAGTCCAGCGCAGGGCAACTAAGATGATTAAGGGAGTGGAGCATCTCCCTTATGAGGAAAGACTGAGGGAGCTGGGTCTCTATAGTTTGGAGAAGAGGAGATTGAGGGGTGACCTTATTAGTGTATATAAATATATAAAGGGGGAGTGTCATGAGGATGGAGCCAGGCTCTTCTCAGTGGCAAACAATGATAGGACAAGGGGCAATGGGTACAACTGGAACACAAGAGGTTCCACTTAAACTTGAGAAGAAACTTCTTCTCAGTGAGGGTGACGGAACACTGGAACAGGCTGCCCAGGGAGGTTGTGGAATCTCCTTCTTTGGAGACATTCAAAACCCGCCTGGACACGTTCCTGTGTAACCTTATCTAGGTGTTCCTGCTCCGGCAGGGGGATTGGACTAGATGATCTTCTGAGGTCCCTTCCAATCTCTAACATACTGTGATACTGTGATACTGTGTAGAGAGTGCTGCTGCTAGAGAAACTCTGAGTAGTATCTTTTTGCTGGCAACTTGATGACTGTTTCTCTGACCTCAGTCAATCAGCCAAAAGAATGAACTCGGTGGTTTTCCTAATAGTTTATTGCTACTATTTTTTTCAAAGTACTTTTGCTTTCTTCTCTTTCTCTGTAATTATTCCTTAAAGAGAAATGGTGTTTTTCAATTTACAAGCTCCCATTTGAATAAACGAAAGCCCCTTAGGCTGTTATCTTTCAAGACAGAAAAATAATCATCAGATCAGCTGGAGATCTGAGTTAGCATTTTTTAAAAAACACAGAAAGTGCACATACTCCAGTTTCACTAGAAGAAGTTAACACTAGAAAAATTAATTTTCATCTCTTCCAGATTCCTTTCTGTATGGAACTAGGCATCAGCCAACAGTTGTTCCCCAGCCTACAGTACCCCTGTTTCTTTTTAGGTGAGCATATTAAGTTTTGTAGTTGCAATTACCTCTCTTGCATTTGTTAAGAAAGATTTACAAGATGAACATCTGTTCTGATAAAATTCCACTACTGCTGGGATCTTACTAAATTACAAACATGTTTCATATCAGACTTTTAATGATTATATTGGCCATGTGCTTAATCTCCACATAAACACTTTGAGATTGATGTAAAAGGGTCAGTCTGGCTTTTGGATTTATTTTATTTTTCTTTAATGGGGACACTGCATATTTATGACAACACATGTCACCATCAGCTCCCAAAGTGTCTTTAATCCTTCATTCCTGAGACAGATACTGCTAACTTCTGGAAGACTAGTTGGGGGCCACCATCTCTCTAGATGGTGTTATGAGTAGCTGGTGGTTGTAGGAAGAACTGAGTAGATATGCATAGGAGCAGTGTAGCAACAACAGAAATTTTCTATGAAAAATGGCAAGAGGAAGGGAACAAATTGTGTTTGACCAAATGAACTAGTGACATGACAGCAGAGATAAATGCTTTTCACTTCCATACAGAACAACCCTGAAAGGCAAACTGCTCAACTACAATAAAGCAGAAACCTTCCTTGGGAACTGAATGATTCAGTGTGATGTAATAATACACAGAAAAGCAAAGCGTGAAAATGAGGTCTGGAGCCTGACTCCGCTTCTGTACTCTTCAAAAAAAGATGAAATGTACAGTGCCATAATATTAATTCTGAAAGGTAGCCAAGACAAAAGGAAGTGTGTTTCTTATAGAATCATAGAATGGTTTGGGTTGGAAAGGATCTTAAAGATCATCTAGTCCCAACCCCCCTGCCATGGGCAGGGACACCTCTCATTAGACCAGCTTGCTCAAGGCCCTGTCTATCCTGGCCTTCAACACTGCCAGGGATGGGGCAGCCACAACTTCCTTGGGCAGCCTGTTCCAGTGCCTCACCACCCTAATAGTAAACTTAAACACTTATTCTTATCCCGATGAATAGGCTACCATGTTCTTCAAAGAAAGATTTACAGCACGTGTTTAACTCTGACCAACTTGCTAAAACGAATATATAATTCTATAATAAAGGACTGTGCCATCATGCAATGCACAGAAATCGCATGAGCTACCTTAATTCCATCTCTAAATGACTGGTGTCCTATTCATGATATTTTCTTACTGTATTTTTTCTGCATTTGGTACTGTCTCATTTCATAAGAGCCCTCACAATTGAACCCAGCTAATGAATGCTATGGCCACAGTACATTGGGCAATGATAAGCCAGACTGTAAGTAGAGACACATCTTCTGTTTTAGTTAGAAGACTATTCCTACAATTGCTGATGCATTTATGAAGACACATCACAACTGTGAAAATTGCAGCTAGGCACAGGAATTAAGCCTAAATAGCTATGAATTACAGCAATAAAAATAGGAAGGTTTTGCTGTTTGGGTTTGTTTTTTTTTTTATCTGATTTGTTGGTGGGTTTCTTTTTTCCTGTTTTACAGGAGAAAAGCAAAGCATGCACAGAAACAGACTTAATCATTTACCCCCAAATCACACAGGAAGTCTATGGGACAGCCAAGATTCGAACGAACTCAGAGCTCTTTCCAGTTCCCTAGTCACAAGCTTGTTTTCTTGAGGTGTAAACCAGGAGAAATTATAATTAAACCTTGGGAGTAAGCCCATTACACAACACTGGGTAGAGGAGTATATTCAGCATTATCAACCTTACTTGAAATAGGTACACCTTTGAAATGTCTCAAATCTCAATCAAATCACTGTGAAAGAGCCAGGATCCTCACCAGTATTCATTACAAACACCAGTCAGCTTTTTTAAAATGTTGTAATACAGCACATAACATTTTAAAAAGTTCATTCCACTATCATTTTAAATCTCACTAAGTATCAAATTAGTTCATCTTTAATTGGATACCTACATCACAGCGTACCACTTTAACATTGAAAACCAAATCAGACAACCCTGACTTAGCCTGCAACTCAGCTGCTTGGGCTGCACATGATGAATCACTCCCTACTTTGAGCTGCTTTCCACACGCTGAAACTTGCATTCATAAATTCACATTAGGCAGCTAATGGGACAGAATCGGGGTTGCTATGGCAACAGTGTGATGTGCCCTATCGCTTAAGTGAGAAAATGAACACTAGTAATTATCACCAAGCAAATGGTATTTTCGCCTTTTGTATATGGTATCTTTTCAATGTTTAGTTTTGCTAATGAATGGATTTATGACTTTCAACAAAGGTGGAATAAAAAACAACTAAAATGAGTATTACCTGATCTCATACTAAAAGCAAGTCAAGGTATGTCACTAAAGAAAGCCCATAGGACTTACGTGTTTGCAAACAACATTGACAAGATTATAACATTAAACTACAGTCCTGAGTTCAACAGTAGGGTGCATCGTATTGCAATTCACAGGGTGGAAAAACGTATGTCTCAATTTTGCTTTCAGTCTGATATTGAGATTACCTTCATATCATGGAACCCAAATAGTCATGAAGAATATATGTCTACCTCTCTCATTAGAGTTGCAACATATAATATTCTGTATTGCAGCAAGATACACTGTCAAGTGTTAATTCCAAAACCCTTTGTGCCCTTGCTTTCTTGTGCTAGAAGGTGAGACAGCCCCAATAGCAGCTCTTGTATTTAAAGTGACAGACAAAAGCAGAATACAGCTGGAGTATAAAAAATTAAATATTGAGAAAGTCATGATCTTATGGTCTCTTATTTTTCATCTTATTGATTTCATACATAATTCAGAATCTGTGATATTTGTTTTAAATTAACATGTTAAGAAAAAAAAAAAAATCTGTTCACATTTAAACTCTTTACCTTCCAGCATTGATTTGACTCCTCTTCAACCTCCAAGAGCCTGGAGACCTGCTCTTTTACTCACCTTCAACATGTCAGCAGATAATTTGAAACTGTCCCTATTTTCATGGATGCTGTATATGGCAGCTCCCATTTTTATCTAAAATATCCCTAAATAACAGACTGCTGTTCACTGAAACTACCAGTGACCAATATACGGTATACCTTGTAGCTCAAATACCTGCCTTCTGTCACAACAGAAAATTCAGATGTGATTTTACAAAGAAATTTTGAAAAGCATCTAAGTACTCAAAACCTGAACTTCTTTACAATTATGAATCCACATGATTATATCCTAAATTTCTTCATCAGGAGCTTAGCATAGCTTATCAGGAACTTTCCTTATCATAAGGCACAAATCCACAGACAGGCATTTAAATTTGAGACTTAGTGCAGTCCTGACTTAACTTTACAGCCACTGCTATACCAACAAGCAGATCTGCCTCTCACAGGTGCCACAGATGATAAAGCGTGCATGGAATTACAGCCTCAAGAAACTGAATTGAGAATTCCTGTCCCATAGTAACATCAGCATTATAGAAAACAGAGGTAAAGCTCAGGAGCGTCGAGGAAACAAAATGTTTGAGTGATAAGCAATATTAAAAGGAACAAGAAAGCAAGGAGCTACCACAAAATGAGTAGGATTCTATGGATGCAATCATCAGCTCTTATGTCCAGCACTGTAAAACTGTAACAGTTAGAAAGTTGATGAAGAACAACCTGATTTTAGTGCACTATTATACTCTTCATATATTTTCATAAAATAAGGCATTACAAGGTGTGGATGTTGATAATTGTGGGGTGGAGGAGAAGGAGAAATTAGTTTTATTCTCTATACCTTGTGGGGTTGGAGGAAATTTTTTTCTTTAGATTTTAAGGCAAAAATAATGTAATTTGCAGTTCTAAAGCTGTCTGGGGAGTTAAGGAGATTTAAGGACTACATTTCAGATAAGTAATCTCTATTACATGACCTTGTGATCAGACTAGACTGCAATTCCCATGATGTCAGTGGAGACACATTTTTTGGCTCTAAATACTCTTCATTGCAGACTCCTTCCTCAGGCAAATTATAATAGCTTGTTGCTGTTCTTCTGTGTATTTAATGATTAAACGACAGCCACTCTGAAAAGCAGATGATACAAGTAGAATTCTAATTTAGAACGTAAGCAACATTTTGGAAACAAGCAAGAAAGGATTAAAAGAAAGATGTAGATTCCCCTGTTTCTACCTCAATGTAATCATCTCTCGGTGTAGAGCTATAGTCTATACTTCATTCCCTTCATAAACTTGAGGACAGCTTTATCTCCTATGAAAAATGGCAAAATTATTATATTCTGATCTTTCAGAGAAGTGGCATTCAAATTTACCACTCTGAAACCAACAGTCTTAGTTACCAGATTGTATAGTTTTCACGCTTTTCTCAAACCAACTTATGACCAGTGGTAGAGCATACTGCGGTTGTATAACTTTTTTTCTAATTGCACAAATATAGGTTTTCCTCACATTAATGATTTTACAAAATCACAGAGCAAGTGCAGATATTTACCAGAGTTTTACTAAAAACACAGTCACACACACACTTTTTATGAAATACAGTATTTATAGTGACCTCCCAAAAGTGATTGCCAAAGCAAACATCCCAGCTGGGAGAGACCTCTTATTGCACTTTCGAGAAATTACAATACAGCTGCTATCTATCAAATCCAGACAGCCTCAAAAAATAAATTATCTAGATACTTTAAGATAAAAATCACCAATACCAATCTTCTTGCTGAACACAAAGAAAAATATTTATTTACACAAGGAAAGGTTTTCATACTGCATTTTCTGCTGCTTATAAATTGTGAGCAAACAATTTAAGAATTTACTTTCTTAACAAAACTCTATTACAGGTTTTATTTAAAAAAACCCCTCAATTTAAGGAGCACAGTTGGGTAGAAAACGATGGTATAGTTATAAATAAAAATTCTTAATCAACTGCCACTTGAGAGTATTCTGACTAAATTTACTGTCAGTGTCTCAGATAAATTTCTGTGAATAACTCTGTTTATTTAAACATTTTGAATTGCACTTTGAAAGAGAAAACAATGATACATAGTGGTCAGGACTTCATTTATAGGAGGAAAGAGGAACAGGGTCCCTGAAAACAGATTTGTGCCTGTGTAGTCTCAAAATTCCCTCTTTGATATAGCTACTGACACTCACAAAACCCCAGTGTTGATTTACAGCTATGTATTAACAGGGTTTACATCAAACCAGGTACCGCCTGTCCTCCCACAAGTAGCAAAAATCAGATGGACTTCACGTTGTCTTCTTATGTTCATTTAAAACAAAAGCAAAGCACACTCATGCCTAATCAAAACTGTCATCTTTAGATGACTTCAGAATATACTGAAGACTGCATTCATAAAGGTTGTTTTCTTTAATTTGTTCATATCTGGATAAAATATTTTGACCTGATTATCTGTTCTGATGTTCTAAAACATACAGGGGGGTTGTATTTTACATCAATAGGGTTTGAATCAGGGCTGACTTAAGACATCTGGCTAAAAACAAGGCATTCGTCATCAAGACCAAAGAACATTGAGTCCCCATTTTCTGATCAGTTCCTAAAACTAGGGCACACTGACAAGTGTCCAGATTCCCCCAGGTTTATTTTAGGCTAAAGGAAGTGTACACATCTAAAGATACTGTAAATGTCTATTCAAAAACCAAAAGCAGAGAGGATAGTAGGAGAACCACCACCATTCAGCGACAACTAGTTTTTGATCTTTGGAGTACTGGGAAACACATTTGCATTAACAAGTTTTTGTTGTATTCAAATAGACTTAAAACTTAGGAGAAGCATACTCTACTTCCTACAGAACTGTCTCTCCCCTGGCAGAAACTGTTGGTTAGTACTCATGCAAGAAATAAATATCTATTTTTTTTCTAATTCAAACTTTGTTGAATTTACCTCTCTGTTTATTTCTTTTTCCCCTTAAGTTTAAACCATTAAACAATATTGAGTAGCATGGACAGCTTTTAAGTGCATAATATTTAGACAGGAACAAAGCTTACAGGAATTCAAGCACTTCTGAAAATCCCATGTTTGTACAATATATTAGATCTTGAGAAAAACAAATGGAATTGCTAAGCAAGCAACACCAAATGCATTCATTGTCATGCTTTACTTAAACATCATGTGCCAAAACACATACAGTATCTTGCCACAGCTCTTGATGTGTGTAGTGGTCACAGTCAAGACCTTTAACACCCATATGTACTTTTATTCACATAATAAACAAAACCCTATTAAGTAAAGACTTATCAGAGCTACAGGTAGATGTGTGCACAGAGCAAGAATAAGCTGACAGTATACCTATATTCCAGCAAGTGCATGTCCTGAGAATTTAACCTCTCTAATTACTAAGAAAAAATTAAGTAACATCAGTGGAGATAGATAGACAAATATGTGCAAAGCAATTTATATATCGGTGTCACAGTCAATGAGCTGACAGAAGAGAAGGAAAGCACTTGTTATCCTCTATCATTATCACCACATGCAACACAAGATAAAACAGGAATTTAAGTTACTGATGCTGATACCTGCACACAACTTTTAAAAAATGCCATATTTCATAGAGCATAAACAATAAGCCGAACATAAAACAGGGAAATGACAGCTTTTTTAATGGAGGAGCAGAGCAAATATCCTAAGAGCAAATATTTGCATGAATGCTCTGCATTCCAGAGGTTTCCTACAAGTTTTGAGATTATCCTGCCATACTTATCTCACTTTCATAATCAAGGATAAGTAGTATGGAAAAAGAAAACAAAAAGCCTGAGATCAAGAGGTCATCTGAAAACCTATCTAAGCTCTTACAGCTTCTCAGTAGTACACTATACTTAACAGAAGATGGATGCAGTAACAAGCTGAAGAGACAGTTCAATTTTCCACCTTTCTTTGCTTGTATTTAGTGAGGGAGGAGGTTATTTCTTTGAGGGATGTGGTCCTGCTCTGTAGGAATCCATAAATCCCATGTGTGCCTTGCATTTGGTTCTTACCAAGGAGATTGTTGTATGAAAACACATGGTCTGCCTGGTCCCCAACTCAGTGATCAGTGGCACAGACTCTGCAGAGAGCTGACATACTTGACCGCCAATGGCAGCAGCTGATACCAGGCTGTTCTTCCTATGCATTCTGCTCGTGCTGCCCATTTACCAACACAGCCATAATTTCACCTTGGCTGTTTTCACAGGATAGCCACCCTGTCTGCACAATACACGGCTTCATCCTGCAGCTCCCAGTAATCACCATATTTCCTTACCCTGTATGAGACTGAAAAACCCACAACAGGGGTGTTAACTAATCAGTTGGGTACATGAGAAGAAACAAGCTGTATAGGTATTTTCTCAATACAGCAGAATATATTTCAATAACACTGTTTACTATAAGGGAATATCTTATTTCACGGTTAAATCACCCAGAAAATTTTAAATACCTGAAACCATAGTAGAGTTGCATTTGATAATATTCAGACTATGCGAATATAAGTGAACAGCTTTAAAACTCTCTGGTACCCTCCTACTTTAAAGTCCATGCTTTCCTACCACCTAGGATTGAGGATTATGCAGAACAATAGTGTAATTTGAGAGAATCAGATCTAGCTGAAAAGTCAAAGGGGAGCACTCATGTGAAAACATCCTATAGTTACTGGAACCTAAACTGGTTTTGAAATCTGATCCTTATGCAGGAGCAGTGAAAGCTTTCCATCCAACTTTAAAAGGTATTCACACCTTTGAAACAAGTCACATCAGTAACTATGGATCATTGCTTTGCAATTCAGGCTTTTCCATACTGCTGCAGGGCATGACCAGTCATCTCAGAAGTCTTATGAAAACTTACAGTTTTCTCCAGAAATGTGTCAAAAAGACACATCCCCATATTGTTAAACATATGTTCAGAGCTTTTATCTTCAGACTACTTAATGCTAATTACAATTATTATCAATAAATTTGTTCATGAGAGTGTTTGTGGAAAGCTATCATAAAAAAATTAATAAATCTGAGACACATATGTTAAAAAATTCATCAAAAAGCAGATGACAGTTTAGGAACCTTCATACAGTCCTAACAATATGTTAAAAAAATCTAATTTAAGACTTTTATATTTTTAAGCACACAAAATCAAATCATTTCAAAGTCAGAAATATCATTAATTATGTCGTGGCTTAAACCCAGCCACGCAGCTCGTTCACTCCCTCCCTCCCCCACCCCTTCTTGCCCTCCCCCTGCTCCTGGAGGGATGGGAAGGAGAATTGAAAAAAATGCAACTCCCACGGGTTGACATAAGAACACTTTAGTAACTAAGGTATAACACAAATCACTAGTGCTGCCACCAATAATAATAATGGTAAGGGAAATAACAAGGGACGAGAATACAGCACCTCACCACCAGCCAACTGATAACTAACCCGACCCTGCCCAACCGAGTATCGACTGATACCTAGTCCAAACCCGCACTGCCCTAGCCCTTTCAGGTAACTCTCAGTTACATCCTGGGCATGACGTGCTGTGGTATGGAATATCCCTTTGGTCAGTTTGGGTCAGGTGTCCTGTCTCTGCTTCCTCCCAGCTTCCCCTCCTCCCTGGCAGAGCATGAGGCTCAGAAAGTCCTTGGCCAGAGTAAACATTTGAGCAGTAACTAAAAACATCGGTGCTATCAGCACCGTTCCCAGGCCAAAAGTCAAAAACACAGCACTGCACCAGCTACTAAGAAGGAGTAAAATGACCTGGTTTAGTGGAAGGAGTCCCTGACCATGGCAGGGAAGTTGGAACTCGATGATCTTTAAGGCTCTTTCTAACCCAAACCAATATATGGTTCTATGAAATTCCAACAGAGCATTCAAGAACATCACAATTAAACCCTTCAAACTAAAGGTAATAGCTTTGCTACAGCTAAAATGAAATCCTTTTAACTTATTTGCATTAAAAAAACTCTAAAATCAAATAGAAGCCTTGGGAAATACAGCACAAAATTTAGTACAGGAGATAAAATGATCCTTTCATGTTCTGACTAACGAGTTCTGGCTAATGATGTATTCGTAAGGCAAATACCACAAAAATCAGATAAACACAAAATACATTCATAATTAAAAAAGTGAAAACACTAAAAACAATCTTTTGTTTGGTTTGTTTGTTTCAGTGAACCAAAGATACATTTTTACGTCCAGGCAGAACAGCAATATCTATACTTGAATACCTGAAAATTATTTCCTCAAGTTACAAACTCCAGACATAAATTATAGAGGACCCATTAGTCTCCTTGAGCCTTGGGGATAGCAGTCAATCTGACAATGGCAAATAGGAATGACTTGATGTATACTAAATTTCTTTCAGTTGACAGATTATTCTTTTTTCAGTGTTGGGAAATAGTGTGATGTTCCTAGTTCATTGTAATCCATTTCAGAGAATTCTCTCCTCCTGCAGAACACAAAACTAATTTGCTAAACCAAGCAAACTAATTATTTGCTTATCAATTCTTACTAAAGATTTTGTTAGAGGGGCTGGTGTATCGGTGGGTTTTTCTGCTCAAAGAGTAAAACCAGATACAATGCACCATTCACCAGGCTGTGATCTAAAGAACTGTTACAATGGGACTTGAAAATCATTGTATTTCTCAACTGGAAGACAAAATTAGAGTCCAAATGAGATACACAAAATGCCAGCAATAAGGAACAGAAAGGGTGTCTTCCACAGTGCATATGGCTCACTATCAGGGGACCTATATGAGATTTGAATGAATTTATGTGAGTAGCTAAGAACCACTTAATAGGAGCCCATTCAGGAGACACAGTCTTTTCACTTTGATATTGACAACAATTCTAGAAAGAGGACTCATACCTAACAGAAAGAAAAATGTGTTGAACTTAGCTTGGGAAGTGACTTTCACCTATGGCAGGATTTACCTTGCTGAATTGATGGCATAACATTGGACCTAACCTGGGAAAATTTTCCAGTTGGACAATCTCATCTGACTGGAGTTGGTGCTCTCAGAGAGCAGTTGCAAGAGATAAATAGTGGTGTCACCACATCCATCTCTGGAATAAGGCAGGGACAACAATAATACAGTTTCGAAGGTTGTTCTCTGGGCGACTGAAAAGCTGGAATTGTAGGTACTACAGAAATATCTGGCAGATGACACTGTATGTCTTCTTTGATCATTTTAATACCATACTGTAAAAACATGGCCATTTTGGCTTTCACAAGAGCTTTCCTGGGGGAAGTCAGGCATTGCTTCAAGTCAAGGAAAAAAAAATCTCAGTGGTTAATTTAATTTTAGGGTTTGTGATGCAGTTGTCACTTCGTTTTGAATGTGTTCAGCAATAGCAGCTCTCCACAGTAGTAAGAAAAGGCCTGAAAGTGTGAATTGCATTCTCTTTTCTGGGTGCTGCTAGAGATCAGTGGAAAACGTATATAGCTACAAAATGTACATGGCAATAGGAAGAACCTGAAAATACCATCATGAGAGATGATCGAGCAATTTGCATTCTCAGTGCTCATAGCTGCAGGCGGTCGCATGTACTCTAGTCTCACTGCCATACAGCAAGAAACTATAAAAATGACTTATGATGACATGAGGAAAATTCCAGGTGCAGATTCCGCTGCAATCCAACATGTAGGTACTTGTGTTCAAACAAGTGTTCATCACTTAGTTCTATCCAGGCAAGAAGTGTTTAGGATCTGGGGGTTTTTGTTTTTAATTTGGAAAGTCTGATCATACCCCTTCCACATTACTAATGTTTATGCCTCTGTTAGCAGCAGGACAAAGATGCAATTCTTAAAAATGACAGCTCTCCATTGCAGAAACCATTGCACACATTGCTTTCCCTTTAACTGGTACCCTGTCCCTGGAATGAAAGTTCATTATCACCTTTATCAGCCCAGCTCCACTATGCGCAGACGAATTACTTTTCCTCACTCAGTAAATTGAGCTCCTGGGTTTCCATTTTACCAGTCCATAAGTACAGATGATGCGACCCTGCCCTTGCCAACAGAGGCAACGATTTAATCTGCACAGGGGGCAGCAGGAAGATCAGGGAGGGCTGCATGGAAGCCCTAGTTTAGTAACATGAGCGCATATGAGATCAGCATTCCCAATATGCTTCACAAAGAGCTGGGTCCTGGTTTCTGTGCCACCACTTGTCCTCTCTTACAGTCATCTTCATTTAACATTCTTTTTGTGATGAGACTGAACATATATCCTTAACACTTTGTGACTGACTTCCCTAGCACTCCGTTTTCTTCACAGATGCAGGATTCTGCAGTAACTACATCCTGTTCTTTGTCCCACCACTTGCAGGCCCCAAACAGAAAATATATACATATATACACATACACACGCATTATTTTCCTTCTTCCTTAGGGCTGACACTAATTCATTAACATGTTCCTGGAAAGGCCCTTGCGGAGCTCCTGTCAGATCAAATAGTAGTGATCAAAGTTATTAAAAACTAAGAGTCCAAACCAAATGGAAAAAACCCTCTGCAAAGTGAGGGATATGTCTGTAATAGGGGGGTGAGGGAGCAGTCTCTCTTAAGTTTCTTCAGATGCTCCATACAGAGCTCTTCTATGTTTTCCATTTTGCGTGCCTAGCAACAGGATGGAGAACTACCCTTGAGGGAGAAAAGGCTCTTCATTCTGTTCTGGGATGTATAGGTCTATTCATGCCCCTGCCTTTTCATAAGGGATTTTTGTGGGTTTTTTTGTTTTTTTTTTTGTTTGGGTTTTCTGTTGTTGGTTTGTTTTGGGTCTCTCTTTTTTGTTTTGTTTGTTTGTTTGTTTTTCTTTAATGGTGAGAACAGGACACAGCTGTTCCATTTGTTCCATAAAGTGTCCCCTCTCAATAATCACAGAATGACTCAGGCTGGAAGAGACCTCAAGAGAGAACTCTAGTCCAGCCTCCTTCTTCAAGCAGGGTCTGCACAGATCAGGTTGCTCAGGGCTGTTCCCAGATGGGTCTGGAAAATCTCCAAGGACTGCCTGCACAGCTTGTGCAGTTGCCATCTCTTCCAGTACTTGCATTGCCCTCATGGTATAAAAGCTTCTACTTGCATCCATGCAACTTTTCTTTCCTCAGTTTGCTCCTGTTGAATATAGTGGATGAGAGACAAAGGACCTGGTTCCATCTCCTTGGTGACCTCATGGTAGGTGGTCAGTGATTGCTATTACATCCTCCCCAAGACATCCCTTTTCTCCAGAATAAATAAGCTCCGACTTCTTGGCCTCACATCACAGAAGTGGTCCAGCATCAACCATTATGGCACTACTTACCTTACAGTTTATTGACACCTTTCACACCTTTGGGCCCCTTTACAAAGGGGCCCAAAATCATAAGCAGTTAGATGAGATATAAGGAGCGCTGAGTAAAGGCGATAGTCACTTCACTTGATGTAAGGTTATGCACCTGTCCATGCAGCTGAGGATACTGTGCCTTTGCTGCCAAGCAGATACTGCTGGTCCACGCTTGTCTTGATACCTACCACAGCCCCAGGGGTTTTTCTACAGAGCTGCTTCCCAGACAGGCAGTCCTCAGCCTGTGTCTTTGCTGGGGATTGTTCCTTCCCAGGACCAAAGCTTTGCATTTGTTCTTGCTGAATGTCATAAAGCTCTTGTTGGCCCATCCTTCCAGCCTGTGTTGGTTTCTCCTTGACTGCAGCCCTATTCTTAACTGCATTGAGTGGTCACCCTGCCCAAATTGGTGCAAACTGTATGAGCAAGCACCTCATTCCCTCCTCCAAGTCACTGATGGAGATACTGAACACAACCATTTAGATGCCTGTAGTACTCATTTTGCTACTAACCTTAAGGCAAAGGAACTTTGCTGTCTGGACCAAGTGATACAAACAACTTTTTCATCCATCAGACCACAAAACAGGCCACAAACACCCTCACACAAAGAATTTTGTGCAAGACAGCATCAAATGTCTTGCCAAAAATCAACTCTCACTCTATGATTTTTCCCTAATACCCAAAAAAGTACCTCCATAGCATTCCTACAAATAGCCATTTCCTCCCAAACCAAGAGAGACTGGCAAAAATCACGCATCTCACTCTGAACCCGTAGTGAAATATAGTAGTTGGACAACTGAAGACAGCTGTTGGCTCTACATACTGGATTTCTTCCAGCTGTCACTTGCAAAATGGCATTTTCTGTTGTGCTGTTTCAGCTGGCATTGTGGTCCAGTTTCCATGCTGGAATTCCTCCTTGCAAGTTCCAGGACTGTGAATAACCTTGCCTTTCCACAAAACTGCTCCCTGCATTATTAAGAGAACTAAACCCCATTTTCTCTGACCATCCAGTCTCAGTGCAGAAGGATCTCTGATGGAAATAAATAAATAAATTGGTCCGGTCTTATCAGTCAGAGCAATTTTCAGTACTGCATATGGAGTTGGCCAAATCAAAATGTATTTGCACTGATTTTTGTGCTGGTGTGATGTCCAAGTTTCCAAACAGCATGAACTTCCCAAACAGTGGGGTAAATTGGCTTCAGCTGTATCTCTGGCCATTTAAATTTACTGCTGGATGAAAGCTCCTTGGCAAAACCATGTTTCCTTGTAAAGGCAATGTTTTTCTGTTTATACATAGTATAGAGCTGGATACACACACATCCATACAAAGTGACTTCTGCTTGTCTCCACTGAGGTAACATCAGAAAAGCCTCCAACCTAAGCTTTAAAAATAACTTCATTTAGAAATTACTACTGACTGTGTGGACAGACTTGTTACAGAAGCAGAAAGGGTTAATTTTAAATAAAAATTGAAAAGCTGTTTTAAAATGCTAAACATTAATATTCTTCACCTCTGGCCTTCTGAGTGAACCTTTCAGAAGAGATCGTCATATCTTCATAAGTGGCTCCAATAAAACAGAACAATAGCTGATAAATTTAGAGACTGCCCAATTAAAATATTCTTTTCCTTGAAACATACCATCTTTCCAGTCTAAAACTAGGCAATTATTTAAGTAGCACTTCCTAAATTCAGAGATGTTAAGTTGTCTAGATTTAACTTTAACCTCTAAAGTCTGAAAATAGCAACTCTGGAGTCTTTGCTCAAGATCATATTGATTAAGCAATGTGCAGAACAACCATTTCTATGGGTTTCAAGCCTATATTAAAAAAAACCTTCATAGAATCATAGAATAGTTAGGGTTGGAAAGGACCTTAAGATCATCAAGTTCCAACCCCCCTGCCACGGGCAGGGACACCTCGCTCTAAACCATATCATCCAAGGCCTCATCCAACCTGGCCTTGAACACTGCCAGGGATGGAGCATTCACAGCCTCCCTGGGCAACCTATTCCAGTGCCTCACTACATCTCTAAGTGCAAAGATCAAATGCCAGTGTTGTGCTTTGCTGGTAGCTAGTTAAGGAAACTATTAGTTTTCTGTAATATTGTTTATTTGGGACAGAATTTATACACACTGCAGAAATCACAGTTACAAAAAGCAGGGCTGTCCTCATATAAGGTCACCTAAACTCATGCAACATAAAACAGAGTCACATTAATAATTCCAGTGAAGTCAGACTGAAATCAAAGCCACAGTCTGTCATCAAAAGCAAAAATTAACAGCTAAACTTTTGAGTGTCTTTTTTCCATTGTTCTGATCCATGAAGACCTTAACAGTAATAGTTTTGATGCCTGACAGAAGACTGATGGTTCTGTGTTTTGTAGAAACTCAAACTGCAACAACTATTTGCATCTGAGGGTTCCTAATATTTTACACACAGACAGATGCTTTCAAACCTGTTTGCATCATCATCTTTTCTTCACTGTGCGTTTTGAGCAGAGGTCCAGATCATAGAGTGATATGCACAGACCACCTCAGTGATCCCAGTGGTGATAAGGGATGGCACAGTTACAACAGGCAGGAGATGGGGCTGAACCAGGATCTTACAGGAGGAGAGGCAAACATACCTGAGGCTCTCTGCCCCCAAAATGTATTTCTGGCAGTACAGGACTGTGCATTTCATTCACCCAGAGACACACCATGTTGCAAAGGTGGTGGGGAAGAACAGGGTCTTTAGCTCTCCTCCGTCTTGCCCCACTGCTGATTTCAGCCTGTGATGCAGGAGGCTGTTCAGGTGCCATTTGTTGGAAACCCAGCCCAGGCTTAAGCACTCCTGAGCCCTGCCCAGGATGGTGAGGATCTGGAGAGGAAGGTCTGGCAGTGCTCAGTCTGAGAGCACAGGAGAACTGAACAGCAAGAGACCACCCACCTTCTTCCAACTGACAACAATTTTTGCTTCCAAACTGGCATTCTAGGGTTGGTTTTGTTTGTTGTTGTTGGTTTGTTTTTTTTTTTCCCTAACATTAGTGAACTGCAGTAGTCCTATATTCTTTGAAGTAGATTCAGAGTACAGATGCTGATTTTGCACCTTACTTAAAGACATAGAAAAGGCAATTAGTGCCTGAATCTCCTCCCGCCTCCTTCTTCCAGACCTTTTCAGAAACATTTTATCTGTTTGAGATAACAACAGTAGCTGAGAGAGGATTCATTTAGACAGCTCCTTCACATTTCCCCACAGAGTTAGCTTGAAGTCACAGGCATGTATACGCATGCATGGACATGCTCCCTAGCAAGCAGAGACTGGGCTGTTTCTAGCATATTATGCTTGGTAAGCAAAGAAACTACTGCAACTTCACAAAACACCAGATAATTATATCAAAATTCACGAAAGTCATTAATATAGCTAAATATTGAAGTTGCTTAATACACATAAAAGAACAACCGTTTCACAAATAAATATTTAAGTAGAGCAATTGCAGTTTTAATTGGACTCAGCAGTCAGAAACCCATGTCATCATCCTCTAGGCAGTCAGTGATTCCTCCACCTTCACCACAACCCTTCCTGAGGACAATGCTCACACTGCAAAACGTAGCACCTCACCTCTACCCCTAGCACAGGAAGCAGATTAGGCTTGTGGACTGCCCCTTTTCTGCAAATTCTGAATGAATTTATTCATAAATAAAACATAGGGATCTTTCTAAAACAGGATTGAAATTCGCCCTAAAATATCCCCTAAAATGAATCTTTTTCTTTTTTTTTTATATCTGAAGTTTTGTCTGTATATTCTGAGAAGTATCTACAGTACAGCCTGAATTTTGCATTACAGAGTACATCTTGGCTGAACAACAAAGAATAACAAAATTCATTGTGACTATGATTGAAGTATTTGAAAAGCACAAATCCAATTAGATCATGTCAAGAATGAATGCAAACATGCTAGTCTAAATCTTTAAGATAATTTACCTTTCAGTCTTCCATTATTTGTGGTATCTAAAGAACATGTAGACAATGAGTGATTTTAAGAAGACAGGGGCAAATTAATAAACCAACTTGCATGATCTGTCTGGTAATACAAACATCATCAGATTTCCTTACTAGTGTTCGCAGCAGTCTGTACTGTTAAGACAGCCTTAATAGAAAAAAAACAGGATTCTGTTAGTACCTTATAACAGATGTAAGAACCACAGGATTAAAAAATAGACATATAGATCAAAGACAGCAGTTAAAACAATCATTTTGCTTGTGTGCTAGAGCTAAAGAAAAGGGGAAAGAATGTGGGTCTGGACTTCAATCTGAACTATGTAACAAATATGGCACAGGTAAAGTACACCTTTGAACAAAATACAAAGAAATCATGCAAGTAGTAGTCAGCATATTTTAGTTAAGCCAAACCAGATGTGAAATATAGTCAATTTTCAATTAGTCATGGAAAAGCTATCCAGGTTTCAGAGCAACCATAATACAGGCAGAAAAGGTCCTAAACCTTTTTCTTTTCATTTTTAACCTCAATCCATATCTTGATTTCATGTTTAAACATAAATTACGTACAGACTGCTCTTGCAGCTATTTAACGTACGTTTTAAATTTGTGGGTTTGCTTTATCTTCCTTATCCCACCTCATTTATTACCCAGAATAGCAGACTCAATTGTAAATAAATATATGTCAAGTGTACTTCTCATTTTATTTTATTTTCAGTGGTTTTAGTTGCTTTTGTAATGAATCTCAGCAGACCCGATTTCTCTCTCTTTCTCTAGGAGACTCAAAAGGCTGTAAATGAATTATCAGCTACATTATTTACAGAGCACAGATCTATATGAGACAGGATTAAGCAAGAAAGATGACTTATTCTTTATTAACAGAATTTCTGAATGGCCTTTAGAAATTGCTAAACTCAGACTAGAACATCATAATCCAATCTGGCTGTAACAAAGATAGAGATAAACATTGTAAAAGCTGATTTTGAAGAAAAGCTCACCCTTACAGGTAAGGCACAATTAAGGATACATTTAAAGCATCGATTTTAGAAAAAAATATGAGAAGTATTCATCAAGAGTTATAAATTACTCAGTTTATAGAAAGTAGTTGTTAAAAACCTTCCAGGAAATCAACTCTTCTGTAATTTACAAACACTCTGTTTGCCTGTCAAAAATACTTCACTATTTAGACTAAAGCTGAAACAATCTTCACCTCTGCCTCAGTTTCACTTAGATAATATAAAACATGAATTCACTGAAGTCTGGTTTTGGCAAAAGGAACTTTGGACTGAAACAGACTCAGCCCCAAACCAGAAATCCTTCCAAGAATTGTTTTACAGATGTAATTCTAGGGTAGAAACACATTTGACCTAATCTTGTTATTAGAAGAGGTGAAATTTTAAATCCTGCATTGGTGCAAGAGTAATGTAGAACAGAAAAGTCATCAACTTTTAACTCCTTCAAGGAGAAGAGGAGAAGAGGATAGAAGGATTTAATCACCAATTTGCTATCCCTTGTAAAAACCCGAAATCACAATTAAAACCTGAATTATAAAAACACCTGTGATTACAAAAGCAATTGACAGATTTCATGGAGGAGATAAATTAGATCTATTGGACTTACTGAAGTAATCATTAACTACAGCAATATGGACTACAAGTTGGCAGTACTCCCCTCTTGCTCCTCAAGAACAGCACACGTACACATCTGCATGCACAGAGAAGTCTTCATTGTTAACATCCACAGCACTGAAACATAATATTTACTCTGAATGCAGATTTTTGGAACAGGATCTAAGTGCTTTTCTGTGACTATGTCTCAGAGATCTGAATCCTTTAATAAGCTACTTGGAATTCATAGGATCCTCTTGACAAACCTGGCCGTATGCAACACTTAAGCAAATTCCCTGTATCTCTTTGAGAAAACCTGTAAGACAGGTCTAAATGCCAACTCATAGCTAGTGTTACCATCACTGGGCTGAATTATCAAGCAATCAAGGAAAAGAAAAAAAAAAACCAGAAAAAAAAAAACCCAAAACAAGCCAACCTAAACCTGTTCTCTACCCAATTTGGAACACAATTGTGGGAACAAGCATTTGCTTAGGAGTATAAAACCATCCAGATTCTTGATATTATAAATTAAAGTGCAATCCATCCCACTCAACAGGATTCACAAGGCTGTCTGGCAAATGCTGGATATTAAGGTGGAAATGCATTGTGTAACTCATATTTAGCAGCTCTGACAAACCATGGACTGCTAGACTCACTGCAATAGAAAAAAATCAGTCAATCCATTTGCAATGGCTATTTGTCCAAGGTTTCCAGATGTTTGGCAGCTCAGCAAAGACATATCCAGGAACAGTATTTGCATAAAAAAGACATGTCTGGAAGACCCAGACATATAACATTTCTATTATTGAGCAGTTTGTAACAGTTCAGCATTTTATGCTAAAGAAATAAAATGAAAACTCTCCCAAAATATTCACATCTCTTTAAAGAGAAAGAAAAAGCATTGTATCTCATTGAGCATTACAAATTATGTGTTTTAGGAACCCACAACAGCAAGGCTGTGCAAATGAAATCATGACGTTTGCCACATAAAAAGCAGAATAATGGCAGATCCAAAAGGATATGGCTTATAAAATATTATATAAGCATCTACCCATGTAAAATGTGAATATCCACCGAGTCATGCTTTTCCAATCCCCGCAGATTTTCTTTGTGAGAAATAACACAGGGATTACACGCGATTAGCTTCTGCAGTCATTGTGAGAAGCAGCAGCCCTCCAGCACAGGCTGGCTGTGAGCAGAATAAGAAAGTGTTTCCTTTCCTCTGAAGTAGACAGAGCTCAAACTAAAGCTATATTCAGTTCAAAGACTTCAAAAAGAACAAGCCATGGCTCAGGTTTTAGATGAATCTTAACATACCAGCTTCAGCAGAGACTGGAAGTTTTAGGTCTTCAGACAGGCAGTATTTAAAAAAAAATAATTAGGAATTAAATGCATAAATCCAACAATGCATAAATCCAACAATAAATTATTAATATCATCACAGAATTGAGAAAGCCTTAAGCTAAAGGTTACATCAGCTGGCTAAGCAGCTCACCCTGCCCTTATTTATAATGCTTAAATTCATGTTAGACAACCTATTTGGTGTCTGCATGCAAGGCACACAAAACCAGGTGAATGAAGTTTACTATGATATCTTTTCTATTTCATTGTCTGGATGCTCTGATATAATTCAGGCCCTTAGCAGCACTGCCAGATGGCATTTAGAAACCTAGTCCTACCTGCAGGGTATAAACACAAAGGCGCAGTGCCATGCTAATCCAGAGCTGTATCTTGCCTGATTAAAGCATAAATGAATTAAAAACAAAACCCAAAACCAAATAAACGAACAAAAAAAAAAAAAACCAAAAAAACCAAACTGCAAACAAAGAACCATAGCTGTATTTTCAGAAAGCTGACTGCAAGAAGAAAAACACACAAAGAAGCTGTGCCACTGACCACAACACAACTGTGCGTGTGGCTGCACACATCAACAAGCTGACACCATTGATAGGTGACACTGTTCTTACAGATCTTGAATTTGAATGTGAATAGTTTTTGGGTTTGTTCAGGTGCACAGCAAACTGTAATGTGTTGCTGCAGCCACAACAGTAAAGGATCTGACCCAGCATTATTTATTCAGGCCCAACGGATGAACATCTTGCAGCATAAACATTGAAACAGTGGCACAGATGCTGGAAGAAAAGGAAAAGGAATAAAGGATGTGAGAATTTCTACTTAAATAAGAGGAACAAGTATGAGACAAGATCAACTGAAAGAGCAACGCATCAGAGGAAACCTCTTAGAAATATTAGAGAGGTCAGAAGTAATTGAAATCTCAGAATGCTGATCTAGAAATCCCAGTCATTTCATCTGATTGTGCTAGAAGTAATGTATACAAAATAATACACTTTTCCAGATAATTGATACATTTTACACCACTTCATAAGCTTGCATGCATATTCAGTACTGAATAATGAAAAGTTAGTTATTTTTAGTATTTAAACAGCAAACCTAGGATTTAGCTGTACTGTCCAAAGCAACCTCTGATTCACAAAAATTCTCTCTGGTCAAAAATCCATTCCAGGACAGGAATCTGGGCAAACCCTAATTGCGAGTAAATTTATACGAAGGTTCATTTACTGCTGAAAATTATTTGCAACAATTATGTAAAACAAACTTAAAGAGAGCAGCTAATATCAGAGAAATTATTTCTTCCTACCTAAGAAAAGACTCAGTACCTAAGAGTCAGTTCTTCTAGAAAACATGGCACTTCTGCATTGGTTTGACTGGATCTTCCTCAGTCACCGAGTGCCCATTTAAAGAGAGTTCTGATTTTTGTATCCCACCCCTTGATTGCAACCTGGGTTCTTTTTTCTTCTCCAGAGAATAGTCACCATGATCCAGAATGCATGTTACATCGACACAATCCATTGCCTACAGTCCTTGCAATTACTGGATCCAGCTGTTCAAATTCGATTTGTTGACTTTCAGAACAGGTTCAGGATACATTTCTTTTTAATGGAGACCTTACCAAAAAAGGCAACACAACTAATGAGTACTGTAGAGTGGCCACATTTATCCATTATCTCACTTTTCTGTTGTACTCTTGTATTCTTAACCAAGGAAAGTCATAGAATTTGTGTGTGAATGGTGTGCCTGGGCATAAACACCTGCAGGATATAGGTTCAAAACCAAAACATGCCAGCTGAACAGTTAAAGGAAGTACAAAATTGCTGTAATTTTCTCAGAAGTATCTTAGCCAGTCCTACAATATTTGTTCATTATCAAATATGAGAAAACCTGCAGGGTGTCATCCTTCTCCTGGCTTCTTACAGCTGCTCATACAAAAGCATGACCATGAGCAATTTCAGAGATGACCTCGCTGGGTGGAAGAAACTGTTCAGTTACTTACTCTAGTACAGAGTAAGAAATTACAGGTAGTTTAGTACATGGGATCTCCTATCTGCATTCCATCACAGACAGTTGGAGGAGCATCACAAGTACTGTTGGGATTCACTCCAGTATGGCCTTTCTCTGCTTTATTTGAGGCAGTAGGAGACAGTCTGACAACCTTGCCACATCCAAGGACCCTACTGCTATTTACAGCAGCTCACAATGTTAAAAAGTAATGATCCTGAACATCTCTAATCCTATTTGCATACCTATTAAAATACAGTATACTGTCTGAATGGCATAATTCTGGTGTCTTGTCTTATATTTATGAATTTTATGAGTACACTGTGAAAAGATCTAATGAAATTCCCACTATATCTGCTACTTGCTTGGAAGTCATTAAATTAAAGATCAGAATAGCAATAATGCATAAGCAAATTGAGTCTTTCTCCTTCAGTGCCTTCCAAATGTCTTTCTTCCTGTCAATTGTTGTTCTTTATGTGCATTTATTTGTTTTTCAGGCCCGATGATAGAATTGTTTCCAGAAAGTACATTTAAATCAAAAAAACTACTGAATGAAGCACACCCACCACCGCCAGTGGAAGCAGAGCTATGCTGAAAGACTTTTAATGACTTCTGTATCTTACTGGAATATTAAAGAAATAAATATTACACAGATTTGCATAGACACGCACAAATCTAAGTATATATATGCCAAAACATCGATAACAGAATAATACAAAAAACAGTTATCACAAATCTGTTAATGCTCACTTGGCATAGTTATTATAAATTTAATGAAAGATCTGGCCACTACTATCATAATTACTGCATTTACAAAGCATTTTTAAAGCTATGAATGATTTTTCCAGAAAGATCAGATTAATATTCATTTGGCTGAAATTTTAATCTCTGTTTCTGTGTTTATCTCATTTTTTAGCTAATAATAAAGTTTAAAATATTAGATCGAAATAGGTATCAGCAAACCCCAAAACCAGAAAAAGACAACCATCTATTTCATTGAGACACCAGCCACACATAACTAGATTAGGAGTATGGGAAGGAGACTGTTAACATCATATCTTTGTTAGAAAGAGACATTCTAGATTAATGCTCATTGAAAATACAGATGAGTTCCAAATATAGTGTAAAGCATAGAAAATTGAAAATCGATGGTTAATTTAATAAAAGACAATTTGGACTGTAGCTATCACGCCACAGGGAAAAAACAAACTGAGAATATAAACCTCTTACAAATTAAAAGACTGAATTTTGTGAAGAAAGATGAAAATAACATCTCTAGCTTAAAAATACTTTTACTTTGAATACATGGAGCCCACTCTCACTTCTATTTCATAAACTCAATTGGAACAGAAGCAAACTACTAAAATTGTTGAGTTTGCATAGACATCAATACCCTGTTTCTTTTGCTCAAAAAGCACTAAATGCTAGGGTCCTAGAAGGGTGTTTAAAGTCCTTACTTCCTTTTTATTCTCTCCTTTCTTAGAATTGGAGACAGGGTAACTATAAAAAGTTATATTTGAATGTATTTTAATTCAGTAACCATTTAGATAAATTATAATAAACAATCTTTACGCATACATAAGAATATACCTTCTTGATGAGGGAGAAGACAACATGAAAAACATAGAACCACCCAAAAGGTCCTTCAAAAATGCTCTCCCTTTGAACTTTTATATGGTGCATGGACAGGCCCTGTAATCAACATGGGTGATGCGTTCAGTTCAGTAGCATGGCAAAGTGACTGACCATACATTCTGGAAGGCCTGGAAATACTAAATACATAGAATCATAGACTACTGCATGTTTCAATTGCTGCATTCAATGACAATATCTACTAACAGTTTTCAAAGAAAAATGTAAAACATTTTGGACTTCTCCCATGACACCCACATCAAATGTAGTTGGAGGGGGGAAGTTTTACACCCCACCTTGAAAATGAAAATCAAGCTTTTCTGTTTTCAGCTTGTGTAACTCCAACTGCAGAAAATAATTTCTGCAGATCAAATTTTACTCTCAGTGGCACATGTATGACTTACAGGTCTTTACAGTTTGACTTCAGCTGTTCTCAGACAACAGGCTCTTATCTTCCAGCGCAATTACACAGATTTATCTAAAGGCAAAGTTTTCTCAAAGCAGTAGCAACAATTCAACAGAGTACATTGATTTAGGAGTTACTGTACAGTAACACTCAAGCCAAAACATTAAAAATGGTTTCATTTGTATTTGTACAACCATAAATACTCAGAAAAAGCATACAATACCAACGATGCAAGCACTTGCAAACAAGGGTAATAATAGTGCCTCTGTCTTCTGTTATCAAGACAGATTCTCTTAGAAACAGTTGACCATCCAAACTGTCTTGTGATCTAACCTACAAGAACTTTTTTCATTCTCATCAGTGCTGACAGCTTTCAAATTCAGCTTCACATGATTTGTTATTCAACATTATGACTTTATGTCCTGGCATTCAGAACACTGATAAAGCATGGTAAGAATGACACAAGAAACATTTATTAACACTATTTGCTGCCTACATCCCAAGCCACCAAAATGACTACTTAAAGGGAAAGGAAACCGAATTAAGGCATTTGAGAATATATGCTCCCTAAATGAATCACAAGAGGAATAAGAAACTCTCATTATAAAGACCTACAAAACGATAACTGATGCTAAGATGATTCTCTCTTGCTATATAGTGACTCTTACAGTGAGAGTACATAATAACATATTACATTATGACATTAATTTAAAAAAAAAGCTCTGCTTCATTTGAATATCATGAGGAACTTCTATATGTGTTTTTAATTCAGGTGTCATCTCCCTTCAGACACAGGAGTTGCCTATTTGTACAGGCAGAAGTTCATCAAACCTGTTGATATTCTACCAGGTGTCACTTTGAGGCAAAATATCATATGAATACAGGACAGCCGTCAAACCATATCCTGTACACTTGCAGATAAATGAAAAGGTCCTTTTCAATAGATTAGGATATGCTGTTATCCCTAAGTATATATATCTAATATCACTAAGCATTGCTCCCTTCTCTTCCCTGCTAGCTGAAACAGCTTATGGTTACTGTTTCAAAATCTGTAATGCTTAAAGTCCTCTGCATCATAATTTCTCAGACATTCTCAAACAACAACCACTTCTTGCATCACAACTGAATGCATTCAGTTCCATTCATTGAAGGAAGTGCACAGACATTAAGTATAAATTCCCAAGCTGCTCACATAGATTTTTGACCTGGCACACTGATTTCAGTGCAATAATCATTTCTCCATATAATTTTGTATGGTGACAAGCAGAATGTGCTCTGGCTTTAGATTGGGGCTGCTAGGTATTGCCATAGTATAAATACTGATGAAGAAATGCAAAACCCCAATAGGGTAGTTACATCTTTCTGTGTATAAGCATTTTCTCCTTCAGAAAGTCTGTACCTGTCTAATCATCATCTCCACCTATCCTCACTTAAATCATGGGAAAAAAAAAAAAAAGAGGAAAAAGAGTACTTTTATGGCATCTTAGCATTAACAGCACTACAGTTACATGACAAATAGATTTCTTTGGGAACAATAATAATAAAATCTATTCAATGATTGAAAGTGTTAATGTTGAACCTTCACACACAATGCTATCAAAGATTTGTGTAACATGAAATAAAAACGAAAAGTAGAAGTTTTTCCAGGAAAAAAATATGAACGAAAGAAGGAAAGGAAGAAAGATAATGAACACTGACACATGCATTAAGCTAATTATTTGATAAAACAACGTAGGGAAAATGCTGAAAACATTGAGACAAGCCTTTGGAATAGCCATATCACTGAAAATTACTCTGGGAAGTGCAAGCCTGGAATACAGCATCTTGTCTGCCCCAGAGAAAGCTAACATATCTCATTTCAGTGAGATATAAAAATTAAGCTAACAATAACTACACTATTTTGACCATGTCTCTAAACGTTAAGTACAGTACACATGCACTAATGAATACCAAATTATGTCATTCTGTAGCACTCCAAATTGCTGACATAATTTTAAGCATCAAATTGCTCTACACTAAAAATATGCTATAACACATGAAGTTCATGGGTAGAATTATACTCTTCAAATATTACATTTCATTCAGGACATTTATAAGCGTATGGATCTATGTATATGGAGTTCATGTAATTTCAAGTAGAAGGTGTGTGGTATTGGAAAGTTCTAAAAGTAAACCTGCTGCTCAAAATACACTGTTCACCTGTTCACCTTTGTTTAGACTGCCATTTTTTTTATACAACCTGTGATTTTTATGTATACAAGGAATATATACCACTGAGATTTCTTGGCCCTGTCTGTAACTTGAAAGATCTTCCTGAATATAAATTATTCTGCTCATAATTACTTATAAATTATAAAGCTTATATTTACTTATTCTTCCCTGGAGCAGCTGCTGTCAAGGCCAAGCCAAAGACAGGTATTTGGCATGTCGCATGCAAACATCTAGGGGATGCCTACCTGCAAAATGACAGCACTGATCTATACCTCATGTTATAAGAAGGAATGAGTCAGATGAGTCTGTATTGTTTCAGCAGCATTAACATAAAGATGAGAAAAAAAACCAAAAATCATCTTTTCTAACCTTTAAGATAACTAACCTACAGTGAAAGCTTAGTTTAACCAAGCACTGCAAATATGCTGTAAAAAGGAAGTCACTGTCCCAAAGAGCTTGCATCTTCAGTTTGTGATAAATTACTGGGGGGAAGGAAATGAGGGGTAAGAGGAAAAAGAAGAAAGAAAAAAAAAAAAAAACAGAGAAAGAAAACAGAATGCAGTAGCAAAAAGAAACTCATATTCCTGAGATGAACAAGTCAGCTGAATATTTGACAAGCTTAGGTCACAACTGTTATAATAATTAAAGCAATTTCAAGGAGTTTGTGCTATGGTGGGGGCATACAGGCATTGCTGGTTTTCCTCATTTTGTCAGTGCCCTCAGTTACAACAGGTACTGCACTGCACAAACTCAGAGGTGCTACTTTTAACCCTACTATTGTAATTTTTCATTCAGCCATTCCTCTATTCTGTGAATAGACAATCTCCCTCTCCCCATTACATACCTCTTCCTCATGTATCCCTGTATCTTGCCGTCATCTACCTTCCCCTTCTTCCCGAGAAGACTTTAGCCTTTACTTACCAATACATAGGCCCAGATAGGTGGGCTGTAGGGTAACTGGAAAGGTACCTCAAGTACAAAACAGACCAATATTAATTGTTTTTTCTTTAAAATCTTAGTAAAGCCTTCTAGCAGAAAGATGTTACATCAAAAACTGAAAAGCTCTACAGCAAGCCTGCCAAAAATCACTGGAAAGATTCCCACTGTTATCTAAGAGGTCTGGGTAATTACACCTTTAGAGTAAAACTGTGAAGTAGTTTAGTGTAAATCTAAACACAACCTTAACCATGAGATTGCCACCAAGGCTACACCTCTTTAAAAAAATCAGATGCAGCTACTGTTTCGATTTTGAGAACTGGTTCATAGCATAAATTACTAGAAGAAACATGATGTTACAAATACTGGTGGCAATGCCTAGAGCACTTACCAGGATGTATTTGTAGTTACAGTACCAAGACAGCCACGGGGTGCCTTAAAATTTAACAAATGCTTCCCTATCTTTTCGATCACTATGTATGGTACTAAAGGCTAAAAATTTTAAATAGCATTAAAACCACAGAGAGGAATAAATATTCAAATATAAAAAGTTCTGGTTTGGCGTTTTTGTTCTTTTTTTTTTTTTTCATGAAGAACTTGCAGTTTTTTATATTTTAGTTTATTTGAACCGTCCCGATTCAAGTGCTGTACTTGTAGGAATATTGCATCCACAGCACTCCTAGACATATGTTGCCATAAAGAAAGAAGGAAGGAAAAAAAATGGAGCTCAGTATCCTCAAAACACATTTTTGTCTTAACCAATATCTCGTGATAGGAAGAAACAACAAGTACTGTCTAAAAATATTAAATAGCAGTTATGGATTAATATTTTCCCCTTAATGAGGTTCCAGTTTTTGCTTTATTAAGAAAAATCCAACTAAGAAAGAGAGCAAAAAGAGATACAAAATAAACCATTATATAGCATGTATGTCCTGCCTTCCACATGAGAGTCTCTGGTTTCCCTGGGCAGCTGTCAGCACAATCAACCTCAGTCACAGAAACCTTCTTTACAGGGGAGGAAAATAAAAATGAAAACCAGCACACACACACCCCACCCCCCCAAGCATAAGTTCATGGTTTCCCTTTTATTTCCTCTGAAATTCTATTGTTGCCCAGGCAAATGAGCTGCACATTTAACAGTTTAAAATCCACAACAGAACTTACCTTGGTAAAAAATTTATTCCTGGAGAACACAACTTCCAGCCTGTTATGCCAGCTGTTCTGCTAACAAATGACAACTCCTCCTTTCTTTCTAGCTGTGCCGTGAACTGACATATCAAGATACCACAAGAAGATTTTTGACAGATCAAATTTGGATTGGCCACAATTATTAGACACATGTTGCAGAGGAATGACTTTGTTTGCTTTAATCATTTGATGGACATACACAGATAAGTGAAGGGCAAGAAAAAGCTAACTACTGTGAAACGTATTACGCCTCTCTTTTTACGCTTATTGGTTTGTTTACAGCAATACTAACCAAAGCGAACATAAACACTAGGGGAGAGAAGGAGGGGAGCAAAGCAGATGATCTTCACTATTTTGTTCATGGTGGACTAAAATCAGCTCCAAGATCTTCATAATCACTCTTTGGCACTTCTGGATTACCGATCCACTTTCGAATTTTGCTCTTGGGATCATCATTGTTTCTAATGTTTACATACGATTTTAGCTCATTACAGTTGAGCATTGGTTGGCATGCAATATTGAAGTTTTTTCTGCACGGGATGTAAATTAAATCGCGATGTAACGTCAACTCCTCACAGCTTTGACAATGAGTACTGGGTTTTATGCATCACTATTAATTTTTGTATGTATGGCAAATCTGCAAATCAGCTTGCAATACTGGTACTCTTCCAGGAAGGGAGCTCCTCTGGATTTTGAGGCAAAGCTCATTTTACACCAGGACTGATGCTACTCTAGAGCTAACTGCAAACAGTTTCATCTGATTTCAGAAAAGAACAAAATCCCAGTTGTCTAAACTGGCATAGGAAAATTCTGTAATTTTCTTTCATTACCTCTTTCTTCCACCTCCCCAGCTGAGCCATTTGCTCTTTTTGCAATGATTTCTTTAAATTACCAGTTGAAATAACATAGAAAGAGTAAGTGGCATTGTAAAGTTGTCATATGGCAGTTAACATTGACAAGAAAGCGCCATCTACGTTAGCTACCACCTAGACAGAACAAATTAAGAATGTATTCCCCTGTCTAATGCACGACCAAATGGGCTGGTGTCGTCCTGAGAGCATGTTTAGATTACTATGATGCAGAAAAACTGGGAAATTAGGAGAAAATATAGATGCAGTGCAGTAACAGCTAAGGCATTCTAAGTTTTTGGTGAGCACAACAAAGAAAAAGCCACTATATTCCTTTCTTTGTGTACACAAACTTCCATCTTCTCTCTCACACATAGGACAACTTTGTTCCTAAGTGATGAGTGGCTTTATGTAAGAGATCACATTCTACCAAGGAAAACGTATATTCTGCTTTTAGGGACTAAATACAAGAGTGGAATCAAGGAAAATGACAAGAAAACTGCTGAAAGTCAGAGTTTTTTCCTACATTCCTACAGCAGCAGGAGTACTCTATCCTGATTCATGACTGAGACTCCTGTCCTCTGCCGTGATGCAAATAAATAGTCATAATTGAAGCGTATTTATTTTAAGCACTAGGCAAATGTATTTGACCTTCAGTCTGAGAATCTTAATGCTCTGAGAGAAATCAATGATCAATGATTCAGAAGATCTTTTAATTTTACAGATGGATAAAACTGAGTTTAAGCAACTTCCCTGAGGGTACAAACTAAATTGACAAAGCTAGAAGAGAAACAGACCTTTAGCTTTTCTGCCTCAACCATTACTTAGATCATCCTTCCTAAAAGTGATATGGCAGAAATTGTCATATAACATTAGGTATATTGATATAATTAATAAGCTATTCCATAACACAGATACAGATGGTGTTTTACTCTAAATACAGAGTAGGTTCAGGCAAACTAAATAACCACCTTCCAGAATTTTGGCTCTAATATTGATCTGCTACCTCAGCAGCATTAAAAATGACAGATGTCCAAGGTCATTTCTCTTAAGAAAGTCAACATATTTTAAACAAAAAATAAAAGAGTTCACCATCAAGAAATCAGAATGTACCTCAGTTACTCCACATCACGTAAGAAATACCTTCAAGATATCAGAGCATATTTTGTAGTAACTATAGGTAAATCTGATTTTAAATTATGACCTCCATTGGGACCACTTTTATTACAGCTTTATGTATACTTGCTAGTGTTCTAGAAGTTATGATATTGAATCACTGTGAGTCTGTATACTGTAGTCTTCCTTTGTTCTCATTTATGCTGCCAACAATAAACCAAAGTCACCTGCCCTCCGCAATCAAGCCAAAAAGAACACCTGCTGGAAATCATCCCTTCCAAATCACAAATTATGGCCACATTGTTTACATCAGGCAATTAAAAAATCTCCAGAAAGAATATTGGCAGCTTCCCCCCAAGTCCTCTTTCATTAACACAATGCCTCCACCATACTTACAAATAACTATGCCTTATGGACTTAACATGCAACTTATTACTGATATCAGTTTAGGGATTCAGATAAAGAGAGACATTTGCTCCGTGTCAGTCAGATGACATGGGGACTGATAGTGCTTTAAGATGTGCCTCTTCTATCCAAAGCTAAGAACAACTGCCATGTTTCTGACTGAGCTGGAGAATACAAGAGGAAATAAACACAAAAATTGCTCACCAACAAAACTGAAGAAATGCAGATTTGTAAAAAAATTTAAAATTTCCAATTTAAACAAAATAAAATAAAAATTTTAAAGTGTGTAATTACTACTACTATTGTTTTAAAAGGCTCAAGGGCCCTAGTTAGACACAAGTGACTCCTGTTCTTCTCACTCTATTGACATACACACAGGTGCACAGGGTGACAAATATTCTAATCTAAGGCTACTATTTTCCAGAAAATTCAAGAAACAAATGGAACATGAGGAAAGCAAAACATTATGAATTATTACACTAGGGACTGTCTTGTGCATCGCTGTCCACATTACATGTTTATATGCAAGCACCCATTCAAGATACCTGCACACACAAATATACATGTAGGTATGCATATTCACATACACAATTATCTGCATGTTTGTATATGCATGTATATGGAAAAAATAATCATAAGCCAAGTTAATTTGAGCAAGGGAGAAAGAAAATGAAGCCAAACGTATAGAGGGCAACAAACATGTACCAAGGCTAGAAGGAGCATGACAGGTAAGGAGAGTACACCTGACAGAGAAAGGAGAAAACAACAGCAAGAATGAAAAGGAGAGGCAGAAAAAAAAAAAAACATGTCATCAGGAGCTCAACTAATAAAGACAGCCTGCTGACTTGCGTTTCAAATACAGGTTTATTTTTCCTTCAAGAATAATAAATGTTAAACTGGAACAACAGCTGCTTTGCTGCATACCCTCAGATAAAGCCCTGGATGCCAGGAGCTGTCCCTTTCCCTTGCAAAACCTACATTCAGCCACTCAGGTAAAAGTGCCATTAAGGGATATTTCTATGCCTGATACTGACAATTTTAGAGACATCAAGGAATTAAGTTTTCAAAATGTATGGGTTTTGCATACAGCACTGCCTACTGAGATACAATTTTATTACATGTTAACATGCTACAAAAATAAAAACAAATTATAACATTCTAAGGTTCACTTTATTAATAGTAGTGTATCCTGAAGTCTTAAAAAGTCACCTAATCCCCCCCCCCCCAGAAAAAAAAAACAACAAAAACCACAAAACAAACCCAACCAAACCCAAAAGAAATCTAAACACCACAGAATCCCAGCTGTGAAAAAGAGAAAACGTACTGGTATTAAATTCAGTAGCTCTGTCAACTTTTTCTTCCCCTCTACCAAAGGTTTACTCATTTACCTGCAGAAAACCTACAGCATAACTATGTTAGTTTGTATATATACACACATATTTACATTCAAATCAACATGGATATGCATGTGCTTGCCTGTAACCAACTGTGAAAGAAAGCAAGTTTGCACTAAAAAAGAAAATGAGAAGTATTTCCAGAATTCATCCCTGACTTTACACTGGTTTGTAATTGAGCACTGGAGAAAAGCTAATACCAGTACCAAGGCATTAAAAATAAAAAACGAAACATCTCCCAGCAGCATTCTTTTATTGGAACACAGCCTGAATGCACCCTGACACTTCAGTTTAAGGTGTAACAAAGCACAGCCTTCCATTCTGGTACAATATCCAGGCTCTAGAGACTCACATTTCAGGGAGTCTGCATTACTAACTGATGTGACAAATGAATGCAACCTCAGCAATATACCTTGACCCTAATTATATAGGTTATGGAGGGTTTAGGGTTTTTTTCCCACATGCATTCCTTAATTTGTAGAAGATAGACTTTAAACTTCTGTGCATCATTTCTGCATTTGCACAACACTCAGTCTCTCTATTCAGATTGCATATTTATGTACTGCATCTAAGAAGAAAAGATATGGTTTAATTTGGGACTACTAACTGTTGTTGGTAATCAGTGATTCCACCAGATGTTTTTATTCAGAAGCTAAAGGCCAGGATAACAGTCAGGGTTGTCCTCTTATATGTTCCTTAAGGCTAGACCTATCTGGGATGAGTTTAAAAGGTTATTAGCTCTGCTTTATGAGCAAGCATGCAATGCAGTCTCAAGAAAGAATTCTGGCTTTAGCCTTTACAAAATAGTCTTACAAAGGTCTTCATATCACTCCCATAAAGGCACAGTGCTGTACATTCTCTCACTGGTTTACTTCTCATACAGCAGCAGCAGCAGATGCTTCCCCTTCCAATTTCAGGAACTAGCATTCCAGAGGCATTAGAGAAATCAAATAGGTAGGACTTCTATCCATAACACACAGACCCAACAACAGTTGTAACCCTTGACTCCTAATACAGGACTGCAGAGATAAGCAAGAAGATGCAGAGTTGTTGGCCTGTTAAAATCTCAAAGTAAAAGCCAGTTAAAATCTCAAGGTAAAAATATGGAGTAATTTAGAGAAATTAGCTCAATGCAAGTGTGACAAAACCAGCAAGTTTGCCCAAATACTTTGTAAACACAGCAGCACCTTCACACTTAAAAGAACAATAGGATTATCAAAACAAAACAAGTGTCTTTAGTTACATCATTTTGTCTTTCAGACTTTCAAATCTAGTCTGGGACTGGAGCAAACAGGAGGTTCAGATTTTTTTTTAGTCATTTTCCCCAACATTCTAGGGGGGATCCTGGCTATTCCTTTTTTTAGTCTGTTGTATGGAGACTGTTCAGCATAGAAAAGTCCCATGACAAGTTCAAAGTTCAAGAGAAGGGAGACAAGAAAATAGCAGTTTGATACAGAATCATCCACAAGATTTAAGAAAACACTTTAAGAAGCCAACAAGCACAACAGTGGGCCCTTAATGTGCTCATTATGGGACCATTCACGTTGCGAAGATCAGATTTCAAACTACAAAAATCTCAAAAAGCCTTTCAAAGCCATCATCTTTGTGGAGTTGGCTGATAAAAAATCACAACACAGTATCACAGTGCAAGACAAAGCATCACCTAAAAGCCTCAGTTCAAATTCTGCACTGCACAGTGCTCTGGGCAACTGCTTCTCAAGCTTGTGCTCATTCTTAGGAAAGATAGGACAAGGTTGCACATTACTTTGGCAACCTAGCCCTTTCCTGATCTACATTTCAACTTTAAAGGAGTCAGGATTTTCCCAGATAATGATTTCAAGACACAAGCAGCTAACCAAATATTATTCAGAAACACTTTCAAAAAATAACAACAGTAAGAGCAGGAAAATGCTAACTAACAATTACCCTGATTTCCTTATTTTGCAATGCCACTGCAGAGAAACAACAAACAAGCCATGTGACTTTATTTACTAGTTAAGCTATTTATTATCACTTAAATTGTTCTTTGTGTTGAAGCTAACAAGAGCTTTCTTTGAAATAGCTTGGAGCAACAGCAATCAAAAAACAGGATTTATGGTAGAAAGCTGCTAATCTTTTTTGCTTTTATACTTGACAAATGAAAACCTCACAGATAGTCTGTAACCAACCAGGCATCCTCAAGCAAACTGAATAATTACAAGATTACCTCTGTGAATGTCAATGTCTTCTGCTTCTTAGCCACTGAATCTTAATTCAAATTAGATAAGACCATCTGAGACAAGATGCTTAAATCTACCTTTGCATATTTGTGAAAAGCAACGCAATTGGCAGAAACAGGAAACTGTGCCTTTAGTAGTAAGTGAAGAACAAGGCCAGTAAGTAATACTACTACTTTTTTCTTGCAGGTGTGTGGATTGGGAAGTAATGAACCCACATAAAAAGTCGCCTTCTTCCTCTCATTCTACTCTGTAGTGTATATTCAAAATCATGTTGTATGTGTACATACAAAGTAGTATTCATTTCAGCTATCTGATTACACAAAAATCTGCCAGCACAAACAACTGCAAAGCAGCTGAGCTTCTAACCAGGCAGCAATGACATCCTGTAAACTTTTACCTGGTATCTTAAACAAGTTTTATGCAGCCAGTATCTTTTTAAGAAAATACTTAATTGATCAGTATTCATCAGCTGTTTTGTTGTAGCACTGGGTTAAAATACTATACATTTCTTTTTTATACTTTTTCCTTGCCTTTTCGAAGCCACAATCTGCAACAAAGACTCAATTACATAGAATATCTTATCTACATCATGGTTCTCTAATAGAAGGAAAAAATGCTGTAAACATGCATCAGAGGGTTTACTTTATGAATTATTAAATATGGGTTTCCTATTTCATAAAATGATATTTAACACTGTTTACTGAGACTGTAAATGTTTGGGGTTTTTCTTTGTTGGAACAACTGCACTAGCAAAGTACACAGAACAATTTCATCAAGTGAGAGTAGTCAGGTGGTGGGGCCCTAGGGACGTTTGACCCTAGGGACGTTTGAGGGAAATAATTCAAGTCTTTCTAACATAAATTTTGAAACAGAACACTCATGGAGTATGGAGACAGACAGCTTAAGGGAAAGATGGCAGTAATATGAGAAAGGCTGATATAACAAAGAATTTGGAAACCATCTGTAGTTTTATTTCCACAGCCTATTACTTTTTATAGTAGTATAAAAAGTTGGGTGGGCTCTTCCTATATCTGCCTAATTCAAAGGTATCAAAGAAAACACAAAGGCAAACTAAAAAGAGAACAAACCCCTCCCCTCAGCCCTGAAGATCCCTCACTATCCCCTCACCCCACTATGTTTAGTTAAAACACTGGACATAGATTGGGGGGGGGTGGAGGAAAACAACTTGCCAGCTGCTGTGAGATAAGGGATAATAGCGAACATTGAGCTTAAGGAGCCTGACTCTTCACCAGATCTCCAGTTGTTTGCAAAGCATCCCCTGACAGACACATAGATGGGCAGATGGACAAAAAACTCACAGGATGTACGGATATATGTCTAAGAGGGCCTGGGGTGGGGAAAGGGAGAAGACAAAGCTCAATTAGAGCAGCTTCAGTCAGTGGGAAAAATACAAACAGAATGGGAGAAATCAACCATTTTGTTGAGATAACAAGCAACATAATCCAGAACCTATATCTTCAAAAGAAAATGAGCTATTAAATTGCAACAGCAACAACCTTGACCTAAGCAGTATTTCATGTCATTATTTTTAAGAATGGTTGTTGGGAAACTACAGAATTAGTCATAAAAATGAGAACCAAAGATGCTAAAATAGGGAGCATAGACAGAGCAGTATGAGCATGTTCACAAGAACAAATTATGCTTCTGGCCCACCTGCCTCGTGATGAAGACATCTAATTTTTCCCAAAGTGTTGTTCTGTGCACTGAATATCAACTAAAACAAAGCAGGTAGGGAATGAAGAAACAGTGTCATGTACATGCTGATTACTCCCATTTCATCTATCCCTACTAAACCTTCTCTCTTGATTTGATTTCTGAAGGACTGCATATCAATACTGCCTGATGCTTTTGACAATAAAATACTATTTTATGCTATCAAGCAAAAAGATTATTGGACATTAACTAAATCTCCATATGACTACTGAGGAGATGAGCAAAATATCCGACGAGATGACAAGCAGAAGAGGCTTGTTTGGTATTCCTGCCTATTAATTAAATTTAATTATTGCCCAGTAATAGAGTCTTGTTGTTGATTAAAAAAAAAATCCCTCTGAGTTCAGTGGCTCCTCTGCCTACAGAAAAGAAAGACTGAAGTTAATAAAGAAATTTGTTCTGAAAGCAACCGAGATCCTTGCACTTTATCATATTTTACTTTAAAGCATATATTTGGGGGGTGGTGGTACAGTACTGAAAACTTTCCTTCACTTTCATTTGGTTTGGATTAGCCCCCGAAACAGAAGGGCCAAGGTCTTTGGCTGAGAGACTTTAAAAGAAAATGTGATGAAAAACCATCCCTCTGACCATAGCAAGCATTCTGGGTTAAGATCATCCAAGCAGATGCGTCAGGAACATTCAAGCAGAGCTCTAAGCCATATGTCAGTGGTGTCAGCAGAGGTTCAATGTTTCCTCTTTTGGAAACTAACAATTCTGCAAGAATATCATTACTAGTGTATTCTGCACGATGGATTTCAAATCTAGGCACAATATTTCAGTTTAAGGCAGGATAAGGACTCAGTAAGCTTGTCTGAAACACCCTAGACTGTGAAACAGAAAGTGGTAAATTAGCAGACAAAGCAGATACAGCAGACCTTTAAGGGACAGAGTACTGTTGTTAATGGGAGGCATTTTGTACATTACTGTAGTTCTGAAAATTTTATAGGTTTTACACAGGGTCAGGTACATAAACAATACCTGAGGGTACTGCAAACTGCTGTTTGTCTGCATGTTGCCTCACACTCATCGGCATGCCCACAGGGAAGCTCACCCTCAGGTTCCCACCTCCTGTCTCCAGACTTTAACAAGGCCAAAGCTGCAGCATCAGTCAAGGGCCTGGCTTTTCCTCCCTGCAGCAAGCGTTTTTCAAAGATACCAAGTAAGCTGGATTGTCTCTCAAAGAAATGACCAGAATGGGACTTTTCTGGGGGAGGGCAGGGAGCTGGGGGAGGTGTGTGTGTGTGTGCTGTGGAACACTGAAATTAAATGACTGGAGCAGTCAGGAAATTTTGGATATGTATTTGACGGATTTAACAAGATGCATATGGCAGCAGATGACAAATGTATCTGTTGATTTCGAAAACAGAAGAACCCTGCTGAGATGAAATACAGATAGATAAAGCAGCCTTTTCTGTGTTTTAAAAATGGTTATATACAACGAGTTGCCTACAGAAACCTGCTATTCAAAATGCTAGTTCCTATCACTCCCTACCATTTCCCATGTGCTAAAATTGTGAGCCCACACACCATACTGTAAATGGCGATCCATGCATTTGCTACTTACTGGCATTTATGTACTAAAACCTGGAATGTTATCATACTTTTTAAATAACAACTTACAGTACATTGTGGGAAGAAAGCACAGTATTTAACCTGAAATCTCTGCATGATGGAGCTGTATGCCTGGCACATCCAGCTTGGAGGAAGGAATGGTATGTTTTGTATGTGAGATATATGAAGACATAGTCCTCAAGCAAATTAAGCTGATGGACATCCCAAAACTGGGATATTCCAGCTCATAACCAATTTCATGAGGTTTTGCAGTCAGCTAGAAGAGTTTGTAGAGGGAAGGCCTATACCTGCTTTCTGTAGGAGGTCAAATTAATTCATTATAATGACTCTTTTTCTACTTCACGCTGCCTTCTGTAGCCTGTTTCCCTCCTTTCACCAACACTTCAGCCACAGAAGTTGAACTACTGCTTCCACACAGCTACCAAAAGCTCCCACTTCATGCTTGAGCTTTCATTTTGTGCTCACAAGGATCAAACACCTGGGTATCAGTGCAGACACCTGCCAGTTCCACAAACATACAGGCTACTGCCAGAAATAAGTAAAACTGTAACTGAATCTTGAAGTTACAGAAAGGTTAAAGAACTTGGTAGTTCTGGAGCCATAAAAGGAATATGCATCTATTTAAGATGCAGATGATTGCATTTTATGGGCTTTGAGGCAAGAAGTGTATCCAAGTGTGCTATGGACATGACAGTTCCTATTCTAAACCCACAAAAATTATATCAACATAGTTGCCTAGGCCCAAATCTAGATCATAAGAAAGTAACTATACTGCATATATATAAACTATGAATTTAATAGAAAACTTAAATGGCAAACCACAATCTTTATTTTTAAAACTGAGAAGTGTGATAGCCTTAATTAGTTTTTTTTCTCCACTATTTTCTCCTGAAGTCCCTATGCAGAAAACAGTCCAGGGACAATAGAATCTGCAGCAATACAACAGTTAAGTCCTTCCAGAACACAATTTTTTTCATTTGTCGATAGAATATGAGCTATCCAAGAGATTCAGCTTGACTTCAGCCTGGTCTGATCCAGGCAGAGCACCACTAAGGCATCCATGTCAGCCAGTAAGTCAGTCAGTATTTCCTAATCAGTCCATTTTTATTTCACTCATTTCCATCTAGTGTATTTCAAAATTTGCTTTACAACCAACACAGCATAAAGAGATAGCCAAATTACTATTGGTTCTTGTGTTTTCTCATCACTTTTAAATCCTTTTTTTATTAAAATATTAGCCTTCTATAATAAAGTCAATGCTAGCATATGAATGATACTAAATAACTAGTAAGGATTCCTGAATGGAAGGAAAACTAACTACATTTCTATTTATTATCATTACATTTACTTTAGCATCAGCCACACCACAGAAGCAGAGACTTTTAGCAGCTGCAGAGCCTTCGGTGGTTGTTGCGCAGTTCTACAGCTGGATAAAATGCCCACAAACTGGCTTAAAGAAAACATTTGACCTTGAGATAAAACAGATCCTCTTTGAAACAAACCTTCTCCTCCTAAGCAATCTGAAGAATCAGTCTCTAGAAGTGAATCTGCAGGTATTAGACATGAAGGGAAAAGAACCCTTTGAATAAGGAGGGGCTTGGGGGAAGAGGGGACTCGAGCATACTCGATTCCACATCAGACAATAATGGTTCAGAGAAGAGTTCACTGGATGGCAAGACTAATGCTAACATTTCTCAGCTTTTCTTTTGTTCACAGAAGGGTTGGAATTATGAGTTGGAGAAAGCCCCATGCTCTAAACCAGTTATCTCCTATCACACTCCCCTGTGTTTTTTCCATTATAAAAAAATGTTCAAAGACCTAATGTATTTCCACAATAATGTCATCACATGCTCTATCAGGGTATATTTCCTGCAGTTCTCTGCACTTTAAGAACCTATTAGCTGTGATCAAACGACTTAGATTAACACTCTCAGGGCACTGAAACAAAGTATCTGATTTTATAGGTCTAAAAATTGTTTGATTTATGTTGCCCATAAATTCTTCCAATTTTTATTTTTCCCAAACAAGATCAAAATTATTTAAACCATTAGAAGCAGCTTTCATTCCAGAATTCAGAAAGAAGACCCAACCCAGCAGCATTTATCATGAACCTCTTTAATAATAAAGTACATAACTTGCACTCTGATACATGATTTGAACATTAACAGCCCCCTAAATCTATGCAGTTATTCAAAGAGATCAGCAAATCTCATTTTAAGGCCTAGTATGAAGCGCATCTCAGCCAGAGAACACTATCACCAGAACTCACTCTCTCTGCTGGTTGCCATTCAATGCAATCTTAGATTAGATCCCAAGCACAAGAAGTATTACAGAGTTTTGAAGTTTTAAGAAACTGAGATTAAACAAGCAAACACACAGAAAAAAACCCACCTTTCCCCCAACCCCTCACCCTCACCACCCTCCCCCAGGAAAATCTATGAACATAATTCCAAAATACCAATAAGGCACTGGAAAATAGGAGGACCCAAAGATATTAAAAAGCATGAAATTGAGGTTTATTAAATAAACATCAGAAAAATTTCCAGACCATAGCACGAGTAAGTAAAGGAGTTGAACTGGGAAGATGAACTTTTCGAGACAGTCTGTTGCAGAAGTGGGCAGATTTCCCTTTCCCTGTTGCAGAAAGGAAATCTTAAAGGATTTTCTGTATTGTGGAAGCATGAATTTGCATGGTTAAAATGCCTTGGGTACTGAAGAGTAAAACTGGAAGCACAACAAATTATTGGAAAACCAAATTATACAAAACTACTGATAGGATACAATAGGAAGGGTCTATCCACACATCCACTGTAAATGAAGATCTCGAACTGTCTCAGGCTGACATCAGATACTTACTTTGGATCAGCAGGTCTACGCCATGAACTCAGCATTGATAATGAGTAAAGGTTTTGTCAAACAAATTGCTAGACAAATTCATGGAGCTTTTGATATGAAATTACTAGGCAATCAAGCAGTATCTGAAAGAAAATTCCTAGACAACGAAGAAACGGTCCCATAACAGCAGTTCAGTGTACTGCATTAGTGTGTAAGCATAGCAAACTATCCTCAAAAGCATGTTAATTTCCAGTTTACTAAAAATCATCACAGAGTTTGCAAGTGGTTTAAATGTAATTAAATATAATTAAAGATAATCTTACCTTCTTTTGATCTTCTAGCTTATGACTTACTGGATTCCTTCCATGTTTGTTCATCTCTGAAGATAAATCCATCACATTCACTCCTTGCCCTTCAAAATGAAATCGGTTCAGCAATACAGCAAACTAATCCAAAAATCAGGGGCTACAAACACAGAGACATGGTGTTTTTTCCATCACACATCATCTCTGAACATCAGTGACTTGGAACAATAACTAAGAAACCCATCAGTTGAGCTGAGGAAAACTTTGCAGTTCACTCCCGGGACTTTCCAAATCAACATAGCGTTTTAATAAGCTGATGCTTAAGAAGAGAAATATTCAGCCACTACTTTTAACTCCAACTGTTATCTTTCTTCACAGGTTTCCATTTTACAGAAGGTTACATCCTGATTGTGAACCTGTTGAGAAAAAAAAAAAAAAATAAATCATTAGGATTGATTTGCCATTTGCTGTCTCTCTTTATAACTGATTTTCTGTCTTCCTAAGGTGTATATGTGGTAGGGACGGTTCTGGTATCTTGGTGGTTTGGTTTTGTTGGTGGGTTTGGATTTGGAATTCTGGATTTGGGGTGATTTTTTTGGTTGGGTGGGTTTGTTTGGGTGGGGTTTTTTACTATTATTTTGTTCAGGTTTTTTAAAGCAACTATTACTGCTTTTCGATTTAATATTTGGTAGGAAAAACCTCTGCATGATCACTCATCCCACTCTACATGACAGTGGGCACACAGGGTGTTCACTGAGAACAGCTAGTGAATTTCAACTACACGCATCAAGGAAAACTTTAAGGAAAAAAGACTATTTAACTAAAGGCCGCATAGATTAAAATTTTCCATCATCACCAAGTACTTCCTACTCAAGTGCCTTCAAAAAATAATACTGATGGGGGCAGAGAGGGAAAACGTATTCTGAATACTAAGTCCTAGACATTACGACAATTTATAAAAAACAACCCCAAACTAAAAATTATCTCCCCCCAAAACTTCTCATGAAGGATGCAAAAGGCAGGGGAGAACAAAACAAAACAAAACTATAAACAAGATTAGACTGCCAGAAAGTTAAAATCCTGCTAACAGCAAGAGAAAGAGCCAGTGCTTCTTCTGCCATTTTTGACAATCAAATCATAAAATATTCATGCCTTCAGTGCAATTGAAAGCCAATTGTGTTTAAACTGAATTAACAGAGTAGATGAAGCCCATATAAACCTAATTTAAATATCATTTGAATTCATTTTAAACGCATAACATTCACAACATAACTTCTCTAATGCATATGCAATAAGAAAGATGTCTAGATAGCATATTGAATGGTGCATGCTAGGTCATGCAGTCTGTCTCTAATAAAATTACATTGAAAAGATTATTTTCTCTTAAAAAAATAAAATTCAAACTTCAGTAGAGTCATTACTAATACTACTATCAGCTTCAGCTATCTTTTAATCAGATCTAAGGTGCAAGTGTTACCCTACCGTAACTGATTTATACTTAGGCCAAAAACCATAAACGTGATGGCTGAGATCTGCTTCCAAAGAAAGAAATCCATATTTAGGCATCTACTGTGGGTTGTTTCATTTTCCCTTTGTTTTGTTGGGGTTTTTGGTTGTGGATTTTTTTTGGGGGTGGGTGGATTTTTTTTTCCCAGGTGCAAAAACCTGAGTTTCAGAAACAAAGTCTGTGAACTGACAGTCAAGTGCGACAGCTGTTTCTAGGAGGATATGAACTAACTTTCTGCATTTGCAATGGAAGCCACTTATGTTTATTAACAGAGGATGTCACTAGGCTCATGCCTTGCCAAGCAACTCCTACTGCTTAGTTTTTGGCTTGGTTGTTGATGGTATCTTGGATTTCTCTCAGTATTGTCACATTTGCATTTTTCACCCAGGACTTAAAGGCAAAACATGATGTGGTCCATTGAAAGCTATTCTTTTCTGATAGTATTGAATTTCAACAACAAAACAAAACCAGACAAAACCCTACCAACAAACAAACCCCAAACAAGGGTGCCTAACCTCACTACTAAAATAGCAAGCTTTCTTTTTGTGATCCAGTTACAAATAGGAGAAAGACTTAACCTGTTACCATGCTGGATGATTCCACAAGGGTGGGATAAACTCAATAAGCAGACAAAAATCAAGGGATTGATATTGATACAAGAAACACTGCCAGCATGTTACCCTATATCATATAATTTCTCCTTCATACCTAAGAGTGTTCCAACAAGGAATACAATTGTAGTTATTTTTAATTCTACAACACAAGGTACCTATTCTTATCCAGATTTATCTTCACATACGTTTGAATGTGATATTAGCAAAGGACTAATAGTGCAATAATAACAGTTCGGTTAGAAAAAATAACTACAAGCAAACAGAAGATGCATCTGCCTTGTGAAATCACAGGAATATAAACAACTGTACATGAAGCTAGAACATGAGAGAACACATACTCAGATAGCAGCTTATTTCCCAAACACAGCTTTAGCCTGATATGTATCACCTAAGCGTATAACCGATTTTTCTTGCTATTCTAAACTACTGAGAAACACCTCCTCCTGAAAATACACAGATTCCATGTGAACATCAGGAAAAAATTTTTTACTGTGAGAGTGACAGAGCACTGGAACAGGTTGCCCAGGGGGGTTGGGGAGTCTCCTACGTTGGAGATATTCAAGGCCCGCCTGGACAAGTTCCTGTGTGATGTATTCTAGGTTACCCTGCTCTTGCAAGGGGTTGGACTAGATGATCTTTTGAGGTCCCTTACAACCCTTGGGATTCTGTGATTCTGTGATTATATTACAAATGCGCTCACCACAGTCAACTCCAATGCTTGGACAGCATCTTTCTATTACTTATTTAGAGCATCCTGGGGAAGTCAGTGAAATAAATAACAAAATTGTGACGGATGTTAACTGCCCGGAAAACAGAAAGCAGTCATTAAAACTGCACTATATAAAACTCCCGGAAACTTTGAATTTTTTTTAGATTAAACTTCCCAAGTACACCCAGCTCTTCTCACCCTCTTTCCACAGGGACCAAGGTGCAGCAGGACAGTGCCAGCCATCACTGTCAGGCACAGACTGTTCCCACCCCTACCCAGGGCTTGACAGGCGCAACCTCTGATTTAGTTTAGCTCTGCCTAGTGGGAGGTTTCCCTGCACCTAGCAGGGGGGTTAGAACTAAATGATCTTAAGGTCCTTTCCAACCCTAACTATCCTACGATTCCCCCCGTTTGATGGTTTTGGGGATCCACAAAATCCACAAGTCCGTACCACCACGATGCAGGAAGATGAAATATGAGGTACTGCTGCAGCAATCAACATCTGGATTTACACTTGCAACAATTCTAAAGCTCAGATAAGTCCAAACCAAGCTGTTAAAAACCAGCAGCTTCTCTGGTTCATTTCATGGTCAGACATGTAGATTATATTACTCCCCATGCCTGGCAATTATACTATACTAAGCAATTAAGCTATTCTGTGGAACTGTATGGTGTTTTCAAGCAAAGTTGGACAGAATGCAAATAATTTTGTTTGGACTGCCCACATCACTTTTAACATGCAAAGCACAGGATGGCAATTCTTGCTCGTTCCATTCAGCACGTTGTTCCATGGTCTTCAGCCTTTTCAAACAAACAGCTGTAATTTAAATGCTCTTGGCTGGCAATTCTTTGTTGTTTTTTTTTTTTTGTTTGTTTTGGTTTGGTTTTTGGTTTGTTTGTTTTGTTGCTGGTTTTTTGGTTTTGTTTTTTACAGTGGCACCCAGTTTATTATTCAACATTTTAGTGGTACTTAAGATACACACGATCAGAGAATAAAATATCCACAGAGTCCTAGAAATCCTAATCATCACATACTAAGTAGCACAGATTTTAATAGGTCACCTGAAAATGTAAAAGGCAAGATGAATTAGAACCCTTTTATAATTATATTCCATTAATAGACTCCTAACAGTCACCATTCAATAATAATCTAATAATTTACAGATACTCAAAATAGTCTGTCAGATTAAGCATTTAGAACTGCAGCCACAGGCTTAAAGTGAGCAAGCTATCCAAGCTAAGAGCATCCTTAGAATTTCTTGTTAAAGACTACAATGAGGAAAATACTTCACATAAATATTTTTGACTGGGGGTTAGTGACTTCTCCTCTAGAGACACACTATGGAAGGCATTCATGGTAATTATTAAGCTTCTGGTTTAGGTACCTCTGTTACTTGCCTAAATGCAGGTGGGCTTTACTCAGGTGAAATGTGCCTGACAATTATTTGGTTTACTTCACTATGAGCTACAGTTACTCATAGACTAGTGAGGAACACCACCAGATCATGTTCTGATAATTAACCAGAGCTACCTGGTTCTGTACTACCTTTATTATCAACACAAGTAGCTCTCGAAAAGTTTACACTGACACGATTTGAGGAAGCAGCCAGCATCCTCAAGCCCTCTGAGGCCTCTTCCCAGTATGGCTATAATAACTAGCCCATACCAATAGCCTTACAATGGCATCAAAAAAAAACTTGCCTCTAATGATGAAAGCTTCTTAGCTTTCTTTGTAGTCTTTTCCTACAGGGAGAAAGCATTTAGGGTTTCTGTATGGGTCTAACTGCAAACATAATGATCAGGCACACAAAGAGTTATCAGGAAAAGAAAATGATGTTGACTCTTAGAGGATTTGAGAGCAATGCCAAAGAGCAGTGCTTTTAGCCAGCATTCAGAGTAAGAAGCCAATATCTGTTCTCTGCAGACATGTATGATAGCAATGCCATAGAAAGGCTTGCCTGCAACAGATAAAAGCAGCCTGAGAAGGCAGCTGATAAGCCAACAAAATATCTCTAAGCAGTGAAGCTTGCCTACAGAATTATGTCTTACGATGCAAAATTAATTCTCATCCAAACAGCAGTAAAACTGGTCCAAATACACTCCTGATGCACAGCAATGCAAAAAAGCTGCAGTGTATACAGCTCTCTCTAATCAATTCAGTTGTTTACTCAGATTAAAAGTGACCAAATATGAACAAGTCCAAAGATGATACTTCATTGGTTAAGTGCATTTTTTATTATTTCTGTAAGTGGTGTCATCCTATCCTCTACATCTCTGCAAAGAGAAAAAAACCTCTTCAGTGCAGGATGCTATGTTGGAGTCATCACATTATCAATGAGGACAGAATTAGAATTGTTTGCATTGCTCCTGGCTCTAGCCAATACAAATTAAAATATTTGTTTTCAGATTTGTACACATGAAAGAAAAAAAAAAGGGGGATGGGGGGGAGGGTGGAATCTGATATTTACACTCCTGCAATGCTGTTCTACAGAGCACAATGCTGATTGTGTCTCTACATCATCAGACTGAATGCATAGGTTAACAGTGGCTCACATAATGATTTAGCAAGTAAAGTTAAAAATAATAAATATATATATGTGTAAAAGGAGACTGTTCTGGATCCTAATATTCTCAGAAACCATTGCTTTAACTGGTACAGCAACTCAAATCCTTTTGGCTCTCTCAAATCCTTTTCATCTTTCATAGCAACCTATATCAAAAGGCTGAATGCTGTGCAGGCTATGCACAGAATTTAGAGCTATTAGTGTCAGTTTCATTTCAAACTTGGAACCAGTACCAGACAGGAATGCCTTCTCTCTTCCATCATCTAATTCTTTGGCCATTAAGCATGAGAGATAAAGACAGCATAAGAAAGGGAATACAACGTATATTTTTTTTACAGATCCTCCAGTCCAGCCTTTTACTACAGTTTCTCTGAAAGATTTGATGTGAAGGATGATAGTTTTCTTGCAAGCACGGTACTCTGTGCCAGAATAAAAAACTCAGCATCAGACCTAAATGAAATTTGGTTATCTTACCCAACTCTGTACTGCTGTATACGCAAACATTTTAGCGCTATATAAAATGTCTACATTTCAAGGTACCTTACAGCACTTCTGCAGAGGTGCTGCACTGGACAAATTCCACCTTGAATAGTTACTTTGGTTCTGTCTCTAGTTTCAGTGGGATATTTCTCCATTTCTGTCCAAAATCGTTTTGAATGTTCCTCTCTACTGTTGAAGTAGATACAATGTCTCCTCATGAAAACAGTGCAGTGTATTTTTCAGATTTGTGTTTGGGAAACAATAGGAAGAATGAATATTCCTTTTTTATGTACATGTTAAATAGTTTGCCATATTTGTAAACTTTATAATTAAAGTGTAATTATGTATTAGACTGCATGTGCAACAAAAGAGCTACCTTGGAAAAAAGGAAAGGCACATACTCTGCAGAACCTGCCAACAATTCAGATCAGATATAAGAAAAAAGACAGCCCTGAGCTGCAAGTGAAGGGAAAGACAGAACACATATTCTCATATCCTAGGTATACTATGGAAAGAGTGGGCAAGAAAATACGATTTAATCAAAAGAAGCAAGGACATCTATGTGGACCTTAAATAGTTTTCTTGCATAAGGAAACTTTTCAGTTAATGGGACAGAGAAATTTATGAGGCTCTTGAGAAAGAGAAAGACTAATTGAAAATAGTAGAGAGCTTGCATACCTTTGATATTTTGTTTCCTAGGGAGCTATTAAGCCTTCTTTTCTGTTGCTTTTAATTTTTGACTGGCATGCTGGAAAAAAAAAGATTCAACTGATCTGTGCCTGAGCAGTGGCTGTTCTGGGATTTCTAGTCACCTACAGCTATTGCTCTATCCAGAATGCCAAGACACCTGCAACCCTAGACAAACTACCAAATACTTCTTTTTGTCCACTTTACAAAATTTCCTGGAAGAAAAAGGCGGTGTGGTTCTGGAAATACTTATATATATGGTAGCTCTATGAAAACTAATACATCTGGTATTTCTTAATACCTCACTTATGTTAAAACTTTGCTACCACTCCATGAATGGCAATGCTGTCCAATGGGAGATGTGTTCTCTCTGGTTCATAGGCTACGAGTATGAGAAACAGGAGCATGTGTAAAGTTCAACCTATATTGCTGTTTTCAGCAATGTGTATATTCAAGCACAAATGGCATACTGAGTTACTCTTACACAAAACCATTAAATTCACTTTCCCTACCTTACTGGAAATGAGGACTTATACTCCCCACTTTGATAAACCTAAATCCTTAAATCTTAAAAATACCATTACATCACACAGCCTCTCTTGTGAATTACTAAATAACTCCATCGGATCAAAGAGCCAGCTGCATTTCAGAACCAACTTAACTCTATTCCTGTTAAAAGCGATAGAGGAAAAAAAAAATCATACCTATCTTTGCAGAACATATCTCTGACAATTTCACAGGCACTTCAAAAGTTGCCAATTAATTCTTTCAGTAGCTGTTTGGTAGCAGCCTTCTCAGGTGGATCCCATGCTTATCCCAAGAAATTACATATGGGTGCTGATTAACCATTGCAAGCAATGCTCCACTACACCTAGTGCCTCAGTATTCAATCCATATCCAGACTAGTCTCTTGGAATTAATTTGATTGATTCAGGTAAATATGTGGCTGAAAACAACAAACAGCTCCTTAAGACTGCAGAGCAGAGATACGGCTGACCAAACAGGACAGCTGTTTGAGAAGGAAAGGAAGAAAAAAAGAAAAGGGTGGAAGGGATGCAAAAGGATTATAAATATATTTTTTTTTTTACAGAAACAGAATCAAGTGGTAAAAAAAATGTATTAAAATATTTGAAGACAAAAAGCAACAGTAGCTGGTGTTGTCTTAACCATGAAGTAAAAAGATGACCTTTAATGGTGGAAGCTTATTAGTCTTCACAATCACAGAATCACAGACTTGTTTGAATTTGAGCTGGGAAAGACCTTCTAGGTAAGTTAGCTTCCTGACCTGCCAGTGAAGAATAAATTGCTACAGTGTATTTTCTAATGCTTTATTCTGGCATTACTTTAAATTCCCAAGTGACACAGCTCAGTGGTTCTTACAGGAGAATTTTAAACAACCCAGTAGGTCTGAATGCTCTAGGAAGTTTCTTAAAGGCGATGCACATCAAGTTAAATTTTAAGCTGAATTTTACTTTCTTCAAGCAGTGTGTACCAATCACTTCCATTGCAGGCAATTGCCCACTCCATGTACTTTTACATACTGATTGTACCCTCAGAGTTTTGAGCACAATCAAAAGTTTCTTCTGTCAATATGAATATCTAAGCAAACTCTTATTTAGGCTCAAGCTTGGTTTATCTAGTTCTTGATCCTCTCAAGTAAAACTCAAATATATCTTGAGAATACAAAATAGACAACTGCATATCATATCAAGATGTCAAAGCACTTTCTCAATTGTTCCCAAGAACCTCAAAGCTGAAAGTATACTCAAACATTACATTAAAAGAGCTTTAATTAAAAATAACATGAGGCTAGAAACAAAGGAATACCTAGACAGCCCTACGCTTTACTGAAACTGTGTAACAACAAAGGGTTTGAGGTAGTATTTAAGAAATAATCACTATGGGAAGTACATGGATTTGTGTCTACTTAGAATTGAGTACATATCCACTTTTGAACGTCCTAAATTATGTCTCAAAACAGTAAGGTGCTCAAAGTACAATGTCACACTCCACTTGTAAACAGATTTGCATCTCTAGGAAGAACAAAGTACCCAGTCTCTGTGAGACCATTATGGGTGGGATTCATCTGAGCAAACACAGATGCTTAAGTCTGAACTAATGACTCAGTGGTCTTTCTGTAATTTGAGGAAATAAATAGCCATTTTTAGACTGGAATTCTCCTTATCCAAAGTAGCTTAGATGAATCATGACCTAAAAATGCCTACTGACTGCAGAAAGACAACATTTTAACTATATAGGGCTCAGACCTTGATGACTGATGTGTGAAATCAGGTGAAAGGAATCTCTTCCTTCAGACCACACTTCTTAAGGGAAAGAACACAAGGTTGATACATTCAAGCAAACGTTAGGAAGTCATAAAAAAACCCCAACAAAAACTGAGCACATTAATACATCTGATCCAGCCCTGCTGAGGCAATTCTATACAAGTAATCTACCAGCCTTTAGCCTCTCCTCAAAGTGGAGAGTGGTGTCTTACTGTGGGAACACCTTCTGATCTTTTCTGGTTTGTTTCGTCGCAGCTGAAATTTTGCTTGCTCCTGCAAGCGAGCTACTCTAGGGGAGCTATGGATCTGCTTCTTTCACAAAAGTTGCTTACAACAATTTCTTCACTGAGAGCTATTCCTCCTCTTCCTTAGAAGGTGAATTTTGACTTGGCAAACAGTTTTTCGAGAGTCTTACAAAAACTTACCTGATTCCTTTTCAATAGGAAAGGTACAGATACACCTCTTGAATACTCCAAACCCTATCCTGTTTATTTACATTAAATAAAATATATTGTATACCTACACAAATCAATGAAAAACCTTGTGAAGACAAAAATAGGCATTTCACTATTTTCTTTTGAATGTTTGAAACAGTTTTGAGGGTCTGCCCCTTAATATGCAGGGTATTTTTTTTTTTTGACAAAATCTTTCTTAGTAGCCTTAACTTGTCCTATTTCTGTAACATAACACCATGAAGATCTTTTCCTTTTTGCATTATAGAAGCTACCCACCCAGAAAAATAGCAGTAACTGTGACAATCCAATGACTTCTATCTATGTAGATACCACTCCCTATATCTCAGTAATATGGATTCTTGACCTAGCTACACATTCTCTCCTCACCTATATCCCGTGTTTATATTTAGAGATTGTGACATTTTTTGTTACATAGATCACAGAAATTTCAATCAAAGGCTCTACCTAGAATATGTTTTATAACATCATTTGTAATACCTTCCATTATACTAACGTTGTCTCTAGCATTCTTTTTCCTCATTTCTAAGCACTTTTTAACATGACAGATTTTCTTCAGATCCTGAAAGCAAAGCAGTAACAGTGAATTGCCACTTGTTACTCCACTTTATCCAAGTTAATTATAAGATCTATTCTTTAGAGAGCTTTACTTTTCCTGCTTTTTGTCCCCAAAAGGGATTTAACCAACCTTGAAATATGAATTTTTTAGACTGTTCTTAAAAGCAAGAACAACTGTAAATATGACACTGTTTCTAGCCTTACTAATGCAACTATTTACATTTACATCAGAGGTTATTTCAGTGTGAAATTCACCTTGTGAAAAGGAGTAGCAGAAGACATCCATACCACTGATGATAACTTTAGCTTGTCCCTAAATTCCAGACAACACAAGTCTGATTAAGACATGGGCAACACTTTGTATTCCAAGAAGTACACTTTCACAGTCCATAGTCTGTCTGTTTCAGACAAACTCTGAGCTTTGCTAATTTTTTACCGTTCTAGGAACAATGTATTAATCCTCTCTTAAAAATACCCTAAACTGCATGTTCTTGCATTGCCATAATAGAATTTTCAGATTAACGAATCATTACAATTTAGTACTAAGCCTACAAAAATATATTTAAATATAAGCACTAACATTTACAGAGCAACAAATACTACCTTTGAGAGCCTTTCCTCAAGGAATCTAGAGAACAATACAGTGAAATCCCCCCTCCCTCTTAGTATCACAATGGCTACACATAAAACGCTGATCTACAACTCACTAGGTCTGAAAGCTTACCAGGGGGTATGCTCCTCTTTTTAAACAAACACATGTTCCAGCTCTTCAAAAAGTGCAAAAAAATTTACTAAGTATGCTTAAAACATGCAGTAATTAAAGAAAAAAGAAATGCCAGTTAACAGTGCAAACAATTCGTATTTTCTCTGTTGAGACGGCTGTCATGTAATTTGCCCTCCCAATTATTAAAACGTGACTCGTCACAAACATGCTGCTGCATTAGACCACAAATGTGCACTGCTTGCACTGCTGTATTTACATCTAAATATTGTCAGTCACCCAGATGCTATTGGTAATCATGATACAGAACATGTATCATTCAAAAGATAAACAAATGTCAAGGTCAGAGACCATCTGCACTGACAAAACAAGCACAATTATTTCATATGATCAAACACATGAGAACTGAGTCTATTAAGGGATGTGAACAGTGTTTAGCTGGATAATAGCTGCATCTCATCTATATAACAATCTGAATTTACCATTACCACTATTATCAATCACAGAGCATGTGTGAAATAACCCCAAAAGAAAGATTTAGCAGCTGGGCTGAGTATGTATTTTAAGAAAATCTGGTTTCTGAAATTATGAACTCTAATTTAATAATTTGATCACCAGATGCTCAGACTGCAAGAAGATTGAAACAGTCCGCAAAATGCACTATGTACTCTATTACAGAAACAATATCTACTGAAAACCTTTCTGCATTAATCACATTGTGTAATTGTCTACAAATATTAAGGAGTTTCACTCTAAAAAGATGTCCAAATCATTTTCTACAGCCAATAACATTTCAGAGTAAAAGAGTAATTCTGAATAATTACTGCAGCTAAAATATAGCACAGAATATATGTACATAGAACATTATTGTTATGCACAAAAATACCCCACTTTTTTACAAACTCACAAATTCAATCACGGCTACTACATAGCACACACAGAGATCTCAGATACAATATCTCAATGTCTAGATTTACTTCAACTGCATTTACATAACTAAGCCTAACTTTTAATTGTTTAGATGAAGCAGCCGAAACAACCTCAACTGAAATAAAGACTGTTACAGTTACTACTGCATAATACTAACAAACACCTTGAAATACTAGCACAATATCGATGTGTTTTTAAAAGTAGAGCATTGCATCCAAGATTCAGCAAATTTATACAAAGCAACATGATACGAATGAGGTCTCATTTTATCAAGGCTTATACATACCATGTATTAAGAATGCATAATTTTTCATCTTGCCAGTGCAAGATTCTGCATGAAAATCCTGCATTATTACTACTTACATATTTCTACCTTCTTGATGTTTGTATTTTAAAAACAATAACAAAACAACACAGAAGTGGAGGTTAGGATTAAAGAAAAGGCTCAGAAAACAATGTATCTACCCAAGGAGTGGATCACATTGCACTGATAGAAATTTAACAGTTCTTCAGGAAGCATAATGAACAGCCTTATCTCAGGAGACCTCTGCTCTCTACACACATCAAAAATGGTGACAGCACATCCTTCACAGAAACCAATACCAGGAGGAAAGTGCACTGCCTGAGACAGTTAAACCTACGGCATGTTAGATGCCTGCTGTCATCAGAGACAAGTATTACCACGCAGCCTACCAAGCTAGCTCAGAGACTGCAATTCATACAGAGAGACCTTTCTCAGATTCCTCAGGAACACAAATCATAGAACATCTCCATTTAATCTGAGCATGTTTGCCTTTACTAGCCTGGCAGCCCACTGCCTAATTTCCCATACCACTGTATCACTGAGCCAAGTCTGGCCTTTTCTTGGCAGGTGGTGGGGAGTTGCACAGGCAGGGAAGGCAGCCCCCGGGAGTAGAAGGGAATACACAGCTTTATCCTGCCAGATTAGAAGTGGCATTGATTGGCTGCGAGACTATTATTTGCAGGCGTCCTCTGATAGATGTTGGATCTCTAATACTGAGTCCTTGAGTACAGAAAGAAAAGGGAAAGCTGTGAAATACTGGGGGTTACAGAAGCATTTGAATAAGCATTCTCCAAAACAAAAAAAGAAAGAAAACCACCCTAACTCAGAAACTGTGCTTTTGCATGCACAACATTCCTAGATAATAGGAAACAGAACACCATCTTTTGCACAAGAATCATCATGAAAATTCATTACCTGGTCAGTCAATATAACTGAAGTAAGCGAAAGGCTATGTGCTGCACAAGAGCTTGAGAAAGGGATGGGTAACAACATTTTGTAGCAATAAAACATATTCCACTATACTGTAAACAAATACTAACAAAAAAAACCCACAAACAAACAAAAACAAAAACAAAAACAACAACAAAAAAAAAAACAGCCCCAACTGTCTCAGCTAGATATTTCTATGAATAACTTGTCAGTAAGTTCAAATTGTAGTCTAGTATTTACAGTCTGGAGGAACTGATTCTTACTGCTATAAGATAGGCATTAATCCACTCAGTGTTTACCTATACTGCATAAAGTGCTATTAGAATTCAAATGCAGTGCTGGACAACCAAGCTAAACATCAACACCTTCACTGGAACTGTTACCTTCTGATTTTACTTTATCTCAACCAGTACATGAAACAAACAACAGCAAGAGCATTACCAGGCTCTCTCCTGGTGAGCCATAAAAGCAACTGTTATTCACAAGTTAAAAATAATTCAAGTTTAAAGCCATTTTTAAAAAACCTGGTTAAACTGTTATGTTCTCTGTGTTATGAATGCACTTGTTTCCCCTGAACATGGCTAGTCATTTGCAAGCGCAAAGAAAAACTGTCATGGCTCCTCTCCCCCACCCCTTTTTCTTCTTATCCCTTAATCAAATGAGTTAAAACAAATGAACAGCGCATTTTCATGTCTGCCTCATCAAAATAGGAGTAACAAAGATAGTTGATCTGTGCAGTTTACCACAGATGTTAGCAGCAGAATGAAGCAAAAATGCAGAGACCTGTATTATAATTTATGATTTGAAATTGTTTTCATTAAGCACCTACAGTGACATTTGTCTGCATAATATTTTCAAGAACAAAACACAATCAAAACAATGCCAATGTTTTATAAGCAACATACTTTCTGTTCCAGCTTCCATAATCAGGCTAAGAAGCATCTTCACAGCCATTTGCATTTACAAGAACACAATTTTTTATCTCTAGGTGAAATGGCTAAATAATTACTGGTGGTGACCATGAGATTCACATTTCATCACCTTGGTTTGTGAGCTCTTTCTTTCCTTAACATAAAAGTTGCCATTGCTATGAATAAAACATTTAACACCATGCTCTTCATTAGTACAGAATGAAAATTGAAATGGAGAAACATTGTCTCCATCCTGTCCACAGCAGGCAAACATGCACTGTAAAAAAGCTACCATCACAAAAGTAGGTATTAACTGGAAGTTTTAGCAGAGCCAAGAGGCGAGCTGGAAGCTGGAGGCAAGCCATCTAGGACAGGGCAGAAAGCACCAGTGGGATAACTTGCCATACTGCTACCCACAGTACATATGTTCTGTTGGTAAGGGATCAGGCAGCGCTGTCAATCTGGCACCTCAGAGAAGCCCTAAGTTATCTTGCACAAGTATTTTAAAATAGCTCGCTGCTTTCATGATAAATAACTTTTCATATTTTCCATTTATATCATGCTTTTCACCAGGCAATTTTTGAGCAGTTAATATTAATTAGCTCTCAAAAGGCTCCTATGAAGCATTTCAAGAATAGAGACAATCATTTCACCCACACTTCTATCCTCTGTGGCACAATGTGACAGCTTCCATAAGAGCAAAATATAATAATGGGGAATCTAAAGCTGCTGAGGGTAAATTTTCTTAAGCTCAGACTTTCAAAGCCCCATTCAAGGCCCCAGCTGGGTTCCCGTGGGCTCCTTTGAAGATTCTAGCTTTCCTAATGAACCCAAGGCTCTTTTTTCAAAGAGAAAACAAAAATCTCAGTTTTATTAAACCCTATTAAAGCATATACCTTTGCCCCCATCCTTGTTTTTTGGATTGGGGGGGTAGGGTGGGGAGGATATTTGAAGGTTGTTTACAGTACTTATGTTTTCTTTGTTCCCCATTAATATTTGCCACTCTCCTACTTTCTAGAAGGGTAACCCATATCTCCAATTTAGCATTTTCTATTTTTCTTTATGTAAAATTAAAAATTTGAAATTAAGATCAAATAAAAAACCAGGATGGGTTAAGAATAATGGAGGAAACTATTGCAAAACTGTATTTCCAACGTCTGAAAAATGCATAGTTAAACAGTACCTGTCAGGTAGACTGTAGGCAATATATTGCACAGTTGGTTTGCATTTAAAGGCTTGATGTACAAGCAGCAATAATTATAGTTACTTGTTATTAAGACATATTTTCTTGTTTATCTCTGATATTATGGCACACTAAGTCTACTTTTTAAAGTGGCAAACATTGCAGACTTCAGCTTAAGCACAAGGAAGTGGATTAGAAAATCAACAGGAAAGGATTTCAGGCTCCTCAGAACAGCAAAATATGATTTGAAAACATCTAATATTGCATAGATGAGTTATCAGTAGTAAAAGGAGTAGCTGATGCTAATAACTAAGTTAAATTAGTAAAATAGCCAATTAAAATGTCATCTTTAATTAAAATGCCAATTAGAGCAAAAGGTTATTAAGATACACGTCAGTCACTAAAAAGGATGCATCCTAATTCTTTTACATCATATCCTCTAACAGTAGGTTTTTACCCATAATAAAGCTAGGCTCTCATTGACTTACTTTAAAACACTTGCCATTCAAACTATTCCAAAAGTAAAAAATTAATAGTGCTACACCACAAAAATAAATTAACCAAAATTTATGACAGAGAGATATCGAACACATGAGAAAATGAAAGAGCAAATATGCTAGCCCGAGGGTAGCTTGGTACAGAAGCTGATATGAAATGCAGACCTTCTTTCCCAGCCCCCTGCCTTTGGAAAGAAGTCTTCCTCAGGTTTCAAAGCTCACGTAATGAGGAGGCAATAAAACACTATAATCTGCTAATGCCTATTACCACTACTTGCAGGACTTCCTCTCCCTTCAATTAACCCACATCACATGGATCACACCATGGTTTACTAGATGATGCACAGGGATAAGGATGGCAATTACACTACAATTGACATAAGATAATAACACAGGCAGTAGAAGCAGAGCAATGATACTTCCAAGAACCCCTGTAACTGGAGTTGAGATATTATAATGACAGTTCTAATAGCACTAGGTCAGTGGAAAAATATCTGGATTTCAAGCTTTCAAAAGCAGTGTTCTGGCTTGACCAAAAGCTCGTAATTCTGTGAGGGAATTACACATACACATATAAAGTAGTCCACCGATCTGTTATCATGCTGCCTTCCTCTTCTTTCCTTAAACCCAAAATTTAGCAAAAAGAAACATAATCCATAAACTTCATAAACAAGTCTGAAAACAGGTGTACAAACAGAAAGCAGCAGCTAAATGAACAGTTATGCACATATACATAACTACTTTTTTATAACTGGCCATTTCTTTGATTTCATCTCAACCTAGCCTTCCTCTGCTTCTCCACTCAATTTCCTTATGCTGCTTCATTTAATGATCTCACTAGACAAACACAATTTATTTCATGAATACGTGAGCCAACTAATCTGTTCACGGACTAATCAGCCTTACCTCCCACAGCATTACCTTCAAGGGTGAAGAATCTACAGGTAAGATTAACACTACTAAAATGAGGTAATATTACTAAAATTAAAGATTAGATTATTCAAACTGTCTCTATAGTTTTCTCATGAACCATGAAAAACAAACAAAGGAGCATACTTGGTACCTATTCATCACTTCTGTTTACAGCTTCTCCTCTCCTATAAATGAATTTAATCACTATGCCGTACTTCTAATACACAATATTTATTAGAAAATTCATAAATCTCATACTCCTAAGGTGGTTTTTTGGTGTTGGGTATTTTTTGTGTTATTGTTTGGTTTACTTTGTTGGGTTTTGCTGGTTTGAGTTTGGGTTTTTTTGTTAAGCAGATTTTGGAATGACTGTTTTGTTACACTTCTACTTAAGAAAAACACAGCTATATTCCAGAATGTTATGAACTACTGAGAGAAACTTTACCACTTTTCATATAAAAATCTGCAGATCAGTCACTGACAATGCTGTAACCCATTTGTTATGTCTTCTTCCATATTGCCTGTTGGCATTCAATCTACCCTTTGATGATGAAAGATGCAAACTGAAGAGGGAGACCTAAGAGGTTTACATTCCACTTAGTTCTGCCTGCTGAAATTCAGCCATGGGGACCAAATCTGTGTGATGTGCTCCAGCCCCCCAGCCAGGCCATCAAATGTCAGAGAGGTTTTATACCGTATTATCTGCAGGAAAATAAATAAGTGAGATTAGAAAGCTGCCTGGAAGTTATTACTATAGTCTCAGAAAATTGTTTTCTGAAAGGCTCATAAATTGACTATTAATGGTCAGGTCACTCTGATAGCTCTTTAATAGTTGGGTCAACAACTGAAAAAAGAACTTAATTTTTTTATCTTTACTATTGACTTTCTTTAGCAGATGTTTTCTGAGCACTGTAAAAGTCTTTATATTCACTCAGTAGCATCATTGTACTTAATCTGTGTTTCATGGAGTTACACTGGAAGTTCAGAAATTGGCCAATTCACAATACTGAAAATAGCCCTTTCAAAACTATGGTCACTTCAAAACAGATGCTCCAGTTTCTGGTGTCCCTAAATTAAAGACTAAATCTTCCAACCTAGTCCAGCACAAGGAAGCAGAGCAGAATTGGGCTTGCAAGTAACTGTATGCTACGATACGTTACAAGGTACAAGTCCTTTAGTACTATGTTTCTTTAGGTGATAAATTGTAATGACTACCTTAATGATGACTAAACTGAATATTGGTGACTAAGCATATGAGCCATTTTTAATTGCTGTAATAGGAAGAATAAAACCTAAAAAAACACTAACATCTGACTACAAACAAGAACAAGGTAGCATTACTGTAAATATACTTGCACTTCACTATTTTTGGAGTGCTCTGCAGTGAAAATAGACAGGACAAGAGCTGTTTAAGATCAGAAAGTTTCAGTATCTAACAGCACATTGAAGGAAGCGCATCAAAGCAGGCTGCAAAGGCTAAATAAAACTTCAGTACATCAGAAACTTCCCAAGAGGAGAAAGCAAACAAGCTATACCAGTAGAAGTAAAAGATCAAGAACAGAACCATTGAGTAAGGAAAAAAAAAAAAAAAAGGCAAACAAACCAAACAGAAATCCAGAAAACTCCACAAGAGTAAAATATGCCAAATCTTTTTGACATAGCTGTCCTTGTTTTCCACTAAATCAACTGATCCATCATTTGCTGAGTTATTATAATGTTCTTACTAGCAGAAGACCACTAAGTCTGAGTTAGAATGGAAGCAAGAATTACTAGTTAGGTTTAAAATATTTATTTAGTAGATCTAGAACTAGCAGGTTTGCATTGTTGCTTTATATAGATTCTATAGTTTATCTTGAAGGTGACCATGGTAAATAACAACATCCTGCCTCTCCAGATTACTAAATTTCCAGCTCTCAAGAGAGCAAAGGAAAAAGAACTGGGAAAAAGAGTTGACATCTACAGAAACACAAATCAGCGAAGGGAAAATCAGACAATACAGCTTCTGACAGTGAAGTAATAAGTGCACCAAAACATAGGAAATGAAAAGGATTAGAGATACTGGAAGATGGCAATTTTGGGGCTAGTGTTAGGATCCTACAAATTTAGGATCCCATGCTACACATAAAAGTGTATGTATGTGCATATTAAATATACCTTATTTCATTCTCAGTCTCAGGTGTTGCTTCTTCAGAAAGGGTAAGATAATGCACTACTATGAGGATTTTACAGTCCTGTTTATTGCCACATGGAAAGCTAATCAACCCTGACTTCATGAGCTGCAGTCTGGTCCTGGGAAACAAGTTTTTCCCATTCTTTCCTCTGTTCCATAAATCTGCATCATTTCATCCCCAGAGCCCTATTCACCTGTACAGAACAGATTACTTTTCCAGCTTTTCTTTTTGACTCAGTAACCCTCTGGTGCTATCCATCTCTCCTGTAAGCCATTTTATTCCATCATGCAGGTATGCTTGCTGAATACCCATAAACATGTACTTTTAAAGGCCTAAACATAGGTAAAGACTCATCACTCTACTTGCCTGTGTCAATGAACACACCTGAGAATAGGGCACCATTGAAGAAATGTACAGAAGAAGAATGTTTAAATCTTCACTGATTGGTTTTTAGTTTGAGTTGCTGCTTGAACTGCTTTATACCAGTTTCTTACCAGGTAACACTCTGTACTATGTTAGCATAGGACTAATCATTTTAAATCACATTCTTTTCACATTACCACACTGCTACTGCCGCCACTTAATGACAGGCATTTGATTTGTATATCCAACCACACAGTCCTACCGTCACAGTACATCTCCAGTTAATCAGTGACATCCCCGCTCTGGCCATCAGTCTCCCCATGCTTTGGGAAACAGAAAAACACCACAAGTCTATCAGAGTTTCTCATGGTCCTCATATGTACTGAAAACAGTGGACTAGGGCCCAGCTCAGCAGAAAAAATATTCCAAAACCAAGTATAAGAGGAAAAAAAAAATAGTGTTTCTTCCAATACTCTATATATTTTCCTGTCACAGTGATATTTTTAACTTGATACAGCCAATAGCCTTGTTTAGGAAAATATGTAAAATGACTTTGTTTTCAGATGATGATGACCCTTATCTGAAAGTTCTTCAAAACTCAGCCTAACTTCTGCTACACAAGAACATACACAACTACACTACACCTCAAAGGCTTTGTGTCAGGCAAATCATCAACACTGTCCTGTCTTTCAACCCTCATCATAGCTTCTCTGCTTCAAAAGCCCATGCTGCCAACCTGGACTATGGCATATTTATACTTTTACTCATTGGAGACTTCTCAAAGAGTTTGCTGAAGATAAACATCCTGAAGACTCCAATATCTAGATGAATTTGACAAAAACATCCTGGAAAACTTCTGAATAAGAAAAAATTGATTAAGAATGTTAAGGTCACAGAAGGAAGGAAAAAGAGACATTTTAGCTGTAAGTGATTCAAGTACAGCTGAAAAATTAAGCAGCATAATGTACAACGTAGAGCCTGAAGGACTGGTATTGTTTAGTCTTGACTTAATCACACATGATTTGTATTGTCTCCCTGAGCAGTTATGTGCAAAACTGAATCAAGCTGTTTTGACATGTTTATTATTGTAAGGATAAAAAGTCCCAAACACAAAAGAAGAATATTAAACCCTGCAACGTGACCACAGGCAGCAAAGGTAACAGCACAACAGTCTACCTGTGAGAACTCTGCATCTCCAAGACTGTCTCCACTTTTCTCTCCCCATGAGGGCATCCAAAGATGCTGTCTGCTGCCTGCACCAGTCCCATGATTACAACTGATGGATCATGGGTCCTCATGATGGACAAAATCTCTACTGCTTGACCACCAGCTGCACTCTTTTGACAGAGTAATCACTCCCAGACTGAAATGAGGAGGGTTCGCCATTTGGCATCTTGGTTCTAGGAAACTCAAAATTCAGCTACCAAAAAGTAGCTTATCTCTAACAAAAGACCAGTACTTTGCAGGTTGTAAGTTCAGCTCTACATTCCCCCGAGTCACAACTGTAGCCATTAGCAGCATCTTCTTTTTGCAACATCATTCTCCTGGGAAATTAATTAAAAGTCTATACTGAGACTTGCTGAATTTCAATCTGGATAGTTTCCCTCCCTCCTCTTCCCCCATCTCCACTGGGGAATTACGACAAAATTAAAGAAAATAATTTTAAAGAAAAGTCAGATGTGATGCACCCCAGATGTTAATACTTCCCAGAAAATCATCATAGAGCAGTTTATTCTTCACAAGTTAACAGTTATATAAAGTATAAGGGGCACACTAGTACTATCAAAAGCTTCTCAAATAATAGTAACAAAGTAAATTAAGGTGACAGCTCTATATTGCTGCAAATGTTCAAAAACTTAGTGTTAGCAATAAAGTTATGTGTTGCCAGGATAGAGTTGTGTCTTCTCATAATGTATACTTATGTAATTGGCATAGAGGAATTTTCCAGAGGCAGCCTGTGACAGCTTACTTGAGAATCAAAAAACATGTATTACATGACAAAGTTGCTAATAATGGCATCATCCTACAGGCTGACAAAGATGTTATTCATTTATTGTCCATTACACACTAGCTGGATGATGCTTGCTAGCTCCAAAGGAGAAGAATATCTGTTTATATTCTTACAAGTAAGACATTAACAGTTTAAAAATTCTTATTAATTGTGCAGTGAACTATCTGAGCATAGTGCTGACTTGTTCTTTTAATTTCAGATAAGCATAAAGCTGCATTTATGTACTCAGAGTGGTTTTCATGCTGGGGTAAGCCAACAAATTTTCACATGATCTCTACTAGAGAAGAATCCAAGAACAAAAATGAAAACAAAATTCTCAACAGAAATTGATTTGTCTGCAAGAATGTCTCTACAGATCTTCAAACTTATAACACATTCTTTGTAGCTATCACTGTATTTCCTTACCAACTATACTCATCAACTACAAACTACAACTTGAGAAAATACCTATCAACGTTTTACTTCTATGTAGTTAAGCATATAAATGAGAACTCATTTCTTATGTTTTTATAAATAAGTGTATACAGCAATTACAGTCAGAAGTAATTGCTCTGTCATTCAGGAAACAAAACAAGCAACCAAAAAAATCGCTACATGTTCAGACATGCATTTGTAGAGGAAGGAGAAATAGCAGCTGGTGCTTTGGGAGGACTCCTTTTACAGTTCACATGGGATATGGAGCATGAAAAGTAACAGGTCCAGCAATCAGCTGAAAATAAGGATGTAAACAAACTTCCACATTCTTCTGTATTGCCATCTGCATTTCATATATCTGTAATGCCCCACTGCATGACAGTTGGTTTAAAACATTCAAAACTTGCCTATGTCGTAACACTTGGAGGATTAAGCCCCTAAAAGATAAAAATTCAGTGAAAAATAGCATAGCTCTGGAGAAAACACTACTATTTTTCAATCTATTAATTTTAAGCACAAGAATTATCATCCTTTTTGAAATATTACAGAATTGTTTTTGTTTAAGACTTTTGGAAACATTATAAAGAGACAGTTCCAGGAACAAGTAGTTCCAACCAGACACAGACCCGTAAACCAAATGCATACATTCTGAAGTGAAAATAGAACCCATACAGGTTTAACATGTAACTTAGCACTTGCAAAGACACATACATATATAAATATGTAACAGTCAAATGAAAAGAGGGTATATATCTCACCAGTGCTCAGCAGAGACACAAAGTAGCAGCTCATCTTCAGAACTGAGATTTCTTTACGTTAACTGACAATAAAATACCATATGCTAGAAAAGTTAATGAATTTTGTATGACGTTCCAGAAAAGTTTGTGAATTTTTTGACAAATTATGTATAGAAATCTACCTTGCCTCTGTTTAAAAAATATACAGATAAACAACCCCGCATATACCATGGGTGTCTAGTTATGAAGACAAGCTTCCATGGCTGTACACTGCTCCCAAAGTAATCACAAGCAAAGAAATTAAATTCAAAAGATCACATAACATCAGTTTTGCAAACACTCCAAAATATCTGTGACTGACCACCATCAAAACCAACCCACTCGCACACGAAAAACCCCACTCAACCAAACAAAACTGATTCATTCAAACTTGTCAGACTGACAGCAAAAGTAGTGGCACATTCACTGAACAAAAAAGATACATTACTATCTTGTAGGCTGGAAACTTCTATAAAAATCTGCTAACATATGGAAGTCAGTCATACAAAAAAAAATTCTGATTAATCATATAATCACAGAATAGCTAGGGTTGGAAAGGACCTTAAGATCATCAAGTTCCAATCCCCCCTGTCATGGGCAGGGGCACCACACACTAAACCATGTCACCCAAGGCTCCGTCCAACCTGGCCAAAGAACTGAGAACTATAAGTCATCCATACTAGAGAGCTGTAAATCTTTTCATTGAATACCCACAGTTTTGTGTTAAACAGTAAAAGACCTCTTACAAGCTCAAGTAAAGCATATTCAAGTACCTAATGCTACTGCTGAGGATGAAAACCAGGAAGAAACTGCATCCAAGATAACACTGGTAGAAGCAAAAATAAACACTGCAATTGCAGTTGCCTCATCCACATAATAAAGCCAGGATGCAAACACAAGCTTAACCGATAAGGAAAATACCCACTCAAGGAGAAGAGAAGCATCAGAAATGTAAAAAAGTAAACATACATGTTAAATCAGAAGATTTTTTCCCCCCCAACTTTTAATATTTACAAATTTCTTTAAGAATTCATGTTACACTGACAAACTTAAAATGAAACTCAGTTTTATTCTGGCAGTGCTATGAAATACTGGAAGACTGCAAACATGAGTACAGATTACTGGGCTGCTAAGCAGGAAACCACCTACGTTTCTGTGCCATGAAACAAACTCGTGTGAGCCCAGATAATGCTCTCAGCAGCGGAGCTCACAGGGTCTTACAAAAGCAACATACCGCTACTTACTCTGGGAAGGGCAAAATCCCAAATGAATAGTGGTAAATCTAAAGTTCCTTGGAAATGTAACTCAAATGTTACAATGCAAGAAGATGTACTTGTAGAAAAGAAGATCACAGAAAAGTGCTGTAGTGTCTGTCTGGGAGAAAAGGACATGAGACTGAGGCAGTTTTCAACATCACATACTCAGAAATACATAAATAGGGAAAGCATGGTGGTGAAGAGGGTGATAATGAAGTGGCACTGCCATGACGGCATTACTCAAAAGCTACAATTTCTCCTCTCCAAGAAGACATTACTGAAACCTCTGCAGCTGGTAAGAGGATGCTGACAAAGTGACAGAGCCAAATGAGTAAGAAACATAGAATGGTTTCGATTGGAAGGGACGTGAAGTATGTTGATATGGACACTATGCAGTTGCAACCCTCCTGCCACAAGCAAGGCCACCATCCACTAGACCAGGTTGCTCAAAACCCTGTCCAACCTGGCCTTGAGCACTGCCAGGGATGGGAAAGCCACAGCTTCCCTAGGCAACCTGTGCCAGTGTCTCATCACCCTCACAGTAAAGAACTTCCTTTTATCTAATCTAAATCTCCCTTCTTTCAGTTTAAAACCATTCTCCCTTGTCCTGTCACTAAATTCCCTTGTAAAAGGTTCCTCTCCATATTTTTCTCAGCCTGAAAATCAGTTATCTGAAGCCATGTCCAATAGACAATTCTGTTGAGTTACTTCTCTTCAGACTTGCCAGACAGAACAGCAATTCACTGTTGTCAAGTGAACATGAGGAAGGAGCTCTAACAGCCTCACTGCTAAAGATCTGAGGAAGAGATGCAACTCCCAAGATCTTCTGTAAAGCCTGGAGCAGCAGTGTAAACCCTCCCAGCACACTGAACAGTTTTACCATTCATGTACCAGCTTTGAACCTGGGTGTGCAGAACAAAATACTTCTGTTGATTCACTGAGCACAGCATTGCCATGGGGCATGGAGATTGAAGTTCATAAGGAGGACAGTGCTTGCAAGGGCTCCTGCTGCCACCGACTTGATCTGCCCTGTCCAAAGACCATTCCCTAAATGTCCTGGAGAAAAAAACAACCAAACAAACCAACACGCAAACTGCACTGATGGTCAGGCTAAAGCAAGAAATCCAACTCCTCTCCAGATATATTACACATCCCGCTTGGTTTCTGTAACTTCGTGCTGCTACAGGGGTAGGTCTGGTATTTATCATTTTCCTGAGGCCTTGTGTTATTTTCCCCTTGGATTCTTTTATTTATACATTTACATGGAAAAAAAAGAAAAAAGAGAGAAAAAAGAAAAAACTGCCAAAGAGAGAGAAAAAAGAAAGACTGTTTCTGCACATAAACTTTTACTTTGCATGGATTCTTAGGATACCTTAAGGCAAAAATCAGGAAAGTGGGGTAAAGAGAAGGCATACATACATATCTCAGCATGTACTTCTGCTGATTAAATAATATTCTTCATACTAGGAAATTAGCTAAAAGTTCCTGAATCTTACACTGGTATATATCTCTATACTTACACTAATGAAGCTTTCCCTGGAGCTATTATCAGTGTTCTCACTTTATGAGCACACTAAAATAAAATAATTTAGTCAACATGACAATTAGTTACTGTTAACATAGGTTAACAGCTCCTGACCAGGGTTTGACTCACTGTTCTACCTTTACTTCACCAGCAGATGACTTGACAATTTTATGAAGTGCTTCACAATGATAATTGTTTTGGCATGCCTTTGTTTCAAGTTTTAGAAAGTTGTTTCTTTGTTGACTCCATGCTTCCTTTCTTGGTACCTAGATTTTTCATTATACTTGATCATATAAGTCATTTTTATGATAGCATTTATTAGGAATCAATTGTATATTTGCTAGAAGCAGCAAGATTTTGTATAGAAACAAACAAAGCCAGCTACACCATTCACAAATCATATTAAAATATTAAGAAAACCACATATGATCTTGTTTTTATTTTGAAAATAAAAGTAAATGAAGCACCATTTGGCAAATGACACTGTGAAGATGAAAAAGCTGAAATACTTCACGTCTTTTTTCATGTAAATATAACATAGACTATCTGCTTTTTTCTTCTAATTAAAAGCTATAAAATATTATGTTTCATTGCAAAATACATATTTGCTCTCACAGTTAGATTACCTACAGCTTCTGTACCACATGCAAAAGAAGTGTTGATGTGCCAGAAGAAGATCTAGAAATTCATGCAAGTCTTCACAAGTGAAAAATCAGGCACACTGGAGGACTGGGAACATAATTTGATCAGATATTTTAACTGAGATAATAATTTTCTATTATAATAGAATTTCATTATGTGCCTTTGAAAGCATTTAACTACATTAATACCAATAATCTGAGAGAAAAGAAAAGCCTCACCAGAAGAAATGAGTAAATTCTGCACAGCTTAAAATTGGGAAGGCAAACAGCAATCAATAGCAAAAGCTCATGCTATTGTGATTTGTGAAGTCAACTTCATTGTCTTTGTGTTGTATCTAAACCTTCACTAGACTAAAACTGAATACATAAATTACAAAGCACATTTCTCAATGATTGTGAGAGGAAAATACCCAATTTCTAAGTACATGGTAGTTACACAACTAACTTCGGAGATGAGCTCACAATCCAAAACATAATTACATGCTTTTTGAGTCCGGGTTGAAATGCTTAATATTTACAGACTTTTAAGTCTTCTTACAGGTTTTCTTGTTGAGGGATTTCTCCTCAGTGCCTTAGGATAATGGTATTATGGCTGAACTTCTTCTCTCCCCCACCTCCCTGAAAGGAGGGATGGAAGCTGCTTGCAGGAAACTCTCTCACCTCAACTGGGATGTGTGCAAGTTTAGTTTCTGCAAAACCCCTAGCAGAGCAATAAAAAACCCCTGTGGAGATCATATTGCTGACAAATGTGTTCCCTAGTAATTATTCCTTGTAAAAATGCATGCCACTATTGCAATGGCTATGGCATTCATAAGCAATTGTGTATGTTGTTCAGCTACAACTTTTCCTTCAGACAAACTGAGGGAGCACCAGAACAAATAGCAGCTTCCTGTTGTGCCCTTACACAAGCAGTTTAAAGCCTATTTTTCCTCTATTAAATCAGCAGATTTCTTTATCTGAAGGGCACTGTCAAACCTGACCAAAGAGATGAATTGCCACTGAAATTCTAAAAGCCATTTAAAAGAAAACGACCACACTAAAAGACACACATAATGCGCATAGTGTAACCTTGGAGCTCAGACTGGTATAGCATTTGACACTAAACAAAGCTACCTAAGCCCAAAAAACATAGATATATGTAAAAGCAGACTTTCTCTCTGTATTTCCATAGTCAGAGACTGTATGGGATCACAGGGTTGCCAGTACTGATTCAACTGGAGTAGATACTCCCAGGATAAACATATAGCAGATGGCTGGAACTGCAGTATACATGCTGCATTCATTCACCCTTTTATTATTCATCCTGAAGTCCCTCTTGACTAAACTGTAATTTTCAGGAAATTGCAATGATAATTGTAGGTAAATGAACAAAAATGAAACCTAATGTAAATGAACTTCATCCATAAAATATGATTCATTTGGAGCCCTGTATTTTTTATAAAAAGTAGAAAATGCAACTGATCTGTTTCTACATGCAGATTTGAGCAGATAAATAAATATACAAACAGTACAATTGCATGGACATACAAGCTCATGATGGTGGTTCTACACACAATAGGGTCTGTCATTTGCATCCTGCTCTTCCCAAAATCATCCCTTCGGCTGATAGAACTATAATTAGGAGCTGAAGGTTTGTTACTGTGTCACTTGAATGAACTGATCTGCAACGAGGCTCACAAAAAGGAACGTGACTTGTACAGTGAAAAAGGCCTTGAGCGACCAGTCTTCAGTGGGCCTTGTAACCAGTAACACTGTTTCACAGTACTGAAGTGTTCTGATTTCTGCAAACAAAAACTTGTTTAAAACTAAATGTGTTAAAGTGAATTTCAAGTATTGTTATACGTAAGAAAACGGTTTCAATCTAGTTTGAAAGTTCCCTTTTGTAGAGCAGGGCAGACAAACAGCTTTTGTACAGGGATAGTATTAAGTGACTCAATTTTAATCATGTGTGAACTACAACAATGGAAATGTAAAAGGATTTCTGTTCAGAAGGGAAGAAAATATTTTAGGAAATGGAATCTAATCTTACCTAGCAGCTGGAAAACAAAACAATTGCAAAACCAAATAGCAGTATTTTATATTTGTTGAAATGCAGACAGATTTAAAAGGGGTCTTTCTCTTGTAAATAATTTTTCTTGGACCAGAATATCATAGCGGTTTATTTGGATAGTAAATTACATATATATAAGGCAAATCATAGCCGAATAAAACCAGCAGTAGAGAGAGGCTAATAAATCATCAAGTCCATCACTCTGCCTGTGTGCAGAATGCCTCTTCTCTCTGGCACGCTTTTAACTATCCTATTTATTCAAGGGAAAGATTATGCAAGAGCCTGATGTGTATCATGTACTCTGATAGACAGACAGACACACACATTACTAAGCCCTGTTGCAAAGTCTCAATTTGTGGTAGAACCCAATGCTTATCTAACCTCTGTCATTGTAGCAGGCACAGAAATTTATCATAATTATTATTGCAGATAACTTCAGGTTTGCTCATTCACTCCTCCCACCAAAAAATTCAATCCTGTGCTATGGAACTAATTCTTTAAAGAGTTGCTTAAATTAACACAGAAAGACTGAAGAAAATATAGCTCTTTTTTCAGATCAGATTCTAAATGGAAAAGGATCATGAAGCAGCATAGTCAAAAAACAAATGCACTTAACATATCACTGAGCTATCTTCCAAATGAAATAATCAGTCGAAAGGAAAATAGGAGAAAAGCTCTCCAAACCCATGCTATTTCTCTCTGAACATGTTTTATAGATTAGCCATAGACAGAATATCATATGGAGCACTAAACCAACCTTACTTTTCAAGAAATCATGGCATGACTTTCTGGTTCTAGCAAGCATTACTCTTATCCCCCTTTTTCTTACTTGCACAGAAAAAAAGCAAACAAAGGTCTAGAACAAGCCTAATGAGAAGCAGGCAGGTACCAACAAGAGCTTTATCACAATACCTGCAAAACCAAACCTACTACCCTATTTCAAATTCTCCATTTTCTACATAGGCTGTGTTGTTAATAATGGGAAAGATACAAGAGAGACATAATGGTGAGTACAGAAGACTTACCTGGATATGACCATGGTCTAATGACACCATAAAAACGTACATTCAGTTATGAATCCATGCTATTAGATAACCTGACAGCACTCATTTTCATGAGTTCTTGAAATATAAACCTACATAGCATACTTTTTCACAGCACAAGCTTACAGGGATTCCCTTCATAATAATTTCTAGGGTAATTGAGAATCAGAACCATATTTTATGATTCAGGAGCTGAATCACACACCGTATAATTCCCTAAGGACAATACTGGGTGAGAAAACCAAACCCAGGTCTCCAACAGATTAAGATAGTGCCTAAATCTGTGAATGACTTGTAATGTGAAGGACGTTCCACAACGAGTATTAGTTCCCTGGTTATTTGGGTCCTTTCAATACTACATACTTATAGCTCAGAGGTTTAAGAGGTGAATACTCTGAAAGCTTAGGGAACTGTTCATTTTACTGGCCACAACAAGAAATAAAAATTAATTTGCTGTCCAACAGTTTTACAGGTGCTCGAGTGCAAGTTCCCATTAATGTAAATTATAACTGTATTTATGCAACTTGATTCAAAGTAAGTTTGCAGTTCTCAATGGCATTGGCAAGAAATGTCTCCTACTGAATCCCCCAAATTTCACTGTTTCCTTTGGGATATCACTTTGTCCAGTGGTCTGGAAAGCATCTAGACAATGCTTCTTTGGTTGAGATCTGTCATTCAACATTTAATCTGTGGTACTGCCATGAAATTCTAGCCAAGCCCATGTTTTCCAGTGCTAAGTGCTACATAACAAAGTCCCTTTCCTGAAAATTTTAGCAGTATTCAGTAAGTCATTGGGAAATCCATTCAATGCATGAGAATCTTATCTATGCTCCTATTCACCACCATAGGCTACTTAAGACAATCATTCACAGGAAGCCCCAAATTTGCAGAGACCTGCAACTATCTAATCACACTAAACTCTTTGCTCAAGTTTCTGTGCAGATCCTGCCCTGTTGTTCCTCAAGTCTCCATGGCGTATGTTTTTTCCCTTGCCAAAATGTGCAAGGCTTTCCATGTATCATTAATTTCTGGCCCTCTCAAGATCCAAAAAACCCAAAACATTTCTCGAAAGCATCCTTAGTTCTGAAGGAAGTGCTCAGACACAACTAAGTCCTCACACTTCTCAGGCTCTGAAGCAGGTTGTATTCATAGAATCATAGAATAGTTAGGGTTGGAAAGGACCTTAAGATCAAGTTCCAACTCCCCTGCCATGGGCAGGGACACCTCACTCTAAACCATATTACCTAAGGCCTCGTCCAACCTGGCCTTGGACACTGCCAGGGATGGAGCATTCACAACCTCCTTGGGCAACCCATTCCAGTGCCTCACCACCCTAACAGGAAAGAATTTCCTCCTTATATCCAATTTAAACTTCCCCTGTTTAAGATTTAACCCATTACCCCCTGTCCTACCACTACAGTCCCTAATGAAGAGTCCATCCCCAGCATCCCTATATGCCCCCTTCAGATACTGGAAGGCTGCTATGAGGTCTCCACGCAGCCTTCTCTTCTCCAGACTGAACAGCCCCAACTTTCTCAGCCGATCTTCGTATGGGAGGTGCTCCAGTCCCCTGATCATCCTCGCGGCCCACCTCTGGACTTGGTCCAACAGATCCATGTCCTTTTTATGTTGAGGACACCAGAACTTCACACAATACTCCAAGTGAGGTCTCACAAGAGCAGAGTAGAGGGGCAGGATCACCTCCTTCGACCTTCTGGCCACATCCAACACCTGTGTCCAAGGTGGCCAGGGGAAATAAGGAAAGCATACGTCTGTGCTGTGTTGGATCTAAGTAGGCAAAGGTACAACTCCCCATTCAGCCTGATTTGGAGCATATGCACTGGAAATGCTACAGAATTTATGATTTTGCATAGAAATGAAGGTTCTGCTTGTTGCATCTCCCACAGAGCAGGAAGCAAACTAAAAATAGAACAACCGAGCAAATCGTACAGATTGATTTTGGCAAGTACAGAATTAACCCTACTAAGGCTTTTTAGAAAATATATAAGACAGGAGAAAACAACTACCACTATAAACAAAGCAAATGGAGACAACCAAAAAAAAGGTTAGACAAGGGGAATAAGTTCAACTGACAATAAAATTTAAATCTAAAACCAAGGCTTGTACATAAGCAAACAAAGAGTTATCTTAAAACAATTCTGTAAAATTCTTACTGTCCTTTTTCCCTCTCTTTCTTAAGTAGACCAGCATTGGGAATATTTAAGTATAGTTCCATGTCTCAGATAAGAGTCATTCATCCACACTGCACCCTGACAGTTCTCACCAGAAGCCAAGACACCTCTCAAAACCTGAATGCAGGATACGTAGGTGCCCCTATATTCCTTTACTCGTCACTACCTGCATGACTGACAGAAGCTCGAGACTACTGTGTGACTCTTTCAAAATCATATTTTGCTGTTGTCAGACTGGCTTCAACAAATAAATGAAATATTACTACTGCTAACAGAGAGAGAGAATAAAGAACATGCAAGAAGACATAATTTAACTACTTCTGGTAAGATTCCTTTTTCTGGAAGGCAAGAACTAAAGCCATACACTTTTTAAGCTCTCAGTACCAAAAGTCCATGTATCTTAGAAGTGTCAGTACCTGATCACTGCCAGCTGGTATCTCCTTACCAAGCAGTGCTCCAAGACAGTGAAATGGAAGACACGCTGATCTTCACAGTTGCTGTGGGTGTTGCTTCTGTGCCAAAATCCACTCCCGACACTGCCTACATGAATGCTGCTTCATCCTGAGCTTTTTCCATCAATGGCCTATTTCATAAAAGTCCTATGATCTCATAACTTCTTTTTTAAAATATGGCTAGAGTCCCCAAAATAAACTCGACATGAGCAGATAAGTTACTCTGAAATACTGCATTTACTCAAATCCAAGACACCCCCAAGTTAAAACACAAGTCTATAGGCTCCCACGGAGTGTTTAAAAAAATACTTCCTAAAGCTAGAGGCTAAGAATACAGCTGTCCTATTTCATAATATGGGAGACATCTAAAAAGGAGAGGGAAAATGCTCAATTTTCAATGGTCTTCTCCTGTGGTCATGTAATTTTAACAAAGCAAGCCGTTAAATATGTTTTCTTTTAACAGTGTACTACTATGAAGAGCTACTTTTCCTTGTTATGTACTTTTGAACAGCAAATAATTGCCTTTCCTTGTAACACTGCTGTCTACATGCAGCAAGAATAAATATCTAATTTTACTAAATACCCTCTTTTTCAGATGCAGATCCATTTTGAATTAAGTGAGAAGAAATAATTTCCCTAATTATAACACCATCTGAACCAGATGCAGCAGCTCAGAAATGGCACTGTGAAAATCTCAAATAATAAAAAATACATTTGGTCGGGCTGAAGAGCTACCTCGAGTTCCCCTGCATTTGCTGTCAGGCAAGAGCAGGTATGCAAGCACTCAGCTGTGACAGACAGCACCTAAGGTAACAGCAACAACTTATTGACATGTCAACATTGAAAATGACCCTCAGTTTTTAAATACACAGAAACAGATGAGAAAATAAAAACTGGTCTGGGTAAATAAGGTGCACAAGCTGGTTGATGAAGTCCACAACACGAGTTCATGACCCACAGCTAAAAAGGTTGCAATTCATATTTTTACTTAAAATTGCATTTCACAGTTACAAGATAAGAAAAAAAGGAAAGAGTTGAAAGATGAAGAAGACAGATGTTCATGCCACTATAACATGCAGCAGGGTGGTCTGTACTGACAGCAGTCTGGCCAGCACATGCTTCTGAGGAACTATGACCTCTCTAAAAGCTCTCCTAAAAGCTCTCCATGCAACATCCCCATGTTGCTGAGAGGAGGAACTATACATTATGATATAGATATACACAATAGACACTGTCATTAGGGAAGGCATTATAAACCCATAAGCTCTCACATTCATATTGACATCTGGCAAGATGCAGGTGAAAGTGCTACACAACGGTGAGGATGAACCAGGTGCCTCCCAGCAGGCAGCCTGGCTCCACCATAGCTGATCAGGGCTGCAGCAGCAGTGACCATCCCGCTGGTCCCCATGGATCATCAGAGGCAAGGAGGGAAGGCAGCAGGGCCAGAGCCTGCCCAGGCAGCCACTGCTTGAGACAGCCCTGTCCTGCATGCCCTGAGCTCCCAGTAGCCTACTTTACCTTGTACCCCATGTCCTCCATGTCAGCTTGCTTAGCACCTAAGTCTTCAGCTATTGCTTCAGGAGACACAGCTTCTGAGGAACAACAGGGTGCTGAAGGTGCACAGGGTGGAGGAGCAGCCTGACTGCTGCTACCCACTGCAGGGAGGATGAACAAGACATCTGTCACCAGCAAAATCATCCCTTCCCCTCTGTGCCACCACCAGCCACCTGAGGGACTTTTGCAGCAAAACAGAAAGGGTTGTTACTGAAGTACACCCCACAACAAGAGAAGAGAATGAGAGGTGATGTTCCCCCCGAAAGCCTTTCTGCAAGACACAGGAGCAATAGCAGTGGGGGGATCATCTTTTTAGCTCTCTGTTTCCATTTCCTCCATCAGCCCACAGAGAGCCTCCTGGCCACCACGTCCACTTCCATTTCATCTCTCTTTTCTGCCTGCCATTTATTTACCTCCTGCATGTTTGTTTGTCTGACACAACGATTAAAAACAGATGTAGGTTTTCAGCTTTGACTGCAATTTTCTTCCCTTTGTGCAGCATCCTAAAAGGCTCTCCTGCTGGACTTAGATTTTTCTCCTCTTTCCCAGCTGTGAGGAGGCAGGTTCTCACTCTTTTGCCATAGTCCCAAGGAACAAAACAGGAATTAATTTCATTCACTCTGTCGAGTCCTGATTGCTATCCTATTAATGAGATCACAGTAAAGTCACACCTTACTGTGGCAGCTTGGCAACTGTAATAGTAATGAAAACCCCTGCTTTTGAAATTGTGCAGAACACTTAATTAATACCTGAATTCACCAAAACATTAAAAAAATAATAATTAAAAAAAAAAAGATTGGGTGGGGTTTTTTTGTTAGTTTTATTTTATTTTTTTTAAGAGCCTATCCTTGTGATAGTCAACACCTGAACCATTTACACTGGGGGAGAGATGGGGCAAAGAGGAAGGGAATGTGAAATAAAGGAAAAATAGCATTTATTCCTAATAAAAACATCTCCTCAGATGGAAGCATTTCATATAACTTATATCTGTACACTAACTACTTACATCCTACTCAGAACAAATCTTACCTTTAGGTGGTTTTTGTTAATTTGTTCTTTTTTTTCCTTTTTTCTGTGTTTTGTTTTTAAACATATGTTTTTTAATCACAAATGACCCTCGCTTTTAATTTTGTTTACATACTTTTGTAGTGGTTACATGGTCAACCCAATATAGTCAATCCAGTGCCAGTTGAGCTTTATAATTTCCTTACCGTGAGGAACTAAAGAACAATAAAACCTTGATAATAATAGATATTCAGGGTTATTTGGTCGGCCTGGCAAATGCAATAAAAACGAATTAGCTAAGAACAATAGTTCACTTTGACCACATTGGAACCTGCAGCTATACTGTATTCAAAAGCAAAAATGCAGACAAAAGTTTTAGTCACATTGGTTTAACTTGCAACATGTGAACCACATGTTTGCTACATAAACATTTGTAATTCCATGTAAATCAAGTTAATCACATGCTGACAGGAATATCTGTTAATTTCCCATTTGTGTTTGTTACTTCTGGGGGGGAGGTAGGGTGCTGGCGTTAAAATTGCTATCTTAAGCCTGACATTCAGTTAAGGACGTAAAAGCAATGTAATTGGAAAAATGAATTATACATAAAAGAATACTAGTCCCTCAACCCCCAAAGGCTGGAAACAGGCAAACCTTTCTAATATGAATTACAGGACACAAAAATACTTTTATTTCTGCCAATATATTTCATCTTAACAGCTGCAACTGTTATTAAAACAAAAATACGCAATAACAAGTGCTCTTGTAGATACATGTGTCACCTGCAGACATCTGTGTGCCTCCATGCTTAAAACAGATGCTCTGGATGGGCAACAGCATGCTTTGTGACCTGCCCCAATTCACCTGCTCCTACTTCTGCAAAGGCACTTAAAAACCAAGGCATATCGTCTGCCAGCCAAATCCAGACACTCAATAGACTTTTCTCCAATAGGAAGGAAAGTGGCTCATAAAGGGTAGTCCAATATGGAAAAGCAAGGTACTTGATATTTCTTCTGCAAGTTACATATGTAGTAATGGAGGTTCTCAAAGCAACAAGGTAAATAAAGAAGAGACTATTGAAACTATCCAGTAGATACTCACTGAAATTACCCAAAAGCAAATACTGCTATAGAATTCTTAGCTGTCAGAGCATTAGGTATGAATATCAGCCCAAAGAACAGCCACAAGCTCTTTAAAATTCAAATATTAACCAAAAAACCCACCTTTTCAGAACAAACTTGCCTTGACCACAGTGACCTTTACCTTGTGCTGCCAACATATAAACACTTGGACGTATTTCCAAAGCACAGTGCTATGGCTGGAAATTTAACTTCAATAATCTTTTGAATTGATAAGTAATCTTTTACTGTCCCTTAACTCTCCTGTCATAGGCTACAATAAATTGTGAAAATGATCTGTTTCACAGTTTTTAATGGCAATGCTGTAACCCCAACTAAAGCACACAGCGTTTGTACTATGTATCATCATGTAGAGTTTGGGGGGAAAATTAGATTCTCTGATTAACCCTTCAGTATTTTCTACTCCTGTAACAGTAAAAGTAGTGATGAGAATTCAGATTTATATATTAAGAGGGTTTTGATGAACCTGTGGTCCTAGGTTAAAATGGGGGGAGGGTTGGGGGGTGTGTGTTTTATTTTACATAAAACCAGAAGACCAGGGAGAAGGAGAAAAGACAAACAAATTTTCAATCTCTTAAAAGTGTAGACTGCACATACATTTAACAATTGAATTTTGAGAGTGCTGCCATGTAAAGATGTGACATAGTTCGATGTATCACTGTATAGAGATAATAACCAGTGGCTGCTGAATTCTTATCCCCCTCTCCCCCCCCAGCTTCAGACTTTGATATACAAATTACTGTTCATTTAATTAAAATGTTTGGGATATCTCTGTGACAAGTAATTCTTTTTGTAGGATTTCAGTGGTTAGCGTCTGTGCTGCACATGATAGGTCTATGTGCATTAACTCTCTTGTGATACTAAACAAAGAGAATATTTACAGACATAGTAAGTCTGTATATTAATGTTTTAACTGAAAACACAAGCTACAAAACTTATGTGGGTGAACTGTTTGTTACCACAGTCACCTGAGACAATAGCTCAGCCCATCACTACTTCCGCTGCACAAGATGAACTACATTGTACTGTAATTTTCTGTTAAGATCTCTCACAAGTATTCTAAATATTTTGCAATCAAGAGTGCAGCAGGAATATCTAGCATTTGAAAGACACTGATCCCAGAACACATTTTTTTCATTAAAGAAAATTTTCTGCTAATTGATCTTCGATAGTTTACATGAAATCTAAGAAATGGAATCTTATGTCCCTCTAACATCTGCACTGCTTTAAAATGTGTAGTTGGTATGCAGTCCAGTGAGTCATTAAATCACAAATGAAGTTGAACCTTATTCACCAGATATAACTGCATCCAGATCATACTTGCTCTGCCCATTCACAATCCTTTCCAGCTGTTTTTAGTTCTGAAACTAGACATTTTATCAAGAGTTGAGGAATTCACTGTTACCCTACATCAGACATCACAATTCTTCCTGAGAAAAGTAAAGAAATAGGTGATGATGCAATTTGTCACTGGTCACAGTCAATAGATTACTGAATGCCTCAGGAGTTTTTCTGGTGCTTTTGCAATGCTCTGTAACTATCTGGTAATGAAACTAAGAATGATGCCATGGCCAAAACCTATAAAGATGCCAAGAGGAAAAACAAGCCTGAATATAGTGTCTTGACAACTGAAGTCCATGGCAGGTTCTAAAGAGACTGTGCAAGATATCTTCGGCAGTGAAGTCACAGCTCTCGCTGAGCTCTGTATTGTGCTCCTGTTCTGCAGCTGAGATGGGCAAAGGCAGCATCACCCTGACAGGTCTCATCTCTAGTGAAGGGGAGTAGAGGAGCTTCCATAAGTGGAAAATATATAATCAACAACTATTCAAAGAAAACCAACCTGTTTGTGGATAATTCCTCTAACATCAGTTCCACTCACTACAGAGTTTGGGAAAAGCAAAATATTGGCCCAAAGTGCATGCGAGCATGAGAGCTTTACAGATCTCTGTCCAAAACAGCATTAGCTGTTCCTAATCAGCTCCTTGGCATATACTTTAAGTTTCACATCTTGTTTTGATAGAGACAAAACGTGTCCACCTCCTCATTTCAAGTAACCCTTAATCCATCTTTCAGTTTTCTGACAATAGCATGAAAAGTACTCCTGTGGTAACAACACATCTATTTCTGAATAAGTGTGCCCAACAAGACTTTTAAAGACTTATTGCATCCTATTCAGCAAGGAAAAAAAAAAAAAAATCAATCCAAAGTGAGTAAGTAACCCTTCAGGAAACAAGAGACAAGAAAATTAACTATTTCTTTAAAAAATCAGATTTACATTACAAAGTAAGGAGATTGGTTACAAATGTGACACCAGGAATCCTAAAGAGTTATTTCAAATACTTTTTCAGTCTACCAGCCAGACTTAAAATTTCAAAGCTAAACATGATTTTCTACACCAAGCAGCTTTTCCTCCCCGGCTCATTATTTGATATATGAGTATGGGTAGGCAGTGAGAGGTGACTGCAGGCATTTATTAAATCACCGTGGCTTTACAAAGTTCCTAGATAAAGCAATGATCTTGCAAAAAAAGTCTCTTGGGAAATAAAAACTATACTAGGCATCCATTTCTGTGGGCATTTTTAACAACTGGTTGTTTTCTATCAGATGGCAGTGGGGGAAGTCTAAATTGCAGCAGAAGGTTACGAGAAAAATACCAGGAGCATTGCACATCACAGTATTCAGTTTCTTCCAACTTCATGTGAAAGTGTGTTACGATGTGGAGTGGCAGAATATCCTCAGATCTGATGCTAGTACATCAGCCTTTTACTGCATCATAGAAAAAAATTAAAAGTGTGAGCAATTAGTGTTAGATCCATGTAATGAATATAAACTAATTGTTAAGAGATGAAGGCCCAGTCACAGATACAGGTTGGGCAGAGAAATGATTCAGAGCAGCCCTGCAGGGAAGGTGTTGGTTTATAAGAAACTGAATATGAGCCAGCAACGTGTGCTCCCAGCTCAGAAAGCCAACCATATCCTGTCCTGCATCAAAAGGAGCATAACCAGCAGGTTGAAGGAGGTGATCCTGCCCCTCTGCTCTGCTCTCATGAAACCTCACTTGGGGTATTGCATGCAATTCTGGTGTCTTCAACTTCAGGACTTGAAACTGGTGGGGAGAGTCCAGAGAAGTGTCACAAAGACAAGGGGGTTGGAGCACCTCTCATACAAAAAGGTATGGGGCTGTTCAACCTGGAGAAGAGAAGATACATGGAGACCTCAAAGCAGCCTTCCCATAGCTGATGGGGGACTACAAGACTACTGGAGAGGGACTCTTCATCAGAGACTGGAGTGATAGGTCAAGGGGTAATGGGCTTAAACTGAAACAGGAGAAGTTCAGATTAGATATAAGGAAGAAGTTCTTTGCTGAGGGCGGTGAGGCACTTGAACAGGTTGCCAGAAGAAGTCGTACATGCTCCATCCCTGGCAGTGACCAGGCTGGACAGAGCTCTGGGTGACATGGTCTAGTCGAAGGTGTCCCTGCCCATGGGGACACCCCAGGGGGGTTGGAACTAGATGATCTTAAGGTCCTTTCCAACCCTAAGCATCCTAGGATCTCACTGAGTAATATTTGTAATTTTAAGCTAATAGCCTATCCCATGCTCCTGTTTCACATTGGACAGATGGATGTTAACCAAGGTCTGCACAATTATATAATTTGAGACTGGGAAAGGCTAGATCAGCTTCTGTAGTCCGGCTTATTATATAACGACCCATGTAATGTGTGTCACCACAGTTGATCTGCGACAAAATTCAAGAATTTGTGACAGACTAGCACAGACCTTTGAAAAACGTACCCAATCTCAGTCCCACCAAGATACAGAGATGTTCATTTCACTTCCATGGTTTACTTTATTGACAAGAACAACATTTAAATAAAATGCAGAAGTAATAAGAATTCAGTCCTCAGGCAGTGGAAAAGAAATTTAAGAAACTGCTTGGGAAACTATACTCCTGAAGCAAATGTATTTTTCATGAAGCAAAATGAGGAGGTAGTATTTGCTCTTAGGAACCCTGGACTACCATGCCCTTATCCTCAGAATACATAAAGAAGCAGATGCATTCAGCCAGCAGCATTATCAACTTGGAGCAAAAATGCTATAGGACGTTTCTAAAGGGACTCAGTGGTTTCTCTCACTCGGAAGAGCTCAGCTCTGCAGCATAACCAGACATTGACGTTTCAGATCACTATATCGCACTTACTCTCTTTCATAGCTTACGTATCATAGAAAACAAAAATCATCTTGAACAATGCCTACCTTCATTCAAATTAATTGCAATCATATATTAACTTTCCAATATTGCTTCAAATAAAGTGTGAATATATTTTGCATTAATCTATGTCTGAGAATTGCTCATAAATAATTCATTTAATGATAATTCCTCCAATCAGAGAATGATTTAAATACATTTTAATAGTGTTGGACTAACTCCCTTCATTATTGCTTCACTAGCTTGCATGTAAAAAATGCCAAAATTGCTCGAAACTCTATTATTAGCAACTAAAATTATTCTTGCACCAGAATTTCCTGCTCAAGGTGTGAGTGGGGGGGAGGGAAGTAGGGGAATAAAAATCACATTGGCTACATAAAAATTCCCTATTCCTATCCAAATATATATTTATAAAATACATACATACGTCTCTCTGGGAAGAATGGGAGGACTCTCGACAGATTTAACAATGCAAATTCAGTGTGAGGGAGATGCATCCTAAATCTGGTTTTGTTCAAATAAACCCCAGGCTTTTGTACGCACATCTTCCAATTGTGATTTTGAAAGCTTACCCTTTGGAGGATACCTGGCAGCAGCTGAAAATGGCAAGTGCTCCAAATCCATTTCATGTATTCACAACCATGACCTCCCTGCCTCTGTCCTGCAGGAAAGATTCTGAGGCATACACCATGTGAGGAAAAATGAGACCAATTTGATTATTCATTTGTGTTATCATCATCCCTTCCTGGATTAAATCTGAAGCTTCTAATACATGGCAGACTTCTGTTTTACTGAATCCTGGGGTCCTTTTTTTTTTTTTTTTTTTTTTACTTCTCCTTTTTTCAGGTTTATTTTTATCCTTTTCTCCTCTTGTACAAGCCTTATTGTCTTCCTTTTCAACTGCAATTATTGCTTTTCAATACTAATCCTTTCCCAAGCAGCCTAGATTTTCAAACCTTTGTACTGAACCAGATTCGTCAACATTTGATCCAGTAACTGGCTTATTTTACCCTCTAATCCCTCATTTGCCACCTCTGCATACAACCTGGATCTTTCCTTACCTAAACAAGCCATTCTCCACACTCTCATTACATCTTCCTTTGTACTTCTCACCTCAGCCTCTCCAGCACATAGGATTACCAATTCCTTTTCTGTCCAATAAGCCTTGTTCTTTACTTGTTTTACCTCTAATCTTATTTCACGAAATATATTTCAGGCCTTTTCTTCTCCTATTTAATTCATGTTTAATACTCAGACTTCAGCTGACTGCTTTGAGCTGTTGCTTTGTATGGTCTAACAAAGAAAATCAATGATAATCACAAAGCCTACAAAAATATTAAATCAGAAGCATGAGAGATTTGTTCCGATGGGCTGTACGCATACATATAGTGGTTAAGCTATAGTATCTCCCTACTTAACTTTGATGAACCTCCATCTGTAGCAGTGTATGAAATGGAAAAAGACTCCCTTCCTACTGGGCATAGAGAGAATGAGTTTTCAAATGCCTCACATTGAGTTACAATTACCAGTGATTTGTAAGGGTAGAACCATTTTTATTTTGTAAACAACCATGTTTGGATTAGACAGCCAGCATCACCAGACAGAGACACTCTGAATCCTACCACAGCCAAGTTTAATAAACTCCAAAGACAACTCCATGTGTTCCTTTAGACTTCACTGATATTTCTCCCTAAATATAGCTTGCCTGACTGAAAAGGCAAAAAAACAAAAAAAAACAAAAAAAAAAAACCACCCCAGAAAAAGATGCAGAGAACACAGAGAACAGTTCAATCAGACAAAGAAGCATTTCTTTCTTTAACTTTAATGAAGATTTTATACATAGATAACTCCACAAGACAGAAAAGCTTTGTCCACTTCCCTGGCACCAATGGCTTTATTTAACTAGACAGCAAAGTCTCTCTACTTTTAAGCAGAGCATGATGGGCAGGGTGACACCAGGACATTCACATGCCAGATCCTACATGCAGGCAAACAGTTCATAGGGTATCATTCTTGCCTATGCAAGCTGAAGGGCCTAGGGCTGGAGGGTGCTGCAGCAAGCTGCATGCTTCCAACATGACCCTTGCCAAGACAGAGCTGGCACATGGAGGCAGGCTCCCATGCCTTGAGAGCTGGCATGAGAACTGGCTTTTCCACTCCAGCTCCTTCACAGACGGTCCCTTTGTGTGTGACAGAGCTAACACATCCTCAGTTCCCTCAAGAATATTCTCAGTGTTTCCCTGTATGTTCATACCTCAAATATTTCCAGTTTATACGAGATATAAATAAGCACGGCTGTAGGATGACTCTGGTTCAGTCTTAGGCGTGTGACATCTGGCTCAACCAGAAGTTTATACCACTGAACAGATATTTCTTCAAAGATGAGCCTTTAAAAGTGAACAATTCAATATACACTGTACTTGGATTACATTCTTTCACAACATCTGCAGTGTTCTACAGCAAAACAGATTGCAAGGATTTAAACCTGCATTACTGTTAGTTATATGCTTTTACAGTTTCATGCAAAAAAAGCTATGAATAACCAAAACCATTGGGGTAAGAGAGGTTAATGGGATCGATTTGCCATGCATTTCCATAATGTTGAAATAATGGATTTTTTCCTCAGAAATGTAAGGATTACTATCAGATGTCCAGAGGGCAAGCACCAAGGAATAGATGCATGTGAACCCTTATCAGACTATCTTTAATGTGCTGTATTGTTAGAAATAATGTAATTAAAGATAGTAATATGGATTTCTCAAATAAATTATGCTAATTATATTATAATTTTAAAATTATAATTAAATATTCAATTATAAGAAACACAAAGGAGATACAACAATTACATGCAATGTCTTTGTCATGCTGAATATGTTTTAAATTAACACAGCAGCTCATTAAAACCAGCTGATTTTATGGAACTACATATGACAAATTTACTATGTACTTCACTGACTTTAAGTCAAAATCAATGTACAGCACTATGAAGGGAGACATTTTCATCCTGCTTACTTAAGTGGGTATGCTTTGTTAAACTGATATAACTGTCCTCAAATGTAAGAAAATAGGGAAATCCTCTTCTCTTTGTGCCACTTTTTATGGACCTCTTATTCCACATAGCTCATTTACAGTGCAGCTCTACAAATACTCCTACCCCACCAGTGAGCAAAAGGCAAATTTCTGTGCAGGAGTGGCTCAGAGCAAGCTGGAACTTCCTGCAGTTCCTTCATCATGAAAACCAGAGATTCTCCCTGTGCTACCCTGCATACCCTACTGTTCACAGAAATGCCCTAAAATCGGCTCTGAAACACATTTATCCAAGTATTACTTCATTGTTAAGAACTACTTGGGACATAAGCACATATGGTAAGTGGTTTCAGAATAAACAGGCATTATGCATAGATTTCAATGTAGACTGGAAATAAACCCCTTGCTTTTCCACTTTTAAATAAAAGGAGTCCAAGCAAGCTGCAGGTGCTTGAAAGTTTAACCTATTAATTTCCTTTTCCTCATCCCTGATACATTGTAAATAAGCATGTTACTACATAATTTTTAGTACTTATAAGGAGAATGGAAAGAAAATGAAGCTTATCTTAATTAGGAAACAAACAAACAATCTGAAAACACTACATTAGGGCATTATCACTTACTAAAATTCTCTCTTATATAGTAGAAGCAATTTGACATAAGTAGGAATGTATGTAAGCATTTAGGTTTTGGATGGTTTCTTACCAGTTTAACTTTTTGAAAGTCACTTAAGGACTGTTTTTAAGAAACCCCTAAAGCCTTATTTCAAACAGACTTTGAGGTGTAAATCAACTCTGAAAATAAAGAGAAATTGAATTTGGTAATGAAATCTTTGTTTATTTTGGGTAAGGTCATCTACAAACTCTACAGATTTGACTCAAACATCATTTCTTCTGGTAAATTCTGAATGTTTCTATTCAATATTTTTAATCAGAGGTCACATTCCACTTAAATGCAGGTGAATTCTATGTGCAAGATATAGGAAAACATTAATGTAATTTCAGTTTAACGAAACAGCCTCTCAACCTATCAATTAAGTGATTCTTGATAGGTAGGACATCAGCTGTTTTAAACAGACTCCAGTATTGCCACTATATGAGCTTAAATAACAAGTCCTTCTCATATCCATTATGATCACTGTCAAGAAAAGCACCACAGTAATATTATAATCAAATTAACATTATATTGCATGCAAAGATAGTATCATAATCTTATTGAGGAAGGAATGAAGCCATTTGTGTGTACCACTGGGAAAACAACAAACTTTTCAGGACTCTTTGAGCATTTGCAGTTACATCTGGCGATGTTGTCCAAGACCATTAGCCTCTTCCAGTAACCCTTTGAAAACAGAGGTTTTCAACCAAAGAGACTACAAGCAGTACTGTTACCTCTGAACTGTTGTTCCTCTCCCAGTACCTTCTTTAACTGGATGCCAAATATGCTATTCCACCTTATCTTAATTGACAGACCTCAAAACAAACTAAGTTCTCCCCCACAGGAAACAAATTTTAATATTGTACAAAGACCTGGCAAACATTATCACACTGCAGGAAATACTGGCCTCTGCCTTTTAACAGCTGGGGTACATTGCCCTCAGATGGCATATCCCTTAGCTAAGCTACCCCCATATTCTCACATTTTGAATGTTGTTTTGTGTACCTCGGGAGGTATCCTATAGCTTTGTCCACAGACATTAGATATTCCCCTCCCTCCCCTTCCCTAGCTCATATCAGCTATAGCAGAGCTTGTCAGATACTTTGAGGTTAACAAGAAATTAAGCATAATGGAGAGCAAGTGATTTTACCTGTCTTAATATTATGAAGTGGGTGCTTTTGTGCTTTAAGACAGGGTAAAATCTGACATCCAATCAACAGCTCCAGGGGTAACTTGAAGACTCCAAGTCTTGAAGAACTTCCCAATCTCCTGTGAAACTGCTTGGAGAAAGTTAGGAAAGACCTTGACAAGGTCTTGCAAGAGGCAGGCCATCAACCAGAAAAAGGGGAATCCAGTTTCTGGAGCTGCCCAGGAAGTTTAAGACAAGAGGGATCCACTTTCCAGATTCACAGGAAATGTATGGGGTTTATTTCTCCCATGTTGTCTTTTCCATAGAGTTTTTGTTGACCTTCCTTTTATCTTATTTGAGTAACATGCTTAAGACAACATCAGAAAAATTGTCCCTTTCCCAAGTTCACCTATGAGTTACATTTATACACTTGTAAATGAAGTCAGATAAACAGAAGCAAAATCTTTACAGGGAAGGTAAATCTGTCCTCAGGCCCTATCAGGTCTTTTGCTCTGTCACTTTGTGTTTATCATTTGTTCCTAATGCACCCTGGTCTCCAGGTGATAGGAACATTTGCTAGTAAACACATGAAAGTAAGTTAATCACAGTAAATCATTTGCCAAGACTAACCTTTTCACACCTGCTCTCCCACCCTCCAACACCCCCAATATGTTTGTAAGTCAAATAAGAAGCTGTATTAGTGGTAACTCAATGAGCCAACACCTGATAATATTACATGTTCTGGACTGTAACTTTTCCTTAAAGCAAAAAGAAATATCCAGGCCTTAAGAAGAAAACCAAAAAGTAAAGGAAAGGCTCACTAAACACCCTTGTGTAGGAAACAAGAACTTCCATGCATTGTCTTCACAGAGTTGTCCAACAATATTCACTAAAACATTTAGGGAAATTTGGCGTTCAACCCATCCTATTCATTTACGTCATTGGGGCAGGGGAGGGGGAAATCTATAAGAAAATAAGTCTGTTCAGCAGAGATTAAAAAAGCTAGGTGCAAAGAAGGTTAAAAAAGGCTGTTATCTTTACCTGTGTAGGTACTCCCCCCTCCCAGCTCTTTCCAGGTAGGATACCTGCAAATAGCTCAGTGTCTTGCAGATGAATGAGGTGACACACATGGCCTGTGGAACCATTTGGTTTTACCTCTGACAAGAGAAGCAGCCTGCTATGGTTCAGGTTCATAACATCTAGTGCAAACTAGATGTTGCCTGGGGGATGTCTCACTGCTCTCTACCTCAGGGCAGTGCAGGTTGGTAATCCGATGAACTAGAAGGTCTCACAGAAATATGCCTATTCTCTGCCTAACAAATACAAGTACTAACAACAATGCCAGAAATTTCTCATTCTAAGGCTGAGAGGTTTTACAGCCACTGACTTGGCACTAACCTACTAACAACAGTTAAGGAGACAGCACGCTTTGTACCCTCCTTTTGTCCTCACTGCCCTCTCAGGAACATACTAGTTACAGCAGGAGAACGCAAGGCCAAGAAGGACGACTGCACACTTGACTTACATACTCCTTTCCTGCCTCTTCAGGTAAGAGTAACTGGGAATAGCTCAATAGCTTTGACAACCTAGATCAAAAGCGGTCAGTCTGTGACCAGCCCAATTCACATAAGCATTGAACCTGTTCCATACCTCAGCCCTCATCTCAGAGATGTTAAGTCTGCATTTTAAAGCAACACATGCATGCACCTAAAAGAGATACCCAGCCAGCAGTCCATACTGTTTTCAGGCCTGCCTTGCTCAACTAGGAAGATAATATAGGGGTTTGTATCCATCGCGCAAACTGCCATATTCTAGGCAATGTGTTCTTTTATTTGCTCCTAGCTTTAATTACATGCAAGCACAAAATGCATTTTCATATAGTAAACATTATCTACAGTTCTCTCAGCTACATTTCTGCTATCCCCTGGAATGAATAGTTATACAATTTTAAAATTGGAACTGACACTTCCCAACCTAGTCTTAAGCCACTGGAATAAGGTACCTAGAGAAAAATACAGCTCATACCAGCATTCTGCATAGCAATTTGAATAAGGCTGTTCCATCTGAACATAGCACACAATCACCCTTCAAATGAGGCAGGTACATGATGTATCATCATACTTGCACTAAAAAAAAATTAACAAAAAACAAACAAACAAAAAAACACCACCAAAAAACCAAACAACGCTAAAACCAACCCAACCCCACAACCAGACACCAGTAAAATCAGATTTCTTGTAGGCAGAAGAGGGGAAGAGGGTGACAAAAGTTACTGCTCTCTGAAGAAAACTGGAACACAGAAATGCTTAATCAGTTAAGTTTGGAAAGGAAAATTCAATAGCTTTGCTTCCCACGGACTGTGGTTTTCATCTTTAATTCCCAGGAAAGTTAGTTGGACTATTTCCACAGGCTTCAGAGAGAGCTGGGTCAAAGTTCTACCGTAATTATAGCCTTCTCATTCACACCAGTTCACTAGGACATCTATGCAAGCCCATGCCACCAGGGAGAGTTAAGGAATACTGGGCCAGGATAGGCATTTTCCCCCACTCAAATGCAATTTCTGAAGACAAAGGCAACAATGCTTCAGCTACTGTTGGTACATCTGCTGTATCTACTGTGAAAACCCAAATCCTTCCCCTTTACACCTTAAAAGGTGGTAAACAGCTATGAAGTATCTTCACCAGGTTTCAACCATTTTGTGCTACTGCTGTCAAGCAAAGAGAATATGCCTGTGTGTTCTGGGTTCAGCACTAGCGGTCATTTTTAATCCTTCTTTGTAGCTGGTGCAGTGCTGTGTTTTTGACTTTCAGCCTGGAAACAGCGCTGTTAACACCGATGTTTTTAGTTATTGCTCAGTAATGTTTACTCTGACCAAGGACATTGTGAGTCTCATGCTCTGCCAGGGAGGAGGCGAAGCCAGGAGGAAGCAGAGACAGGACACCTGACCCAAACTGACCAAAGAGGTATTCCATAGCACAGCACGTCATGCCCAGTGTATAAACTGAGGGCACTTACCTGGAAGGGGGAGATCACTGACAGGGTTGGGCTGGGTATCAGTCGGCAGGTGGTGAGCAGTTGTATTCTCTTCCCTTGTTATTTCCCTTATTGTTATTATTACTGGTGGCAGCAGTGGTTTGTGTTATACCTTAGTTATGGGACTGTCCTTATCTCAACCTGTGGGAATTACATTATTTCTATTCTCCTCCCCATCACTCTGGGAGCAGGGGGAGGAAGGGGGGAAGTGAGCGAGCACCTGTGTGGTTCTGGGTTGCTGGCTGGGCTTAAACCACAACACAGTGCAATATCCAGTGACACAGAAGACAAAGTATTATATTGCTTTGATTATTTTATTACCACATCTGTTCCTATGCCATTTGCAAGAACATTGGGGAATTACAGATTCACCTCCCTCCTTCTCTCTTAACCTCTCTCACATCTGTACTCTGCTCTGAAGGAGATGTCATTTCCTGGGTTATAAAATGGTAACCTAAATAACTTCCATATGTTTCAGTGAAGTTTAGTGAAACACAAACCTATGTAACACAAGAGAATAAGAGAATAGTATGGAGAAAGGGTGAAGTAATGGGGTTTTATTCTGTCCCTTTTTTCCATACTCCAAATACGGAGTATGGGACAAAAAGTCATCCCACTTCATGGGCCTACAAAAGCCCTGATGGAGCAGCCACTGTTAGCATCAACTAGAGCTGCCTTCAGCCACCCCACCAAGAGCTACCAAACACTTCTTTGTCCTGTGTTTAGGGGTGAGATACCTTCCAAAACCCAGGACAGTGCATTTCACATGTACCTGAAAATTCGACCCAAATACTTGCATTTCCATTCTACTTCTTAATAAAACCAAAGAGGAAAGTCTATGAATATTTAAGCCCTATCTGGTCTTTATACAGGCTGAATCAATTCTTAGAGACACTATTTTTTTTCCACGTGACTTACCAACCATACTTTTCAGCAATAGAATTACATACAGATGGCATGTTCTTCATCGCAGCTGAATTTGATCTCTGTTGTGATATTTTAATAACAAGGTAAAAACAGCATGCATATAATAGCAGGCTGATCAGAGTTTAAAAATAAATCTTCCCTTCAAAGTAATAATAGCAGCACATTCTCTGCTGCTGCTTTAGGTAATGACTTTATTTGGGTACCAACTGTCAGCTTCATGGAAATATTTTGAAGACTGAGAATGTAGAAATACTTTCTATAACAGTGATCACAACAGCCATGAAGATGACAGTAAATGACTTTTCAAGATAAGCACAAGAGAGAAAAAGGCATTTCATAAATGTTCGTCACATCTTACCTGTATAATTCACCCTTACTAGGTAAAGGTTTCTATCCATTTGAATTCAACTGTCATTACTTACTAGAAATAAAGTACAGTTGATGTTTCATATAAATTTTCTCCTTTAAGTATCACTGAATATTAAAGTGAGCTCTGACATTAAACTGTAGCTATAATTCTTTCCACTCATTTATTATGGAGTTTCAAAGATATTAATGGTCAAAGTATCAAGTTGTATGTGCAATGCTGACTATGTTTATACTGTATTTCTTAACAGTAAGAAAGTTCAGTACTTTCAAAAATTGCTCAGAATTATTACTAAAGAAGCTAGAGTTAGAGAAATACACTATTAAAGAATGTTTTAACAAAGAATTTTAACAAATTCAGCATGACTTTTACAAGCATAAAAGCATTTCCACTTTTCTGATACATTCTGTTAGAAAACACATTGGAACTAGTTGATAAAATGATAAGTGACATGGAGGATTTATTTAAAGAATTCAGAAAGATATTTTTACCGGTTCCTCACAGACATTTACCCCTTGCCTCCTTCTCTCAGTGATCCCTGTGATCTGGGGAAAGGAAAGGCTTCTCATTAGAGCTTCCCACTGTCTCAGGAAGCCTTACATGTCTCCTTTAAATTGAAGATGTTCACTCTTTTAACATAATTCCCCACTAATCTAATTGTGGCTTCTTCTATGAATGAAGTGGCAATGAACTTTGCCCAGTATACACTAAAGCACAGTTAACCTCACACACGGTAAGGACACTAATACACATTATGTATTTAATACAGTTATCAACTTGTTTGATGCCTTCCTTTTATGAAGAGTTTCAGGACTGTTAATTTTCTGATTCATAGATTTCACTTGCACAGTGAGGCCCACGCTCCAGTAGCATAGAAGAAAGAGACGCAATTTTAACTCAGCCAGCATAATGAAAGATGAGCAATATTTACAACAAAATGCAATGTCCCAGTGATGTGCAGTAATAGCCAATCTCTGCTTACATAGTATATATCATCACCTCAGTGGAAAAAGAAAAAGAAGTGCATAAAAGAATCATCACCATGAAACCTTGAAAAACACCCATTTTCACATATCCAGATTTTCAATGTATAAGCAGAAGGAAAACCCACTATTAAAAAAAATTACAAAATATAATTGGTAAAGAGCAATCTCCTTAGTAACAACTCTTACATGACAAAAATCGTAATAAACTACACAGATACTTTGCTAGTAAAGCCAGATAGAACTGGGTTTTCCGATCCAATCACAAAGCAGTTATGTAAAATCCCTATACGCATGAACATTGTGCTTCAGCAATATGAAAGTATAGAGGCTTTCATGTTAACAAGAGAATCCACAAATACACTAAGCTATTTTTCCAGAGAGAATATGCTCCTATGCTGAAGTTTAACAACCTTTCCTTTCCCACAACACTGTAAGAGTGAGGTGTCAAATGACCATGACCAGCAAGAAAAACCTAAGGATTGGCAAGGTCCCATTGAAATTTCTGAAAACTAAGGGAAAGCAGCAGGTTCACATTCTAAGTCCCCTTCCTAGGTTCTCACCAGGCTGGTTGGGCTCCAGCCCTGGTCTCACCTGCAGTTACTTCAGAGCACCTGTTGGAGTCCAGCCACCACCTCTGCCTCTGGGACACAGCCTGTCATAAGATCCTAATAAGACCTTTTCCTATACCAGGTATGTATGGATTCATATCTGATTAATACAAAGGAAAATTTGAGGAAATTTAAAATAATGCTTCACAAAGATGAAGATCTCCATCCCGATTTGTTGGTGATCCCCACCATATCCCAAATTATTTAATGTTACCTCTATAGAGAGGTGTCACCTACAATTCTTATTCCTTGTTGGTTTATTTGGTTTTTAGGTTGTTTTTTATTTTCATGCTAAACAAATTCAAATTCATCACAGTAATTTTGTCTTTTTTGCTGTGCAGGAGAAGGTTTCTGGTTTGGGGATTTTACATTGGTTCCTTTTAGGATAAACCTTAACTTTTTTTTTTCTTTTTAAATGTCACCATAAAGAAAAGAACCAGATTTCTATAAAGGCAAAGCTTTTCATTTTCTATCAGATGCATCTCATTTGAATATGCACATTTCTTTACAGAACATCAACCAGAATGAATATTTGTTCCTTTCTCATTTGACAAAACTAAAATGGTTGGCTGACTTATATATATATCAGATTTTTTAGCGTAGGGACATAAATCTCCCACATATCCTTTACATCCAAGTGACAAATCTCTCCTTTTTTTATTTCGCTGTCTGGGAGCTCCAAATTCTATTTATATACAGGAATAAGACTGTTCTTCATTTGCCACCCAAAGGTCTCCTCTTGACAGATCTCCATTACAGCTTTCTTTCTGAAAAACTGGATACTTTTATCTTTCCTTATACTTTCCCATGTTTCCAAGTATCCGTCTTTATATAACAACAAGTATTTTCACTCAGCTGTATTCCATTAGCCTTTATGCACATATCCGTATACGTGTCTATAATGCTGAGATAGCATTCACAGAAAAACTAATTAAGACAATAGAGAGCTATATTTTTAGTTACATTCTGGTGGTTCTTATGTGGATACTTTTCTCAGCAAAGGAAATGGACTAAGAAATATATATGAAAACAGAACAGAGGGTAGGGAGAAGTGGGGGAAAGCATGTGTTAGGCCAAGTCATACAATTATAAAAAGACATCTATTATGGAAAGGACCTCTGGTTCCTGCACAAAGCAAAGCTAACTTCAAAGTCAGACCAGGCTGCTCAGGTCCTGCCAAGCTGTGTTTCAAAGGCCTCCAATGGCACCTCAACCTCCCTGGGCCACCTACTCCAGGCTCAGACATGGTGGTGCCCCACAGCAGCCTCTAGCTCCTGAGGAGCTGATCAGTCTCTGAAGAAAGCACCAGAGGAGTCTCCTGACATCACTGCACTCTAGATATTACATTTATGTGATTAATGTCTGCAGAAGTTACAGGTAGCAGGTACAAAGTCTAGAGGATTGTTTAACATTCAAGTGAAGCAGAAGTCATTTCCCATGACCTTGTTATTAAAATACTAAAATGTAGTCATATCCTGTGCTATTCCTATCTTGCAGCCATCCCTCGAAGGCTTTTGAAAATCTGAAAGTATTAACCAAGCCTCCCCATCTTTTCTACAAGGAAAATATTTTAATTCCTAAATAAAGGATGGAAAACTGGGCAGAGAGCTGACTGATCACTACTGATGCAGCCTTACACAGGAGACAGCAAAGGAGCTGTAGGAGTTTCCACATATCTCTAACATTCACTACTATAGTCCTTCCCATACTATTGAAAAGAAAACAAAACAAAACAAAACCAACCAAAAAAAAAAAAAAAAACCCAACACAAAAAAAAAGGATTAAATGCACCAAAATGTCAATATTGACCTACCTGTGTTCGCGGCAAAGCTGATGGATCCTGCAGTTGCTTTACTGGAGCAGACAACCTCACAGGAAGCATTTTCAAGCACCTTAAAATTTCTGATTTTTAGCACCATTGCTAATAAAACTGCATAGCTTTGCCATCACTGTGGCCTGCAGGTATCTGGATTGACAGAACGGACTGTCATCTCATATGATAATAGTTGGGTCCTCAGCAATTTCCCCAGTGTTTAGTCACACAAAAAACCTATCCCTGTGACCTTTGTTTCCTAAAATTAAGCAGAATAATTGGAGGAATTATTCTGTAATTGAAACCCACAGCATGGCTGTTGGCAGCTCAACTCCAGAGATTTTTACCTTTAATCCACACCTCATAAAACCTATAATGAACATCACACTTAAATACACCAGGCAATAATAATAATAATACAGTGCTGCTTATGAAGGCCAGTAATGTTATTCAGTGCTGTCAGTGCCATAAACAGAATGCACAAGAGAATAATCTGATAATAATGAATTCATGACTAGCATTCATGTTTCTGAACTTCCTTTCAAGGCACATTTTATGTAAAAGCCCCAAACAAAACAGTATGACCAAGTTCCCAATTATTATTTGCACGTCAGTAGTTACAAAGGACAACTGAGATATGTGGAGTATATAGTGCAGCTGCCGCTATAGTATTAGAAATTAGTCAGACACGCTTCTGAATAAAAAATAAAAATAAATAAAATATTAAAAAAAGAGATGATCATGGAATATTTTTCCTGTTTTCTTTCCTTTGTGTATTGTAGAAAAGAGAACAGGAGACTGCAAGTATGCACATCAGTCCTCTATAGTCTACCACCACCACCTCAAGTGTAACTAACCATTGGATTTTTCCAAACGTCAGCTTATCTCCCCCTACACACACAGCTTTCTACTATGAACTCTCAAACACCTGACATTTTTCCCAGTTTAGCCAAGCCTCAGTTACACAAGAAAACCAGAAAAACCCATTCCAGGACAAGATTAAAGAAAAGAAAATGTTTCCTGATATGAATTTTAAGTGCGTTTTTAAAGAAATAAATGATACAGCAACAAAATACAATTTCAAACAACTTTTCACTAATAACATATGGTACCTATAGGTTCTTATGTCACTACCATTTGCAGGGTTCTGGGACTGACTTGAACTAGATGAAATATGTTGGTTCTATGCACCAGGTCTTAAAAATAAGGAATCTTTGTCTAGTGAGTCCCTGACTGAGCCATGGCATTTCAGACAACCTGGACTACATCTTTGATTACACTCAGCACCCCAAAGAAAACACAAAGGGCTTTGAGTCTCCTGTGCTGGGTTTTATTAGAATATAGTCTAGGGTCTTTTAAAACAGAGGCATCTCCTCTCTGGTGGGCAAGACAGGGTAACAGTAAGAGAGATTTGCAAACCCATCTCCCTTCTGCTCAGGCTGCCTTTTCCAAAAGAATCCTTTTGTTCATGCTTCTTTCTCTCCCACTCCACCCAGACCCTCTTAAAACCAAAAGGACCACATAGAAAGTCACTCCAGCAGCCTCCCATGTTTTCTTGCTTGCTCTTCCCAGGAATTGTCATCCTTCTGCATGTTCACTTCCCCTCCCATCCCAGGAACAAGGAGTCACCCTCTTTTCAGCCTTCACCCAACCCAGCCCACAAGGCTGGACAAGGCAAACAGGCAGCTGCCTTCCCTGCAGCCCCACCATAGGCAAGAGTGCAAACAGAGGAATTAAATAGCTATATAACCCATGACACTTTAATAGAGCCTTATTTCTTTACCAGTGAATGATTTAACTAAGACAAGAGGACTTTAGAATTAATATACTACCCTTACGTTCGTTGCCAGTTTTTAAAGGCCCATGCTCTTTACTATCAATTTGCAATTCCCCCCACGTGCATACAGCCTCGTGAGTTAAGTAGGCAGCCAAGCCATTTGCATTTATTCTTACAACAAATTTTACAGCACAGTTAAATCTATAAGTGATTACCAAGCTTACAATACACACTGTGTTAGACATTTATTGAATGTTTCCAAAGCACACACCCACAGAAAAATAAATAGATAAATAAAAATGGAAGAACCCAAGAGACACAAAAATACCAGAGACAAACAACCCTCTGGCAACAGAAAAACAGGCACAGGCTATTCTTACAGGTTTTAAACCTAGATTTGTGCAGAAAGCATGTTTCAGCTGTGAGGGAGGGGTGGATGGCTGGGCAACAGCTTTTCTCACCAGCGGGGTACAGCACCCAGTAACTCTTCCTTGTTAGTGCGCTGCCTAAACAGCAGTACAGAGGGATTCAACCCTAGGAAAAGCCATACCCCAGTACACAGAATAAGCAATGAAGTCCTGTACTGACTCAGTCCCATATGTGAGGTGTTGTTTTTTTTTTTATTTCCATAACACTGCTAAAAAACAAACAAATCTTCCATGAACCATTATTTTTCAAGATATATTTAACATGGCCATTCCAATATTTGCTTTTTCTGGATTCTCTTCTCTATTTCCTTCCCCCCCCTTTTTTTTTTCCTTCAAAGTGTTCCTTGATCTATCCCTATGTAGCAAGGCACATCTGGCTGAGCTACTTGGCAAGTTCACAGGGTAGACCTTAATACAGATTTAAACTACCCCATGTCAAAAGGAAGACTGGTATACTATAGACTTAAAGCTCTCTACAAAAAGCCACAAGAATCTCAATAGTCTGATCTTGCCCAGTATCTCCAAAGCTCCCTGCCTAAAATTTAAATTTGCAGGAAATAAGGACAGGGATAGTAGCCAGCTGATATATATTCTTACAGTTATGTGCTAAAATCTGGATTCAATTTCCAGATCTGATACCAGTTTCCTCTGTGATTTTCCACAGGCCCCTTCAGGTCTATATACTTAAGATACCAATATTCCCCTGTATCCTGGAGAGATTCCAGATAAGCTTTCTGAAAGGCTGTGCTACAACAGAGACAGGAACAATACCTAAGGAAAAAAAATAATAAATAAACACACACTATGGAAAAAAATAAACAAGGGTTGCCATAAACAAAGGGTAAGTTTCAAAGTTGTTGATGTGACACTAAAAAGATAGAAGATGTCTGCAAGACTGGCTTGATGGCCACATGCAGAGTTCTGGTGACTGGCTCAATGTCCAGCTGCAGACCAGTAACGACTGGTGTCCCTCAGGGATCGGTGTTGGGACCGGTCTTGTTTAAAATCTTTCTCAAAGACATGGACAGTGGGATTGAGTGCGCCCTCATCAAGCTTGCTGATAACACAAAGCTGTGTGGTTCAGTTGATACGCTGGAGGGAAGGAATGCCATCCATAGGGACCTTGACACGCTTGTGAGGTGGGCTGATGCCAACCTCATGAAGTGCAAGGCCCTACACCTGGGTCGGAGCAATCCCAGGCACAGCTACAGGCTGGGCAGAGATGAGATTCAGAGCAGCCCTGCGGAGAAGGACTTGAGGGTGCTGGTCAATGAGAAAATGAACATGAGCCGGCTTCAGTGTGCGCTTGCAGCCCAGAAAGCCAACTGTATCCTGGGCTGCATCAAAAGGAGCATGACCAGCAGGTCGAAGGAGGTGATCCTGCCACTCTACTCTGCTTTCGTGAGACCTCACCTGGAGCGTTGCATGCAGTTCTGGTGCTGTCAACATAAAAAGGACATGGAACTGTTGGAACAAGTCCAGAGGAGGGCCACGAGGATGATCAGTGGTCTGGAACAGCTCTCATATGAAGACAGGATGAGAAAGTTGGGGCTGTTCAACCTGGAGAAGAGAAGGCTGCATGGAAAACTCAAATCAGCCTTCCAGTATCTGAACGGGGCCTATAAGGATGCTGGGGATGGACTCTTCATTATTGACTGCAGTGACAGGACAAGGGGTAACAGGCTCAAACTTGAACAGGGGAAGTTTAGATTGGATATAAGGAGGAAATTCTTGACTGTAAGGGTGGTGAGGCACTGGAATGGGTTGCCCAGGAAGGTTGTGAATGCTCCATCCCTGGCAGTGTTCAAGACCAGGTTGGACAGTGCCTTGGGTGACATGGTTTGGTTTAAGGTGTCCCTGCCCATGGCAGGGGGGTTGGAACTAGATCTGAAGGTCCTTTCTAACCCTAACTATTCTATGATTGTAAAATATCCAAGTAGTGAATTGACAAGAAAACACTTGATGATATCCTCATTTTCAGACCACAGACTTCCACTTTTCATATAAAAAATTGAATGTGGTCCACTCTGGATAGGAGCAAACATTCAAAGAAGTCTGATATGCAGCAGTAAACTATACATATGAAGATTAAACATTAATTAATTGTATAAGATTTTAACAGCAGCCCATACACAAGTTCGTAAGTTGAAAGCCACTTTCAAGTGCAAAGTTACCTTAAAGTGCACCTGTAATTTAAAACTTAGAGAGACCCACATAAGAACAGAACTCTGTATCTCTACAAAGCACAATACATTACTATTTGTTAATAAAACAAAATAATCCTGGCATACCAACGACAACTAGGCTTTCTGTTTGATTGCTCTGCTTTCACAGAGAAGATGAAGAATATTACCATTGTGTCACTGTTTTTAGAGCACAGTGCCATTGTCTGCGAACAGAAGAGGTAAGGCTAACAATACTAAGAGTAGAGTAGTGAATTTAAGTGGTGCTAAATAGTCACTGTTTTTCTCATGTCTCAAAAATCCAGATTTATTCTTAAGAAAATTACTTCCACCATCTGCATAGCATAAAAGTAATCTTACCACACAATAATTTTTAAATGCTAAAATATGAAACCAATTTCAAAGATAAATTAAACAAGAAAGTGTGAAAGTACTAAACTGAAGTGTAAATTCATAACATTCATAACCTAAGAGTATGCCTGCAAAAGTCCAGTGCATTCTACAGTTTTCTTCAAACTTAATTCTATGTAACTTCATTATACTTAACTTTTTCTTACCCTTCAACACCAGACCCATGAATCTTGCCAGTGATTTTGGCACTGTTGCCACTATCAGTTCATTTGAAGCAGCACTGCACCTGGCTTCTGGTTGCTAGCACCCATTTACAAATTTAAATCAATGAAACCTATTAGCATGTTCTCTATGATGCACTCTAACTTTTACAGTAATGTATTATTAATGTAATCACCTCAACAAGCCTTATACCTTATAAAAAGGAAAAGTTGGAAGGATTCAAGTTATTGAAACATAATAAGCTAAAAACTTATTGTAATGGATATTGCTTTAATGTTGAAGGTAAATAACATGGTGAACATTCACAGTAACTTATATTCACTCACTCCAGGAGAAACATGAGTAAAACTGACAGAAAATTAGCAAAAGAAAGCAACTGACAAAATCTGAACCTGATGCAATATATGTAAATAGATTACATAAACAGATCAGATTTTATTGTTACAGGATTTCTATGCTTAAGCAAAAGTACTCCTCCAAAGCCAAGCACGTATGGCGCATATATTAGATACTCAAGTTGTTGTGTGTTACTTGTATTTGACAGATGGTAATTACTTTTTCCATAAAAGAGATGAAGTTAGCTGCTAATGAAATGCTCTTAACAGACTCATTGACTAAGCAAAAAAAGTAGTCATTTTAATCAAAGAAAAACTCCCAAAAGGTAGGAAAAAGAGTACTGAGTGCCACCCAAACCATAGCAATGGAATCCCACAGATCAGTGTTTCAAAGTTTGCTCAGTGCTATGGATTTGGTCCAAGACTTTGTGTCTTGAATAGTAAGCTCATTGCAATAACTTGTTTGCCACAATTTGAGACAAAATCCTATTTCTTCTTAGCCTTTCAAAATCAGCCCATTGAAAACCAGATTTCGCCACTTTTTTTTTTTTTTTTCTTATTTGCTTATGGGTACGCCTTCCAGCTCTTAAACCCTTGTTCTTCCCATGGTACTTAAGAGACAGTTTTCTAACCATATCACCTATATGGCCTGTGTTCAACTAATGATCACCTTTAAGTTATCTCATTTTATGTAAAGGTCAAAATTTTATATTCTCTAGGGAAAGCAAGGCTGGAGAAAATGAAATTCAAGCATGTGACGCATTAATGCTTTAGACACCAAATGATTCTTAAGCTGGGATTTCACCCTTTGAACTAATTAGCTTTAGAATTTTATATGCCATTTGTGGTTAAACTTTGGTTGATTAGCTTCAGTTCAACAAGCTGGACCTCTTTGGAAACACCACTTTGTGAAATATAGGCATTTATCATACCACTGGTGCAATAAGAAAGGCACACCATCTGATACCTGCAGCACAGAAAGCAAATGCTATTTCATGCCTCATGACATTAACTAATCATAGCATAGGCTGTGACAGATCCACTCACAAGCTGCATCACATCCCTGGACCAGTATATTTATTTCAATAAATATATTTTTATTATACCTCACTCCAGGTCAGTCCCAGAGCACACAGCTCTGGCAATTTGAACATATGCTTAGAGGCATCAGGTTCCTCAACTCAGCTGATGTCTGCTCACAAGAGCTCTGTAACAGGACCCAAATGGGATTGTTGCTCTGTAACAGGACAAGGGCAGTAATACTGATTGTACCCATTCTACAGAGAAGTTCACAATCACTTTGCTGCTAAGTGAAGCTGAAGAGGTGTAGTTTGACATGCTGGGGGTGCTGAAAAAGATCTACCACTCCAGAAGGTATGAGGACCCTCCCCTTCAGAGGCACAAGGAAACAAGAATGACTAATATCAAGCAATGCAATGGTTATAGAGAAAGCAACTTTAAAAAATATATATATGTATCTTAGTTAATCTCAAACTGTAGCTACACCCAAAATTGTAGAAAGCTCACCTACAGGCTTGGAATACAAAATTCTGTTCATGAAGAAGGAAAAGCACATTGTGATCAATACAAGCACATGCTGTTTTCTGTCAGCTTAAAAGGCAGGCTGAGACATGTATGGCAACATCCTGTACAACCTCTCTAGCTCATCCAGCACTACAGGGAACAGGAAATACTGTGTTTTCAGAAAAAACAACCGTTTAAACATTCACATTTCTTGAAAGTCAGACTCACCACACGTTACCCAGTGTTGCCAACCCTGTTTTTTTCCTAAATCTCCTATCCCTGGGATAGGTTTTAGCAATCCCATAGACGCTCAGAAAACTACAAATATGGAAGGGAAATTCCTACATTATCTTGTACCTTATAAACACAGGTTTGTCAATACACTTTAATCACTAGACATGCTGCATACAACACCTGAAGAAGAGTTCAAAATTCACAGTCTGTATTGCTTAAGGGGCAAAACCCAGTAGCACATGTTCATGGAATAAAGATCAGTGCAAATCTGGGTGATCAGGTATATGAACAGGCTTTCCAGGGAAGCGGTGGAATCACCACCCCTGGAAGTGTTCAGAAAATGTGTAGATGAAGCCCTTAGTGACATGGTTTAGTGGTGGCCTTGGCAGTCATGGGTAAAGGTTGAAAACGATGATCTTGGAGGACTTTTCCAACCTAATTCTATGGAAAATATAAGGCAGTGGCTCATTCTGCCAGTTTCAAGCAGCCTGCAACCTCATGAGAACTCTGAGACTAGCCTTACATTTGAATCAGTGTATCTATTCTAAGCTTCTGTTAGTATGTTTAAGCCCCTTTACAGACATTTGTGCTCCTTGTCTGTCTGGCATTCTGGGGCAATTAATTACATGACTGTTAATGCCTAAAAGTTTAGAATAAAAAGCACAGATTTTGGTTCAATAGCCTAGCTTTCAGTCTCATATGACTTTCAGATGCTTGCAACAGAAAATGAACAAATAAAAGAACAGAGATTTATACCATGCAAATAGACTAAAATATAACCATATAAAAAGGGAGAAAAAAATAAAAAAAAGGGAAAACAAAAAAAGACATTACCTCTCCTTCCACATTCAGAAATGCAAGGTCAATAAATCAATCACTGAGAAGACACGTACATAGCTAAGTACAACTTGAAGTGACAATGCGCAAAATACATTATATGCATGTGGAACATCTGAAAGCCTGGCTTACTCGCAGTAGCTCACATGCCTAGAAAAAAGCCCTGAAACTAATCATGGATCTAGTATGGTGTCAGCAGCAAACAATGGGATTTATTATTATTTTTTTCCATTCCCTGTGTAATATCCATCCAACCTCAGTCCCCCTTCTAACCACTTTTTCTCTGTTTTGATTTGTTCAAGAACATATTACCAGTGGGGGCCAGAAAGGTTAGACACTATTTCAAAATAGGAGGTGGAAAAAAGAGCATTATATTATCCCCCTCAACTCTCAAGACATATCTGATTTACTGTTTGAATCAGAATGCGCACAGGAATATTATTAGCCATCCTTGCTTCTCAGTGCAACTTTATGTGCATGCACAAAGCACCTGCTGCTAGAAGAATGGAGAGGACTGGTGCCTGATGGTTCATAATCAGCACTGAGGGAACTGAATTTTATTTATTTTCCCCTCTCTTAGATGCATTTTGGAGCACATTTGAACACTGTAACCACAGGGAAGAAAGGCAAAATAAAAAAGTTCATGGAGAGGGGACAAGGAATATTGTATCCAGGGAAAAGAAGTGAACATCTTGACAACGAGAGGACAGTAAGAATGAGGACGAATAAGAACATTTTATAAGGTATGAGAAAACAAAGAAGAGATTAAGAAGGGGTTGAAGGGACAAGAAGGATTAAAAGTCACTGAAGACTGTGAAAGGAGAATTCAACACAGAAGCGATGAAGAAGAAAGGTGGGGGTGGGGGGGGGGAAGAGAGAGAATTAATGTGAGAACACCAAGCACTGAAAGACAGAAGACAAGGTGAGAGAAAGTGTAGAGTGAGATAACTGGAAACTGTCACAGAAATACACAAGTGGCCCATGCTGACTGAGGAGAGTGGCTAGGATGCAAAGTACAGGATTACAAAAGTAAATACTTGCTCGTGTGCATGAGGTGTTCCAGCCAAATTAGGAAACCTTGAATGTGGTTTTGCACAGGGTTCTCTTATACTTTTCAAATGTGCAGCTACAACATAATTTGACTAATCACTAGAACCCAAGCTACCAAATACTAATTATAGTGAAATTTTGCAAAGCATCCCTATTTCTGCAGCATTCTTGCTACTTGTCTCTTGATCAGATGTCAGTCTTGCAATAGATACTTATCCATGATGCCAGACAACAATGAGAGGTCTTCAAAGACAAAGGGCTAGGATGATGATGTCCAGGGGTACCTTTTATCCTTCATGGACAGCTCCAAGCTTTTATTAAGCAAAGTCCTTATCTTCAGGGCTGGACTCTCTTTTAGTGTGTTTTACTTCAGCATGAACGATACCAGAGTCTCAACTACCTCATTTCATTACAGTGTATAATATGAACTAATACATACATATACACAAAATTAATATACTTTACAATACAATCATATGATATAATATGGGAGGGAATTTTCATAAAACAAAAAAAAATTGTTTGTTTTTATAAGACATACAAAACATCCACTTCATGATAAATCTTCTAACTGGCCCTAAATGGCCAATATTTAAGAAAAAAGAAGGAAAGCTTCTCCTTTTCTACACTAGTGTATCCTGACTATTCTCTGATCCCATGAGCCACTTACCAATCAGTAAATCAGTCAGAAGGTATTTCCTGGGTGAATTGTTATTGTCTGTGTATTCTGGGCACAACATACATTTTCTATTATTTCTTCAGATCTATAGGAGTTGTCAGCCATTCCAGAGGGGCCTTTTCTATGCTCTGGAATCCATTGCAACAGATAATTTCACAATCTTATCAGTATCATTGCAATAAACAGAGAATTGTTCAGTGCTCACTAAACAATTCTATAATGGTCTACAGACCAAATAAAACACCAGAGGAACATAAATATTCCCATACCCTTTCCGGTGATGTTAGAGAGGCTTTCACAAAAATACTTCAATAACTGTCTGCTCTTGATCACCACTACAGAAAGTATTCTTATCTTTGCTAATGCTATCAGAAACCAGCTAGTGTCCCTTCTAACCACATCCCAAAACATTTATAGCTTTTAAATTGTAAAAAGCAAAACAAAAAGCATCTTAAACATGCAGGTTTCCAGCACAGCTCCCCAGGCTGCTGGTTTTGGCAGACTTTGCTCGAGACCACTAGGAAGCTGCTTCCCTTAACTAACACATCAGATCAGCATGACTATTAGGTGGCAAACATGCATGTAGGACCAGAGTAAGGTCAACCTGGTAAACAGACAACAGCATTTAACTTATCAGTTTAGGCGTATGAAAGATGCACAATCCTTATTACTGTGGTTATCCAAGGAAACTGCCAACCCAAATTCTGAAGTGAAAATGACGATTTTTATAACAGTTCTGTTGCAAGTTTCCCTAATATACATCAAGGTTGCCTGAATTTCATACCCATTCAGAAGACTGACCTATCCCTCTTTGGAAATTGATAACATTACATTGCACCTCCACATATGCATAGCCCCACCAGTTTTATAACTGTGTTGTTGTAGCTATGTGCTATCCACTGATTTGTGGATAGCTGAAGTCTTTCCACACTGCACTGATATTTAGGAATTTGAATCCATATTTTATTATTGCTTTAAGCCATCTAAGTACCTCCCTTTTTATCTACACATGTTGAGAAAGTGCTGTACAGGGCTTTTTTAGTTTTAAATCTCTTGTATGTTCACTTATAGCAGCTTTGATGTTCAGCTATTTGGTCTTTTGCATGTTTTACCTCATTAACATCGAATGCAGACCCCCTAGTGAATAATTAGCTGGGGTAAGTTCCTTGACTCCTATAGATGCATTGTTAATTTGACATTTAAATTAACAGCAGATTATGGTGGCTTCACTCAAACATCACACACACACAGAAAAAAAAAAAAAAAAAAAAAAAAACAGTGGCAACCTACACAAGAATATACACAATACATCCACTGGGAAAAAAAAAATAAAAATCTGTCTGCTAGATATGCTAACAAAAGTGCCAACATATTGATGGAATTAATTCTATTGCACTGTTCAAGGAGAAACAGATTGAGGCTGTGCCCAAAAATAAGCCAAGAGGAGGGAAACCTGTCACAAGGCAGCAAACAACTTTTATTCAAGTATTTCTCTAAATGTGGATAGCAATGGGTGATCCACTTTGCACGAAGAGCAGCTCTGAAGAAGATATCCCAAGCTGACTCTAGAGCATTAAGGCGATTATGTCACTTGGATGAAGACTCCTTTAACAAATTCACTTATGGAGTGACAATGACCATTTCCTAACTTACCAGCACAGCTACAATGCCCATTACCTTTCTCAGACTATTGCAATCTACTTACCATGATCAAATCAGCAAAGGGTGTTTATCAGATATCTATTTCCATTAATAACTCGAAGGAGTCATGGGCATGTTGGATCTTACATAGCACCCACAGCTTCAATACTGATTTTTCTGATTTCTGTTGAGGAACTCCTGATCCAGATGAAAAGTCAAGGTTGAAGCTGGCTGCAAGGCTGCATGTCTAACTGGTACCTCTTTACAGAACTATATTTCTACAGATGAAGTCAAAAAATTAGAGTACATAAATTCTAGATTACTATCATGAAAGAATAATGTCAGCAGTTAACGAAACCTATTATCTTCACAATGGATGTACTGCACACTAGACAAAGACTTCCCGATTTCTTTGTCTACAAAACCCAAAAACGGGTTGCAAAGCTGTGATGATTGGTGTCTCAGCTTGCAGGTTTAAGTTGCCCATTTTCTGTCATGACTATTTCCAAGCTTTGAATTGACAGGATAGAAAAATCCAACTTTAATGCCTGCACCCAAACCACAGGGACTACATGACACAAATCACTGATCTAATCTAAGCTCAAACAATTCTGACAGTTCAACCTGTACAGCTGCTCTACACTAGATAAGGTATCACTTTATCTGTAATACTCTCACTTTATCAGTTACTGCATCTGGATAAAAACCATGAAGCTAGAAGAATAGACCTCAATCATATTTTCTGACTAATATAACAGGAATGCAACTGCTTGAATACAATTGCCACTGAAAGCTTTGAGATACAAGGAGGGAAGCATAATACCTTGTCTTGCAAGCTTCCTGATTTTCTTCTTATCATCATAGCATCCCTTTCCCCAGAGCTATTTATTAGGTCTTCTTTGCAGGGCTTAGTGTACAGCCAGCCATTTACTGTGCTGGGTTGATTGGTGGCTAGGGGAGGCATGAAAACACAAGAAGGATGAAAAAATCAGATACTCTCTGGTTATAAAGCATGAAGAACTTCCCTCTTGGCCACAGAAATTGTGTATTTGTACAAAAGCTTGCAATAAACTACTCCACTGAATGTCATTGCTAGCCTTATATTTTATCCAGCTTAAGTACCTGTTTGGTGACCCAAACACCCAAAAGCACAATGTGCCATTGGGTCATTCTCTATCTCAGCTAAAGGGGCTTTCCCAGCTATGCAGAAGCGTTAGCTACACACTTCATAGCTCCTCAAAGATTTTTAAAGTACACTTAAAATTATAATAAATATTATTGATAGTATCCAGAAGCTCAGGTAAGGCTGAAAACAGGAGGGGGAGCTCTCACTGCACAATGTAGGAGAACAAACTGGTCAGGAGTGATGCTTTTGCCTACCAGGAGAGCTCAGGCAACTCTGCTCTGCCTCCAACGCCCTGCTTTTGCAAGCCTGGTGCTGGTGAGAAGGGTGTGTTACTCTTGCAGGTAGCTCCTTATCTTTAAAGCATTTCTCATTTGCTATAACCACAATTTTTAATTTACAGGTTTAATCTAATCTTTTAACTTATTTCCTCTCCCAGGAGCAAGAAAATCATCATATTCTGCCATGTGGAAGTCTGCTCCTCTCCTCCTCCCCTGTGCTTTTCTCTGACTGCTGAGCTAGATGACCTGCATACATTTGCCTCTCTGTTAGGGTTATATGTTCTCATTATTTGTTTTAGTGACTCTTGCTTTATGATCACTGAAAAAAAAGTGAATACTAAAACAAAAGTAAAACCCTACATCATCTCCAGTGTTCTGCAAAGGACTTTCATTTAAATCCTGCCCCCCCCCCGATTGGTTCCCACAGTAACTCAGCTACACCGCATCTATATATTAACACATCAGAGCTTAACAGTACTGAGAAGCATACAGCACTACTAGAGCACAAGTAGGGAAGAATCATAGTTGCTTTGGTAACCATCACTTTGAATTTCATGACTTCTTTTTTTTTTTTCCCTTCTTTTCCTTGCATTTATTTTCTCAGCCATAATTTAACTCAGGTGTCTGCATCAATGCTCAAGATTTAATTAAAATGTGGTTTCTCCAGCATTACAGCCTGACAATTGAAATGTTCTTGGTTTAAGCATATTCCCTTATATATTTAATTTTTTTCTTACCCAGCGCTTTTGCAGAAATGAAACAAAACTGAATGTAAAGATGGCTTCTGCTTTGGTGGCTTGAGTAGGCAGGTGTACACGTAAGTAAAAACCAGCCACAACTCTGGAGTTGCTTTAACACTCTCTTACCATTTCCCGTAGGCATCAGATACAGACATGACACAAGGAGCAGCCGGGGTGCTGCTTCCTAGGAGCTCTCCATATCAGCCCAAACACCACTGGTTATCACACATGCAAGAAACAGTTTTACTACCGATCCTAACAACCTGCATTAGAAGATTTGCCAATACATGCACTGCTAATAAAAGAAATATCCACCACATTTAAAGGAATGCAGGTTCTTTTTTTATTTTATAGATGATTCATATGTTCAATTTTAATTATTACCTGTTTGACTGGTTTATGAAAAAAAAAAAAGGCGTTGTATGAATTTAATGAAGGATCCTTTTCTACCAGTATTTCCTTTTTCTGTGGAACATCAATATTCCACTGCTGAAAAAGTTATTTCAATATTCAGAGCAATACAGAAAAAAAGCTACCACAAAGAATGAAGATAGCAAACCTAAGGCAGAGGCTTTTATAGACTCAACATGGAAGTACTATTTATAGCAAATCTTGACTAAGGATAATAACAGGAAATTAACTGTTTACAGAAATTTCTGCCTCTGACAGAGATTTGATAGGAATGGATAAAATTGGACAGCGATTCTAGAATACAGCATGTCATTTGTATTAAACAGGAAAGCTGATCTTCTCTTAAAATAAATCTCAACAGCCAGGAATTAGTCCTGCTGGGGGGTGGGAAGCAAGTCACACTTTTTCTCAGTTGCTCAAGACTATTTATTTTCCTTGTCAAAAATCATTGAGATGGAGTCTGCATACTGCCTAAGATGCATTTAACTCTATGACAGGTTTTAGAGGACATAACTAAGCAAAGAACAAAAGTACCCACAAACTGCAAGGATACAGCATTACTGGCACAATGATAACAGCAGGTGGAAGAAAGAGGCAAGGCAGAAATGGGTGAATGGAGCCCTCCAGTATGCTGCTGGCACTGTTAATTCGAAATAAAGGAAGATGCAGATGCAGACTGCTCCAGATATGCCTCCCTGCTGAACCAGCAGCTCCTGGACACAAGCAAGACATGAGGAACCCATGCTCCGGGTTTTCTACTGTCATTCTAAAGGTTGCACTAAACTTTAAAAAACAGGTGCAGCTACCTTGGAGAAGGTACAACATGATTTTGTGAACAGGTTGGAGGAAAACCAGTACCCTGTGACCTTTATATGTACATTGATCCTTCCCCTACAAGTGTATATAGCAAATATCCCATAAAGCCAATTTGAATGGGACATACACCACTTTCTCTATCAGTTCAAGACCCCCGCAAAATGAGAGAAACTAAATGAAATCGCCTTAAATTTCCCTAAATCTGACTTCATTGATTTGTAACCCTGTAAAAAGACTAAGTGGAACTCAATGTCCCATACTGGTGCCCCTCCTGGGCTGAGGTGCAAGCAGCACGAGAAGAGGACACTTGCACCTTCACAGCTTATCTGCAGGATCTACTCCATGAATGAAACATGAATCACCCACAAGCATTCAAGCCAACTGTCTCAAACCTGATTATAAAACTATAAGGATACTATCTCTAAAACTACTGAGCAAACTCAGAATCCAGGTCCTACCCCTTAAAAAGGAATTTATTTTTATACCCCCTCTACCAAACCCCCCCCCCCCGCATCTTACATAACTCATCTTTTAAAATAATAATTAAAACTCCCAACCTCCTGACAAGTGGAACCAAACACTCGTGGTTCAAGCGTTGCTTTTACTGCCTCGCTATTACAATAAGACATATCAAAACAGATTAAGGCAGCTAATGCTGAATTATGCAGAATTTAGTAATACAGAATTGCAGTGGGAAAACCAAGTATTTTGTCAAACTGCCTGTAAAGAACTTGGAAGTATCTGGGGCATTTGCCAGATAATAACCACTGAACATTTCTTTCCACAGAGCCATTTATCATCCGAGTTTTTTTAGGATCCTGGAAGTCACAGAGATAGAATGCTTTCACAGAGATTTTCATTCATTGAAAAATACCATTAAGATGGTCAAAACTATTTACAAATTCAAATTAAATTTGTGAAATAGTTTTGGATGAACAAAGAACTGAACATTTAAAGGAATGCCAAAACAATTCATTTGGCACACTTTATTTTTTCTTTGGGGGGGCAGGGGGGGTGAGGGGTTGGTTTCCCACCAGCTATCTGCAGAACAGGAAAAGGAGATGCAGCTCCACCTTACAGTTTAGAGTCTGCAAGAGGACACATAGGGTCAAATCTAGTACTTGAACAGCTCTACCTCCTCTTCTTCATACTAAGAATCAAAATGCAAAAAGATCAAAAGCAAACTACAGAAAATACGTAGAGCCAAAAGTTACAGGTAGAGCACAACAGGCAGAGTCCAAGCAGCATGATTTAATTTTTTCTGATTTCAAAGACTGTAGCCCTAATTCCTGGGAGAGTTATATACAAGGCCATAGGAAGCAATATACATACCATCAGTGCCCTTGGCTAAACTTGCCCTGTCTCCATCCTGTAGCTCCCACTGCAGGCACCAATGTTCCTATCACTGCCTGGTTCCAGCCAAATCACACTTGCTTTCCTCCAGCACAACTCCTTTCTGTACTTCCAAATCAACTACCAGACACTTCCATATGTATCACATTTTGCATGCAGCTACATTTTGGATGACACCTTAAGCCCACATTGTTTGCTGCACCCAGTTAGGTTATGCCTTACAGATTGCATTAGATTCTATAGGAAAATAATCCACTGGTTAACACATTGAAACTCTTAAAGAGTTTCACCAGAACTATTCCCAGATATCCAGATATACCAAGCTTGATGAATAGGAACAATTCTTACAGCTGCATGATACAGGGTAGTGCTATGTATAGCTTAAGAGCAGGAATCAATCTAGTCCACCACATTTTCTTAGATAGTCCAAAGAAGGAAGGTTCCAACTGAGTTCCTTTGCTTATGTGCAATAGAAACACAGCTGCTGCTTAAATTAGCAAGTTAAGCAAACAGGTTGAAGCTAACCTGAATATTTGATCTCAGTATGGAATTGTGGTATATTCATTTACAAACGTAAGGTAGCTGTCTTCACAAGTTGGTGAAACTGTCATTTTAATAACTAAGCAATTTATTTTTTTTATTAAAATAGGAATTACATTCCTATAACACCACCCTTTCTTTACACTAATTAAAATGCTTTAAACAACAGCTGTCATTTTGCTGGAAACTGAGCATGCTATCACTTAATTCCAGAGAAAGTATCCACTCTCATTTGTTAAAGTAAAATGGAGCTACCAAACCAAATTTATTCATTACCTGCCAAATTATAGTACGCTTCAGAAACCTACACTCTGAATCCTCAGTGATTTCTTCCCACCCACCTAAGAGCTGTTGGAAGAGATGAATTAACTAATCCAGTACTGCTCCTGGCTCCCACCCTAACTCAGAGACAATGCACTCACAGGCAAACCACAGAAAAGCTTTCCCCATGAGCAGGGCTGGTCCAACATGGGAAACCTCCCTGCTGCAGCTGTACTGGGGCCACCTCAGCCTCTGTTCATCAACATCTCTCATCTGCCAAGAGCAGAAAAGCAGGCCTAGAATTAACGGTCCCCAAAAATTTCACATTGGCAGCTACTGTAGTGACCCAAAAAGCAAATACAGACCTGAAATGGATCTCTGCTAGTTAAAGAAAACACAGAAAAGTATTTTGGGCCATAAATCACATCCCTGCAATTCCATAAAACATGTTTCTGTTATTTTGAAGTTAAGAGAAACAACTGAAATCGTTTTGTCCCTAAGCCTTAACCCTCTTACTGAAGCATTTTTTTCTAACATTCAGCTGCTAGGCAATGATGTACTAAAGCTAATCTCTGCACATCAAAGTAGTAATTTCTTGCTTTGAACAGTTATATCTAGATATTACTTTGGTATCTGAATTAGGTTTTGTTATGAGAAAAAAGTATTAATTGACCAACTATTTTATTTTGATTAGTTGTTTAAGTTACATCATCATTCACATATTACTTGAGGCAAATTATACTGATCATGCCTCTTATATACATACATGCTCACAGATTATCTTATTAAAATCTCTCCCTTCTGCAGGGCAATAAATGGAAATAACACCAAGGAACAGCTTCATCTCTCCATGTTAGAGGTTCCCCATCCAGCATAAGAATACCACAGAAGGAATCAATATTATCTTTTTGTAAATTTGTTACACAGATGACCTTTACAAGATACAGAATAGAAATATGAAATTTAAGGTCTGCCCTTCCTCCATAATCCAAATATCAACAAGGAACAGATGAAACATTTCCCAGTACTACATTTCAGAGGGGCCGTTGAAAGTTTCAAGCCAGGCAATAGAAATAATATCTCCTGAATGGCTGCAGGTAGGGTGCCTACAAACAAGATGGAGACTGCCATTTATCAAGGAGTCATATGGAAATGATGAAAGGTAAAGTCACTCCTGGAGAGATTCCAACTGGATACAAGAGGAACATCTTCTACAATAATAACGATCAGCCATTGGAATAATCTCTCCAGGAAGTGGTGCAGTTCCCAACTTTGGAAACTGCTAAGATTTGGCTGGACAGGGGACTGGGCCATTTAGTCTAGGTCATGCTTTGCCTTGAAAGGCTGGGTCAGAACATTCTTGAGGTTCCTTCCAACCTGGTATTCTATGATCTGCACCACAGACCTAGGAATACCCTCTTCTAGAAAAGCACATCAAGCACCAAGGCAGACTCCTGATACCTGAGGGTAGAATTCACTTCCAGATTGTAACTTTCTTCCACAGTAATGCATCTGTGTTAAGACAGCAAATGCACAGGCACTTTTAAGTTCTACCAACATCCTCTTCGTACAGACTAAGGAGAATGACTGTCCTTGTTAACAGTGTAGTCCAAATATAATTCATTCAGTTCACCTGCATGTATAAATTCCTCCATAATATACATTGCTGGAACCATGTCTGAAAAGTCATTTTGGATGTTATGAGAAAATAGAACAGCTTCTTTATTTTGAATAAACATATAATAAAAATAAATTTAGTTCACCTTCATTTTAATGAACAAACAGGATGGTAAGCGTATTAGAAAAACAGGTCAGCAGAAGCAGGAAATCAGAAAAAAAGCAAAGCTTTGAACATCTAAATTAAAAATAAATGAAAAAAACAAGTATACTTTTTAATTTATAGTAGTTTCTCATTTGTGGTCAAAAACAGCAGTAGACATTAGAAAATATTTATCCAATTTTAACACTAATTAAGAATATTCCAACCCTCCCCATATCCTACCCCAAGAAAACCCCAGTAAAGCAACAGCCATGAGGTAATTTATTTTATGTTGATAACTAGTTAAGAATGTATTCATAAGCAAAGTCCAAAGCCTACTGAAGTCCCAAGAATTGGTCCCACCTTGAAAAGTCTCTCATTAGGTTCCATTCTTGGAGACCTCAACTATTTCAACTGAATTGGAAGACCTAGAGTTGGAAAACTCAGCCTAGAGAGTTTTGAAGGACAAACCAATTTATTCTCTGTCCAAGCAGGGCTATTGACAGAGAAACTTTCACAAATGAAAAATAAAAATAAAATAAAAAAAAATCTGCAGTTATACCAATGCAATTCCTCAATATTTAAAATAATTTCTACTATGGAATTTGACTGACCCACCTTGGAAAAATTTGGCCCTATAACTGGGGATTAATTGTTAACTTCAGTGGTTAAGTATAAAGCAAAATAAAATCTACTTTTTGCTACATGACAGTTTACTAACCCACTGGGATAAAAACCAGATAAAGATGACTTTTCAGTCATTAAGATTAATGAATGACTAAAAATATAGAGATCAGATCCCCCAGGTCAAAATTTTTATAGCCATGTTCCAGTTCAGAACCAAAGCACATTTATCCTCTCAGCTAAAGGTACATTTTCATTTGTTTCTAAGACTTTCTTGACAAAGCAAAAAGGGCAGTAGCTCCACAGAAACTATGAGAATTAAAAAAAGGAATGAAATACAGAATACATTTTAGCTGGCTTACAAGACAGTATGTGTTACTAAACTTCACTTTCATAACACGTTTAATAGCGATTGAACAGTAAAATAGGATATATTCACATTTTATTACTGTATACTCCAAATTGTCTTTTGTGGGGCTTTGTGTTATTTATTTTTTTAACCCAATTATACTGTTCCAAGAATCTGAATGTCTTGGAGGACTGCAATATCTTTTAATTAAGTCCTTTATTAGTGATAAAAGTATTCTTCCAGTGGTTAACCCCCTAAACACATCTTTCTCCAGCCAGTAAGCTGTTTGAATTCCACTTTGCTCAAATGATCTCCACCAAAGACTGCCATAAAACACTGTAACAGCTTGTCAGTTTCATTAATAAACAGCATTACTAATAAAACTATCTCCCAGTGGTAAACCAGCCAGCTGATGAAAAAGACAGCTAACTCCTATATGCTAGAATATTAACCGAATGATTATCCAGCTCACAAAGGCTTTGAAGAGTCATCTGTCCAGGAATACAAACTTATTTGAGCCTCTAAAATGAAGAGTTATGCAGTTATGGAGTAGTAATACACTTTAACTTTTAAAGCAGTATTCAGAGGTATCTGTATATACACATAGGGGAGGCTACAAGCACCACTTGCAATTAATTGTACAAACTGTCATAAGGCTGGTTTTGTACCTCTGACAACCTGAACCATTTCAGCTGAAATATTCTACCCAGGGTACCTACTTTAGGATGCATTCATTTTACACGGAATGTTTTAGTACAGAGTTCCAAACATTTCTAAGATTTAGTAATTTGACTACTTAACCCATGCTAAAAGCAAACAAATGAGCTGGGAGTGGTGTGGCTGAGGAGCTCTGGCATTTTTAATCCACTAGAACATGGAGTTATCCACTCATCAGAGGAAGACTCACTATGATTTTCCCAGCATCTCTGCCCACCAGAGAGAGTCCTCTGTCTGCAGAGCCCATCCACACCCATTCCTTTTCCCTGGGTCCCAGAGCATCATCCTCATCAGCTCATCAGATGCTGATGGGAGAAGGTAGAGGCACCCTAAAGAGGAAGGAAAAGCCTGAGAAGCAGCCAGGATGTGGAATACCCAGCAACACACTGTGAGACGTGTTATATCCTAGTCACTCTGGTCTGGACACTCCTTAGCCAGGATAAGACACAGACATTTAATGGGAAGCTTGCCTGCATGCATTCACAGTCTGCAACCCATGAATGGGATGGAGATACCATTTAGACATAGAGCTGACAGCAGCACCAAGCTGGAAACTGCTGTTTGAGAGGTGTAGGTTTCAAAATGGCCAGGCTGCTGCTCTGCTGTCCAGACCATGCCTTTCTCCTCTCTGAAAATCTGCACCGAGTAAAAGGGCTGGCTCTTGAAAGTCTTAGTTCATGCATGCTCAAAGACTTCCTAGGAATTCACAACTGAATCCCCAGGTACTGCAGGCACATGTCCTGGCTCCCACCTGGCCTCAATAGAACTTCCCTTCAATGATCTTGCAATTGCTCTCAGCAACTCCACAGGGGTCCACTGCAGCCCTGCTGCCTTTAACACAGTCTGTGACAGTGGCAGGAAAAGAGCCCTGACTGACCAACCCATGCTCAGACAGTAACAAATGGACATTTCCCCACAGTTCAAAAATTACACATACAAAGCCTCAGCTTGTATTAATAGAAGCAAGTCTTTAGAATTTAACAGGGTTGTGACAACTTGCATCAGTTGAGAACCTATGCAATGTGTGTCTAAATATATTTTTCAAATAGGGTTCTTTGGTTTTGGTTGGGTTTTTGTTGTTTTGGGGTTTTTGTGTTTGGTTTTTGTTTAGAAGTGTTAAGGATTATTAACAGATTAGATAAAATGGTTTAAGTTTCTATGTGTCTCTTTCTGATTTCACACAGTCCTGCCTCCCTTCTCTAATTACAGTAAGATACTTTAAGCAGTAACATCTGAAAAGATGCTGTATGTCTCAAAAGAAGTGCCAGGTTTTCATAAAAGAAAGGTGTCAGGAGCTGAAATGTTATCACTGTAAGCATAAAAGTAAGTGCACTCAGGTAGATCCCCATCAGGTCACAGAAGAATTATATTATGAGTATTAAATATAATCTTCAGTGTGAAGAACCCATATTTACATGAGTATTACTCCTGTCATGTTTTCATTCGTTATTTTTCCAAGCATCATTATCCCCTTAAACAGGATTTTTTAGTTTTGTTTTGCAATGACATGAAATCTGTGAACCACCACAGCAACTTCCTTTTCTTATTTCTACTTACTCATCTAAACCTTTATACAAACCGAATTCTTACTCTTCTCAAAGCTCTCTGGTAAAGCAACAAAATAACTATCATCAAGAACATGTGGTATGAAGAAACCAAGCAACACCAAAACAACCATCGCACAATAAAGCTTTAGTTTCTGTCAGTATTCAGAAGGAAACGCCGCACATGCCAAGGCTTTCCTAAATAAGCAGACATCAGGCACCTACTAACTGGACTCCACCTCTAAACGGGCAAAATGACAAACAAAACCACATGGCCATAGATAAGAGCAGGAGAGGAGGGCTACACTCTGCCAGAATTAAAACCGGAGTGGGAATATGCAAGCAGATAAGAAGCAGAGAGAATTTCAAAATCTACAGGTGAAACCTGCTCCCCCTCTTCACCAAAATAATCTGCTTGCTTGTTTGACAAGACAGCAAAAGTCAGCTACTGGTCACCAAAGTCACATGCATGTAATACACCTCACAATTCTGGTAACTTACATATAAAATAACAAGAATTATTAGGAAAGAATTTGTAGAAAAACTTGCTAAGGGCATAGCAGCAACAATAGTTTACCTTCAAATACAATAAATGAATTAGAAACCTAAAAGAGAACTTGTATAGTCACCAACAGACAACAAAAGGGCTACAAGACTTGCTCACACCAGGAGATCTTCTAATGATCCCACACCAAGTCTGTCTTTCATGTAGAATGAGAAACTCTCCTAAACTAATGTGTCATTAGAGTAGATGTAGGGCAGATCAATAAAAAATGGTAACAAATTGTCAAGACCAGATGGTGCTCACCCAAGAGATTTCAAGAAGTTCTTATGCCAAAGCATTGTCATAGCTACCATGCAATATCCCATTTGTACAATCTATCATTTAAATCAGCTTCAGTGCTGGAAGTTACAGTATAGTATCACTGTATAAATGTGTATCTATGGTATACAGAAGCGTACACAGCTTCAGCAAGACAATTGATAATGGACAAAAATATTAAAAACTCCTTGAAGGAATTAGCTAACATGCAAATAAAAGGGATCTCATGGGTTTACAAAATGCATTTGATCAGAAATCAGGACAGCAGTCATAAAACCAGCAAGATTCCATGGCAAAAGCTGTGAAAAACGTCACTATCTTGAAATAGGAGGAGAGATCAACTCGCAGAATAATACATGCGTAATGAATATGTATGAATGAAAAGCATGGTCAGTAACTGAGCAATTTTCAAAAAACTAAAACTATGAAATGCTACCAAAAAAGAAACAACACCTCACAGTACTGAGTAATTTGTCAATAAAACGACAAGTGCCAAAGAAAGGCACATAAACCAAGTCTGGCTTTGGCTATAAACAGGCAAGAATAGACACTAGATTTGTTAGCATCAATTAGTAATCATAGTGTAAATCCATCAAATGTTCCAGGTAAGAAGAAAGAAAAAAACAAAACCAAAACCAACCAAACAAGAAAAAACACCAAAAACCCCACAAACCACACACTCACCCCGAAAGCCATACAGCCAAATACATATCACATGCTCCCAGCTTGAATACTGCACTGAGTTCTGGTGATGTATCACAAAAGCCTCAGACTAGAAATAGAGAATCACAGAATTACAAAATGGCTTGGGGGGGAAGGGACCTTAGAGATCATCTAAGGTTACAACTCCCTGCCAGGAAGGAAGGGGCAGGGTCACCTTCCACTAGATAGGTTGCTCAAAGCCCTGCCCAACCTGACCTTGAACACTGCCAGGGATGCAGCATCCACAGCTTCTCTGAACAACCTGTTCCAGTGCCTCATCACCTCATAGTAAACAATTTCTTCCTAATGTCTAACCTAAATCTACCCTCTTTCAGTTTAAAACCATTCCCCCCTTGTCCTGTCACTAGATTGTCCAGATTCCTTGTAGGCCTCTTTAAGGTACAGCTGTCAAGTTATCTTATTATTCTGTAGAAGCAGTAAGTGTAGAAGTTAATGCAGAGTCCTCTAATCTTCATTTAACTGTATCTTAATATCATTGATATTAACAGGTAAACAAAATAATTTAAGGGAAAAATGTGACTTTTTCAACTCCATGCACAGCAAATAGAGAAATGTACTGTATAACTTTCTATTTTAAAATTACTCAAATTCTAGGCCCAGATGACAGAGAAATCAATCCATGACAGTGCTGTGAATAATTAAACAAACAATTAGCTTTAATAATAAATGATGCATTGATATAGATCTCTAGATTAGATTTTTCACTTAAGTTCTATAGCAATTAATGATGGTTGAACTTTGACCATTTTAGAATAATGGAATTTTAATATTATTCCCTATTAAGGATACCTTTTTAAAAGAATGACAAGCCTTTTAAGTCTATTTTTCAAATTCTGAAACACTGAGTATTTTAGAAGGAGTGTGCAATATTTCTCATAAAACTATGCCGTTTCTAAGCTCTTCTCCCTTGGAAAGCTCTGGAGGGCATAGAGAGAACACCGTTCAGGGAGAAGTGGGGAAAGAGGGAAGAAATTACTGTAAAAATTTCTCTGCTAAATGCAACTTACCATTCTATACCAGGCTACCACCAGAATTGATGGCATTTTGTTCTTGGTTGCTAAATTTGGAAAAAAAAATACTGAAGCTTTAATTAAAAAAAAAAATAATCCCACAAATAACCTGACTTGGTAAATTTTGCTTTGACACAAAAAAAAGAGCTTTTAATTAAATGGGGTTGAACCATCAAACTGGTGACCGGTGCCCTTTGATCTTTATCAATTGTACTGACAAGGAGATCAAGCGCACCCTCAGTAAATTTGCAGATGACACCAGGTTGGGTGGGAGCGTTGATCTGCTGGAGGGTAGGAAGGCTTTCCAGAGTGACAGGCTGGATCATTGGGCTGACTCCAGTTGTATGAGATTCAACAAGGTTCAGTGCTGCATCCTGCACTTGGGTCACAACAACCCGATGTAATGCCCCTTCTTGGGGAAGAACAGTGGAAAAATTGCCTGGCAGAAAAGAACCTGTGAGTGATGACTGAGGGAGCTGATCATGAGCCAGCTTGTGCCCAGGTGGCCAAGAAGGCCAACAGCATCCTGGCTTGTACTAGAAATAGTGTAGCCAGAAGGACCAGGGAAGTGATCATCGCCCTGTAGTTTGCATTGGTGAGGCCACACCTTGAATACTGTGTTCAGTTTTTGGTATCTCACTACAAGACAGATCCTGAGGTGCTGGAGCGGGTCCAGAGAAAGGCAATGAAGCTGGTGAAAGGTCTGGAGCACAAGTGTGATGATGAACAGCTTAGGGAACTGGGTTGTTTAGCTTGGAGAAAAGGAGGCTCAGAGGAGACCTTATCACTCTCTACAGGTACCTGAGAGGACACTGTGGCAAGCTGGGTGTCCATCTCTTGTCTCAAGTAACAACTGATAGGATGAAAGGAAATGGCCTCAAGTTGTGCCAGGGGAGGTTTAGATTGTATATTGGGAAAAATTTCTTCACTGAAAGGACTGTCAAGCACTGGAACAGGCTGCCCAGGAATGTGGTTGTGTCACCGTCTCTGAAGATATCTTAAAGACATGTAGACATGACACTAAGGAACATGGTTTAGTGGTGGACTTTGCAGTGCTAGGTTAATGGTTGGACTTGATGATTCTAAACGTCTTTTTAAACCTAAATGATTTAGTCATTCTGCAGAACTTACTTTCAATCACTCTGGTTTGCAGAGAGTGACAGAAGACAAAGAAATTAACTGCATTCACTAAACATGCCTTTTTATGAAAGACATAGGTTCCATGCTTCTATTCCAATATAGAATCATAGAATGATTAGGGCTTGAAAGGACCTTAAGATCATCTATTTCCAACCCCCCTGCCATGGGTAGGGGTGCCTTACCCTAGACCATGTCACCCAAGGCTCTATCCAACCTGGCCTTGAACACTGCCAGGAATGGAGCCTATTAGACTACAACAGTGTAGTCTCATACCTCCCAGAATGCTTGAAATGTATTAATACACCAAGAAACATGATCTGTGAAGACTAATTGTTTAATAACCTTGTTGCATATGTTCTTCATGAACCAGGATGTTCACAACCTGTTACCCTTTCAAGGATATTGCTCATGGTAGAGTGATTAAACACTGAGACAGCCAGAGCAACGGATGCTCATAAAAGCTGTTCTTGCCATAGCACCATAAATACTATCCTGTATATGACAGTGAAAACATAAATCACACTGTAATAGTATTTGAATTGTGTATTTCCATACCACAGGAGAATTAAAGTTAAGAGCGGTTGCAGATGATGCATAACTGTCTGAAATAGGTAAGTAATTGTGAGGAAATAACTGTTCAATTATCATCTTGTTGGACTGCTTCTGCTCAACACAATGAACTAGCTTCTTAGACCGGAGCAAGACCACAAACTTGAAGCATCATTAATGTCTTTGCCATTAAAGGTGGAGATATGGCTCTAGTTTCAAAAGATATTTCAACACTGGTCAGAGGCCATAATATATTTTAAAATAATACTCTTAATGAAATAATTTAGTTTGGGAATAATCCAACAGCACTGCAGACAGCATTTGCTTTTCTGCGCTGACAAATCAAAGAACCAAATTCTTGCAGAGAGGCAAAAGAGGGAAGGAGAGAAAGAAGTATTCTCATACCTTGCAACACCCACATGCATAGAGGGCTTGATAGCTTCTTTTCTCAACAAAATGCTGATAAAAATAACTTATCTCCAAAATGTCAGTATCAAACTATGTATCACAATAGTATTTCCCCTCACCCTTTTGTAAAGTTTGAATAAGCGTTTATACTAAGCATTGTCACTGGTTTTGCATACATTTTCAGTTTTATCTCCTTCATGGAAGCATTAGCACAGCGGCCATCAAGTATTTCACTTCATTTCAGCTACAGGTGTTAAAATAAAATTTCTACTTAATAAGCAGTTCAAGAGTCCCAGTAATGCTACATCTATTGCTATCTGAAGAGGAAATTACTGTTTAATATTTCCATTATGGTAATAGACAAAGATTCCAAGCTGATAAAGATTTTGTGGAGTTAAAGAGCAATTTGGCTTACAATACTTAAGAGTGAAAGCTGAGACAAGATGCAATAAACACACTGCAATGTGACAAGTAAAACTGGTGACAGAATGGAGGGTTAATAGTGGCAGCAATGAAGAGTCTTATTTACAAAAAAATCCATTACCAGACAGAAAAGCAAAAGTGATGCACAATTATGTAAAACAATTATCCTTCTGTAGTACAAAAAAGAGGTAGGGCTTTGAATTGATCAATGCAATTTCTACATTAGCAGTAGAAATAGCACCTTTAGAGAGCCTAGAAAACCCAATAACGATCAAAGATTTGCCACTGGATGTACTGCAAACTAGATCAGTAACCTGGCAAGAAGAGGAGGAGAAAGCAGCATGAACAAGCCCCTCTTCCCGTGCTCTGCCTGTACCTCATTCATATGGCATTCACATGGGTGAGAGCACAATTCGTGCACAGAGCAGTGTGAGAGCACAGCAGTTCCCAGGATTAACAGCCAGGGTGTTTGCAGGCACGGCTGGAGGTATGAGCAACGCATGGGTGTGCCAGAAAGTCTTCAGAAGTCATCTGAGCATTTTCACGCTTCTGTTCTGGTTTATACATGAGCGGAGGCACTGAGAAATGAAAGACAGGCACAGGTCATTGCGGGAGCGGGGCTGTGGAGCTGCAGTAGTGTGCCTGGTCCAGAGCTGCTGTCTTCTCAGCTACAGGCAAGAGCCCCTCAGAGCCAGGACAACCATGCAGTCAGCATTTTAGGTGTTAAAAATAATAATAAATGTAAAATAATAATAATTATTATTAATAATAATAATAATGTAGGCTTTACATTACAGTAGTTCTTCATAATGGTGGCAAGAGGAACACACACCCCTTTTTGAGCTTTCTTTGACCAGCTCAGGAGACATGCCAGTAGAAAGAGAGACCAACAAGTAAAAATCTGCACCTTCACTGAGGATTATGATTTCCTATAACTGTATAAAAGTTGTCCTACTTAGGGCTCTGTTGCCATCGCCACTTCCCCTTGAAAAGTATACATTCCTTTACGTGCACAAAGGGAGAGAAAGAGCATGAGAAACACATAATATGCACAATTTTGCATTACACACTGGTAAATCAGGCTTATACATGGAAAGACTAACTGGTGTGATAGGCACAAGTGTAATGAAAACTGTTACAAAACAGCTGTGCAAGCTTGAAATCCAGTTATTATCTACCTGAGTATACAATAAAGACATGCCAGGTTCTCAAGCCTGCAGACCCAAATCAGATAAATATTTAACACTGAGCTTTTTCTCTGAAACTCTGAGAAAAGAAGACTAAATGTGTTGCAAGCCACAGGTCTTAAAACAGCTTCTCTCATGATCATTAGCATTACCAATTTAATTTTACTACTATATAGGCACATACTTGAATCAAGTAGTTTTGAGGCAAAAAGATTCCTATGTTGCCAAAGCCTAACCCTACAAAGATGCTGACCTTAGCCTTATAAACCATGGTGTTCATAAGCTGGTTTTTATGGACAGACTGCATTAGAAGCGGATTTTGTAGGCACTGTCTGACTATCATTTTCACTGATTACAAAGCGAGCCCTCTACCTCTAGAAGGAGAAGGATATTGTTATTAGTTTAGACCCCAAAGTGGAACCAGGTTGTGGCTCCTAGATGAGACAACCGCAAGCACAGTGCCCAGAGTCACAGCAGCCATTCTCGTTCCTGTTGGAAGAGCTTTATGGCTGTATGAGGAAGTGGGAAAGCCCAGTATGGGATCTGTAGTGTGAAACAGCAGATGCTGAGGACATGACATCCACAGTACACATGTAAGGCATGGGAAAGTGACTACTTCTAAATAATGCCGTGATCCAAATACATATCTGATTTAGTTTCATCCTGGAGGGGGTAGTCAAATGCTGCTCTATGAACCAAAATTGAAATACTGATTTTAAAAGTGTATCCATAATGCAAGCTCAAACATAGAAAAATGATAAATACCGAGTTCACCACATTTAGACAATCAGCACAGGTCCTGTCATCAAAAGGCCCATCTCCTGCTCTTTACAACTATATTATTTTTTGATGTGCAAAGCATTAGGCTCTTTAGTTCTCTCGTTAAATTACCTGTTGTTCATACCAGTAGATGTTCAAGGCACATGTACATTCCAAATCCAGGAAAGGGCTATGAAACAAATACCCTTGTTCATATGAGTTCGTAATCTTTTCCAAATACGCCAGAGTTGATGGCTTAAATTGCTTCCCAGGTCTAAGGACAGGGTACATATGCGCTTGGGAATTGATCAACAGCATGCAGATCAGAACTCCACAAGAATCAACGCCATTTTCAGAGTCTGTGGTAAACGTCACCTCCATCTTGAGTCACCCTGTATATAAGTTCAATCTAATTTACATGTGTTGATCTCTATATGGTAAAATCTATATGCCACCTGCTCTGTAACTACAGAAAGATGTGGGGACAGATTCCCAAGCATGAATCGTCTTTTCGCACCAGCCGAGGTAGCAAAAGAGGCTCTCATCCTGCCAAATTCCCCCAGCCAAAACCCTCTTCCTGAGATTTTCTGCTAGTACACATCTGCCAATGCCAAGCCTTGGTCTCAACTTTTTTCTACCCTGCAGTGGGAGTAACATGCTTGGAGTGAAGAACATGCTGCTTCTTCCCTCCACAACAGCGAAATATCCTACTCCAGTGACCTAGAGCTATTTGAGGAGTTAAAGTTTCAACAAATGCCCACTGTGTAAAAGCTGGCTCTTGCCAGAGAAAAATCTGTACTTGCAGCAGTATCCCCTGTTCAGAAGTGGTAATTTTAGCCATTGCGATACAGCTGGTGTGCTCTGAGGGACAACACTTCCAACCTGAAACACTGTCTACCATCCAGGGGTACCCTTTTCACAGAAAGGCAGGGAAATGGAGATTGCACACAGCTGTGCCAATTAAAATAAGGTAGATAAAGTTTTTGAGGGCAAAATGAAATGCTTTGTCCTCTCCCAGGTCCTTGGGCTGCGGTCTGCCTCCTGCAGTACAGAGTATAAAAGGCTTTAGCTTCCTTGTTACATATAAAATTACACCAAACATCTTGAAAAACTGTGAAAAAATGCACAATTACTGTTACTTGCACACCATCAACAAGATGCTATTTTTGAGAGCATGCGTGACATGATGTAATTCTCCTCTGCTATGCTGAATTTTAATACTCTTTTACAGGTTCTGCACAGATTGAGATTTCTTGGAGTCTGAGAAAGTAAAGACAGTATTTTCAGTGAACCAGCTCAGAATTTTCTATGTGACTCATGTGGGACATCTGGGCTCCAATGTTTATAAAACTAGACGGCTTTAGCTTTACCCTGCTGTAACAACTGATTTTTCTCAAGTTCAGCTTTTTGCAAGACATCCACATGGCTGGGTTTTGGGTAGCTAATGAAACCAAGAACAGTGAAAAATTATGATTAATATTCTCCTAAAGACAGTGGCATAGAAGTGGTCTATTTGATAGAATTAACAGGCTTTGGCTGAAGGAGCACACAGACAAGTACCTGTGATCTTGTATACAAGTACTTGTATGTTTATACTGTGTGCAGTCTAGTGCACAACAGAAATGGATCACACAAAAAAAAAAAAAAAGCCCTCATTTAGAACACTTACAGATCTGAGCTCTGTGAAAGCTTGGATCTTATCCTTGTAGCCCTTACCTTTCTTCCCTCTTGTGGAGGGAAGGATCTTATCTTTGTGCTGGTCTATCACCATCAGTGGTTATAAAGAAGAAAATGCAAATCTCAGCATATGCATGTCTAAATCCATAGCCTGCAAGCAACGCTACCCACAGAAGTCTCAGACATTAATCACCCTAACAAATTAAAACATTACAACCAGGATCAGAGTTGTATATATCAGCTTAACAATAAGATCCGACCACAGGTTGTCCTCCACGTATCCCTTCCTCAGTAGCGTAAATCATCAGGCAGAACAGGTTCCCACATGGTCAGCATCACTGACCTACCACTGGACAGCGTAACAGTGAGTCTGGTGGTGCAGACACCGCATCAGTAATTACCACATCATTTCTGAGAAATTAGGGGCTTACAGCACCCTGCCTTCCTAAGCCCATCATTACAGATGTACAGCACGAGTGTACCTCTGGAATCCAAATATCAGAGATGATTCAGGCGGAAAAGAAAAACACAGGGTTCTAATTGCTAAGCCTGAAAATAAAAACAACTTGTTTTATAAGCAAAGTCTGTTTGCTGGGGTTTTCTTTATTTTGTGGTTGTTTTGGTTTGTTGGAGATGTTTATTTTCTCTCAAGAAACACACATGAAAGGTAGGATTCTCAAGAGCATCCCATTCCTTTCATATTTAGTTCTTAGTGTTGAGCACCATGCTGGCTCCAATAGAGCTGCTCTGACCAGCAACCAAGGGAGGACTAGCCATGACAGGCAACAGATGACAAACTTGAGAATTGTGCCCATACAGGTACTAATTAAACATGCACTGATAAAAAATAGGATAACCACCTTTCTTGTGGAAATGAGAAGTTGGCAAAAATTTTAAGGAGTAGATATTTCTCCTAGGCAGAACCATACCTGTGTATGTACTGAACACTGGAGCAGACAGAGGAGGAAAAAATAAAGTTTTTAAAAATTATTTTCTAATTAAACCCCGCAAAAGACAAACAAACAAACCAACCACACCACAAAAAAAACCAAACAAACAAAAAAAAACCAAACAAAAACACAACAAACCCAACATACGGCAAGAGAGACTTGGAAAAAGGATGGGCATGGAAAAGATTTGACATGAAACAGCCAAGGCAAGTGAAGTCAGCTACAGGAAAGAGAAGAGCAATCTGCATAGACCAGACATTCGAAAACTAAGAGTTCTAGGGAGAAGATCTTAAGAGATTCTGGCCCAATTTCTGAAGAGCCCTTCAGAGAGGTGAGGATGGAACAAACAACTAGGAATTTCTAAAAGAAGAAGTGCCAAACTATGTACAAATAATACATTTGTTTGCTTTCCATATTGTGTGATCCTAAAGAGATGCCCTGTCAGCACATTTTTTTTTAGATCCTCCTCTTGAGCTGCTTAAAGGTTTGGAGAAACAAGCAGTGGTCACAGGACATCACTGCTGAGACCACAAGTTCTCATTCTCCAAAAACAGTTACAACTGGGAAAATTAACAAAGCAAGTTTCATCAGTTTACTAGCATGACGCCAATCAGACCACCCCAACAACTTATCACAGGATGGTTAGGGCTGGAAGAGGCCTTAAAGATCACCTAGTATCCAAACCGCCCGCCATGGGCAGGGATGCCTCACCCTAGACCATGTCGCCCAAGGCTCTGTCCAACCCAGCCTTGAACACTTCCAGGGATGGAGTATTCACAACTTCCTTGGCAACCCATTCCAGTGCCTCACCACCCTCACAGTAAAGAACTTCTTCCTTGTATCTAACCTGAACTTCTCTTGTTTAAGCTTGAACCCATTACCCCTTGCTTGTTGCTACAGTCCCTTATGAAGAATCCTTCTCCAGCATCCTTGTAGTCCCCCCTTCAGATACTGGAAGGTTGCTATGAGGTCTCCATGCAGCTTCTCTTCTCCAGGCCAAAGAGCCTCAGCTTTCTCAGCTTGTCTTCATACAGGAAATGCACATTGAGTTATGCTTTGGTGAAGGAAAGGTCAGCTTAGTAGCCCATAACTGTATAGTCTAATCCATAAACCTTAAAGGCATGAACTCTTCCCTTCAGTGCAATGGGGCAGTGAGGCCCCAATGGGATCCATTAATGCTTTCTCTTCAGGTAGGAGCCTACAAAGTTAAACAGTACAAAAAGCCTTTTTTTCAGGCAAAATTAGCTTAAAATTCATAAAAAGCATTCAAAGAACATGGAACATATTGAAATTTTCTCCAAATAAACTTTGGTTCCCTTGAGGTTAGGTGGTAATTGAGCAAAGACTCTGAAATTTTAAATTTAGGTAGAAGGAATGTATTTATTTTCTTGGTGAAACTAGCACAAAAATGTTTCATGTTTAAAGGCTGAGCCTATGTTTAAATATCTTACTCAACTTCACCACTACAGAATTCATTTATTCTACCAATTCTCCTAATTATTTTATGCTCCTTTCAAAATCAACTTTTACAAATATCAGAAGAAAACCTTCGTGTTCTACTTGAGTCCAACCCTTCCCTCTCCCTTTGCTAGTCATTAGCAAGAGTATTTCAGCCTGTATTACTGTAATATATAAAGAGAATTAAAATCCCCTTTGTTAGGGCATAGGTCTAATTGTATCTATTTCAAATTTTTCTCCTATCTCTCTTCGCAGACCTGATTTCAGTTATATGATGGTGGACATGCACCCAAACAACCTGAACTAGCATGTTTCCAGATTCTGTTGTTACCATTTTAAATCACAGTCTTTTGGTCAAACACCATGTCTGAAAATTTACCCCGCAACCTTTCTGTAAAATGAAGCTGAGGTATCAAAGCTATTTTGTTCACATTACAGCACTGGAATAATACAAACAGGAAATAAATTTGTTTACATATTGATGGTGCTATAGCAATTTTTGTTTTTCTTTGATTTTTATAACATTACTGTTTAAGACAAAATAGAAATGCATTGATTCACAACAATCCAGGCAATATGTGATATCCAGCCCAGGAAACAGTAGTGTTATGGGCTACCACTCATAAGTTAGAGTGATTTAAGATGTTATTCTTGGATGGATTTCAAGTGTTACATATACTATTTTAACCAAGACCAAATGAAAAAACATCAATAAACAGTTCTCAATATAACTTATTCTGTGGAAACACTGTAAAATTAAGCGCTGTTGGGACAATTTGAAATTAAATCAGATGTTATAAGAAATCTGCCCATGGCCTGTATGTCCCCAAGGAGAGCAGATGCACGCCTGTGTACAAATTATTCCCAGCAAGCCATTTTCAGCTCAAGCAAATACTGAACTAAGTATTCTCAAACTACATATTCACATTCATCTATAGGTTTTCTAGCCACAACATTATGTAGTAAATAATAAGGAAGGCCAGCACTAAACTGGAAAAGATTATTAAAGGTTTGTTATTAGTGAAAACTGCTGTTATACAAAAATTAAGTTCTCATAACATAAATTAGCAGCTATGGCTGCCAGAATCCCAAGCTGTTATCAGAGGCAAGGTAATTGCTCTGACTGGGATCTATCCAAGATTAAAACATCCACATTCAGGGGTCTCTGAAAAGCATTCAACCTCCATCTATAGGCTCTAGTCAAAGCAATGGACTCAAATGGCTGCTTCAGGGAAAGCGGGATCGCTCTCTAGGAGCCTGTAACCTGTTCTGACTTGGAGCTCAATGCAGTTGCCTTAACATCAGTATTTCATGTCATTTTAAAGTGCGTAAGGATGGCAGATACCAGATGGGGCTGAAGGAATACTCATGTGCCTCTGGACTAATAGCTGGAGGCCACAAGGGATGCCAAAAGTTCTCTCAAGTAGAACTAGCTGCCTATTCAGGAAATTAAATAATTTCCTAGATCTTCACTGATTATAACAGAAATTAGTCTCCCAATTCACATTAAGAGCTAACAATAAATGCATGAGTTAAGATATCATTCTCAAACTGCAATCAATCTGAGATACATGAATTTGAGCCTTCATCTTCTGAGGTTAGTACATGATAAGGAAAAGAATGGGTGCTTAAAACCAAACAATAGTCTCTTCAGAAACTTACTTCCCTTATCCCACATTTCTTTCTGGCCAGTATCCAGAGATGTGCACCAGCTGCTAAGCAGGAGAATAGGGACAAGTTGCATACAAATTCTATGGAAATGCAAGCTATTTTACATGCAAACAATAGGAAAATAGAGCCCTAACCACCATATATTTAAATAAAAAAGGGTTAGCTAGTACATGTAGAAAACACTATTTTTCAACTTCAAGAGTTGGAGGGTTTGAAGAAGGGAGCAGAAAACACTTTTGCAGCACATTCACCATGCATTGTTCATAAGCATGCCTAGAAGCTTTACACTTTGTAATCCAGTTGAAAAATGCTGATAAACCTTAATTAAAAATAGCCTCGGGTATGATTCTAGAGCTCAGTGTAGTTCACAGTTTACTTCCAAGAGATTACCTCAGCACCCCTCGAACAAAGTTTGTGTAGCTTCACTGTAGAAAAGCACTATTTTGCCCTTTAAAACCCCTAGCTACTAACCTGAATTCAAGTCAGAAAATAGAACAAAACCTACCATGGACATAGCAATCTTGCGTTTAGTCCTTAACTTATTACCATGCTAAATTTTATTACTAGACTAATTTGTAGTTTTATTTAGATAACTGACTTGTGGTTATATTTACTTCTGCTTCCTCTAAATTATTTTCAGCATCTCTAGGGAAAGGTGAACTAGAGATTTCTAGTAGTTCATCAAATACTGGCAATGACTACCACTGCTCACATCCCTCAAGGAACAGCCACCAAATTCCTTCTGTGGCTTTTACCAAGGGATCTGGACAACTGAATATGCACTTGAAGAGTGAGAAAGCTAAGCAGGAAAAGAAAGGCCAGGCTTCAGCTCAGAAAGGCAGTTTCCTCTGTGGATGTCACCACTTTCTTCTTCAAAGCCTCCAAGTACCCAGGGAATCCCTTGTCCAAGAGTCCTTCAGACAAGCAGGGCCATGGGACCTCACAACTGATGCTCACACATATTTCATCACATAAACTGCAGGAACTTTAAGTCAATCACAGGGATGCTACTGTCTCCCTAGATCTCTCCTGTGGGTTTCTTCTAGAGGAAAGGCTGAATGTGGCAAAACAAAACCATATTTATATAACAACAAACGAATCCATTTTCTTTCAGCATTTGGGTAGCAAATGCCTTGAGGCAAATGCCATTTTGCAACAAGCATTTAACAAATACTCCATATTCAAAGATTCCCGATTAAAGTTTTGCAATGGAAGTTACTCATTCAAAGAGCAAACATCAGTTTCTGCATTCAAGAGAGTACTATTAGTGCCCAAACAATAAGTGAAGGGAAACATGCTAAGGCTCCCACTAACGTGGTTGCAACCACCCACCCCCCACCCCCTCCCGTGTTGTTATCTTTGACATTGGTAGGTCCACAGAGTCATTAACACGCGGCTTTAATGGCAGAAGACCATACTCACTGTCCTCATCAATCGGGTATCTTTGGAAAGACCCATTACACCAGCATCACTTTGAGGTGCTAGGGCAAGAGTAAAAAAGCAATAGGCAGGTTTCCCTGATTCTATGTTAAGCTAAGAGTCTGAAGATAAAGAACAAAACCGTTGCTCTTAATTTCCATTTGCTCTTGTCAGTACACACTCTAGATTAAATGGCAAAGATCCATGCTTGCAATACTGAAATTTAAACTTTGAGACAAGCTGATGAGGAAAATGCAATTGAAATTCTCATGTTTCTGGAGCTTTTAAAACAAATTAAAAGATAATCAGAGAACAATGTTGTTAGAAAGGAAAGCATTTGATTTCAATTAGCATGTTTTGCGTGCAAGTATTATGATACTTTGGGAACCCATGGTATTTTTTCTGATCTTGTCCGTAAGCAGAACCCCTAGATGAGACAATTCACTCCATCCAGGCATTTCTAAGTTTGACTTTCTGTTACTTATGACAACATCATCTTGCTGTCTTAGCATTCTTAATGTCTTCTATTTTTTTCTTTTATATTTGTTTTGGGATTGTTGGGGGTTTTTTGAGTTTTTTTTTTTTTTTTTTAACTTTTCAGGTCCTTAAAAACTTGCATTAAAAAAATAAAATAAATCCATTGCACAAAACTAAGACCAGCCATTTCTGACAAGGCCAAAGATACATCAAACTCAGCACCATGATTCCAGCAGTATTCACACTTCAGGGAGCTAAACAGCAGCAGAACATCTGCTGAATGCTTATTTCCTTGGGAGCCCTACAGCTTCAAATAACTTGAAGCTTAGGGATCTTTTTGAGCCAAAGACTGTATTGAGATCCTCCATTCCTGTTTAATTGCTTTGGTCCCTTTCAAATCCTTTATAGTTTTGGCCTTTGTAATATCTTCTGGCAACACATTCTATACTGCATTATGTAGGGCAGGCTTGCTTTTTATCTGTTTGAAATTTTACTGTCGTGTAGTTTCCATGAACCTCCCGTTTCTTGCAAATAGTGAAATACCTGTTCTGTATTTACATCCTCCAAGGCAGAACATGATCACAGACAATAGCTAGATCCACTGTACTATATTCTACAGATTGAGTTGGCCAGAATAGCCCTTTCTTGGGAACCACAAAAGGGAAGCAACGCACATTTTCACAGTGGCATTTGTAAGTCTTACAGATAGCAAGAGAGCAGTAATATCTGGGGTGCCCATTGACATTGCAGCACAGCTCCTCATCCCTAACTTATCCAATTATTTATTTAAATTCCAGTTAGTCTGCTCCACACTTTAACTTCAGACACTTCCATTTCCAGATCTCCATCGTACCTATATCATCGCAACAACTACATTATCTCCTGCTTCCCAGGCATGAACAACAGGATAGAAGGGAGTAAGGACCAAAAGACAAGGGGTGTTCATGTTTTCTGCCTCCTGGCCACAGACACACCCAGTTGCAGAGAGGTCTCATTCAGTCAGCACTGCTCTGGTGTGGAAACTGTTTCATGACACTGAAATTCTAAATTGCTTTCTGAACACTAACAAGGTTCAATTGGGTTCAGAAGCAATGGTGGAAATGGCTATTCTGACACAACAGAAATTTTCAGTATTCCTTTTCAGGATTTCAATTGAAGAATAAAAGTCGAACAACAAAAATGGATGTTCTATCATTTTTTCAGTCTAAAAAGCCATGCTTCATTCAAAGATGTATTATTTAGAATGTCATTTTTTTATTACATGGAACAATTAGGGTAGTCAAAAGCCCAATACAACGTTTTGATTTCTTTAAAATAGTGCTTCAATGAAGCTGAAATAATGTTTTTTGAAAAATCGGTTTTAGGGACTAATTAATGTTTGTTTTCATGCTTATTCAAAAGAGGAAAATTCAGTGTTGGCATTTCACTGAAAACAAGCATGCCAAGTTTCAGCCAGCTGTAATATTATAAGTAACTGTGAAAACAGATTCCAGAGGTTCATAATCAGATCTGAGCTACTGCTAAAAATGAAATCCACACCCCTCCAAAAAAAAAAAAAACCCAAAAAAAAAACCAAACCAAAACCCCCACCTATTCTCAAAATGGTAAAAAAGATACACAACTTGACAGGAATTTCAAAAAAACACTTCAGTCAGAGAACAGCGATGCTCAAGCTTCTCAGCAATGCTCCTGTGGGAGTCTAACATGGGCAAAACAACTCACTTTTCAGAGACTTGCTCTGAGAAACAGCAGTTGCTCTTCCTATACTTTTCACATAATCCTCTTTCCCTCAAAGATCTTTTGAGACATATACAAGGCACGGAAGATTTCTGCTCAGAAGTTAAATATTCTGGAAAGTTTCAAGCAACTTCAGACATGATATTGCGATGTGACTTCTAGTAGAAGGGTTTGACAACCAGGTATTCCCATTTATGATGCCTAAAATTATTTACATTTGTATCACATATCAGCAGCCAATGCCGACAAATATAAGACTTTTCAAGAAAGACACATGCACACTTTACTGTGGTCTAAATACTGCATTCAAGCATTATTTCTGGGATTTTAATTTTATCACAGCATTGGTGGCAGTTTTGACACTGCACCCATATCCACCAAAAAAAAATAGTTTATGCTTTTTCTTTCAATCAACTGATTAGTCACTACTGCCTTTCCTCAGTGTTGAAATTGTTGGAGTGATTTTTGCTGTTTGAAGATAAAATCTTCTGTTGAATAGAGCCATGAAAGTGTCTGTGAAGTACCCGTGCCATCATCTACTAGTACATTCAAAGATTATCTGTTGAGCTGTGGTGGTTGAATGACCAGAAATTACGCATACCATGGTTTATCGTCAGAAAGCAGTGGTATAAGAAAAGAACAGAAAAAAAAAAAAAGTAAATAAAAGACGAAATTTACTCATATTCAGTTCTTCATCTAGTGCTCATTCAAAAATTATACATTAAATTGTGAAATCCAAATCATAATAACAAGTCCTGCTTGGAAATTCTCTACCAAGTCAGCCCTGTCTAGCATATAATGTGAAATATAACAAAACATATTAGCCTTAAAAATCAGAAAGAAAGGTAAAGTTTATGCGAAAATCTCTCATTAAGATCAGAAGTTACTTCCCTAGCCCAGTCAAAAACTGTGGGGTCTCCAATAAGAATGAGAGATAAGAGAACACAAAGAGGTGCCATTTCTGCCTAGCACTGTTCCCCACAATCCAGGCATGGCTGAGGCAAAATCCATTGGGATCAACACAGAGGCACTTCCAACAACGCTGTGACAGCTCTGATTTTCACTCCTGAGCACAACATTGTGATGCAGCACAGCTGGTATTTTTGGGTGGTCACTTGAGTTATCTCATCTGAGCGAGAGAGGCCCTGAGAGGAAACAACAGGGCTGGACAATGTCCAAATTGCTGCACTGGGACTGCATTAGCTGAGAAGTAGCTGAGCTAATTCCACCAACAGCCTTGGTCCCCTGACAAGCACCAGTATGTGCTAAAAGCAATATGAATCCTGATACAGATAACTTTCACTGAGGTACTACTAAACTGAAATTTCAATACAGATGATCCCCTTGGACCCATACACCTGAGGGTTTACGGACTTGCAGAAGCAAACCTGGATTTCACTCAGGGACCTCGGACCTGTGATACTCCAAAGACACTTTTATCTTAGTTTCTCCTGCACTCTCATGGGCAATAGAGGACAGGAAAGACAGCACTAAGAAATATTTAAACAAAGAATGTCTGCCAGGAGGAAGAAATTAGACTACCTTTACCTTTTTGTCCCTTTAGCTTGAGAGCATGACTTCTGATCAGAATTATTCCGTTTTCTTTTTGCCTTTCTATGTATGTTCCCTACACTTACTTAGGGAAAACAAGCAGATATATCCTTAACCATCCAGCAAACATTCACTGTTACAGATCTTGAAAGAACCTGATATTTCTTTCTACAAATTCAATAGGGACAATAAAAGGGGGAAAACCCATGATACCACTGACTGACCTCAAGTATATTATTTAATCAGAACAACAAACTTTCATATAAACAGAATAACTTTTTAACAGTGATAAAAGGCATAAAGACAGGCACACTTTTCACACTGTTGTGTGTACAGGTATTAAGTGATAATGAAAAGCTATTTGGAGGATGGCAGAATTGACACTCCACCAGAATAGAAGGAAACTCCCTGCTACGACAGACAATTTTACAAAGCAGAAAGTCTACCTGCTGTTCTTTCAGTGCTGCTTGATATTTAGGAAGAATAAAGCTTACTAGAAAGCTTAATAAAAACACCAATTATCACACAGGCGATACTCAAGAGTGAAATCCAAGCAGATGGCCTTATGAGATTTCTGATCACGTCTGCATCACATTTGGAACTAAATTCATAGGTTTACACAGGAAACTAGATTAAAAGCACTATACCGACAACATGAAGCAGAGCTTTTTGTGGCTAACTTGATACACTTCTAAATTTGTTTGCATTCAGCTGCTTACAGCCCTATGAATTTACTTCTGTGCCCACCATCGCACCTGTCCTGCAGCCCCAGAGTCTTAATGAAAAGCAGAGCATGAACTTCCTCTTCCAGATGCTCCTGGCTGGCACAGTGACACCTCATACAAGACAGAGCAGCCCCTTGAGAGCTTAGGTCAGCCCAGAGATTTGCAGCTGAAAGTTACCAGACAACACGTCTTGTTAAAAGTACATGACAAGAGCATTTGTCTAAACCACATCTGCTGCCTTCATAAACTTACCCCTGCACCTGGATGCATATGATCATATTACCAAACAGCTCTTCACGTGTGCAGTTTACTCACTGCAGAAGAAAAGCAGCCTCAAATGTTTCAGGTCCAATGCAAAACAGATGCTAGGAAGTCTAATCAAATAAATGGAGCTTGGGAAGATAGACAACATAATTTGAGTGACACTGACTATTACTTTGTAGTCAGCAACACTCAAATTATGACTTCTAATATTATCTGCTACCTGTAGCTATAAAAATACAAATAGCTTAAAACCTAAACTTCCATTTAAAAAGGAAAATTACAGACCTCTTAGTTTGGGGGTGGGGGGGTGGGTGTGAACGTGGGGTGAAGACAAAGGTGTAAACTGAATGTATCCTAAAGGACCAGAAATGTAAAAGCCAAAACACCTTCACCAAAACTCTCACAAAAACCAAACCTCCAAGCTTGATCCTCTTTCAACAGCTTGGAAATTTTTACTCAGCTATGTGATTTCTGCAGTGTTTATTGATTTCTTCTTTTCTTTTGCCACCAATCACTCCCCAAACATGGTCAGTCCTCCTCATTGGCCCTACAAAGGAGCATAGAGGTATTTTCAGTGATTCTTCAGGAATAAAAACAAAACAGTGAAGCCAGGATGGGATATAGCAGGATTTTGGAAGCTAGCATTAAGAAACTCCCCAGACAGCTTTAGCTTTACCCATCACAAAGACTCACTGACTATCCTTATATCATCCTGAGTGCTTGCTATGCACCCTATATATTAGCAGATGCATGCACACGTCTAAGAACTCCCGAAGGCTAGCCCTAGTCATTGTGGGGTTTAGCACGAGCATGCCTGCATGTGAAATGACGTTAGATTACAGCAGCAAGAGCAACTTTCAGTTCATAAACACAGAACACAAGACTGCTTTAGTTATTAGATACCTATAATGAAGCAAAGAAACCTTTCCACCTCTGACCAGAGAGGCCTGCTTACTTCCAGCAAATCCGAGGCTCTTGCAATCCCAGCTGCCCATCTTCGAGAGGGGGACCGCAGACAATGTGAATATAAACAACTGTGCTTGCAGTCTCCTGTTCCTATTTAGCACATAAACTTTTCTAAAGAGGTACCCTCCCTCTGCTCCAATAGCAGACACATTTAGACACACCACACAAGCTCCAGACAGAACTTGTGTGAGCTTCCACATGAGCTATGCCACTCATTCTTGGTGCTTGATGACCAATACAGACATTCTAGATCATGCCCACAACTGAAAACATTAAATAACATCAACTCTCAGTCCTTCAACTACCTCCCACTAACTGAGAAGCTATAAAGTGGTCCCAGCCAGGCTGGCAGCAGCAATTAGCAGCTTATTCCTGCACATGACATTCGTTATCTGCACAAATGCCAGGCTGAGAGTGAGATGGGGAACGGAGAGTGGTAGTTTGGATTAATGAGTCAGCACATATCCTGCAGGCTTGATGATAAGGACTGAGAGGGTTCAATTAGAGAGAAGTCTGCAGCCTCATTACTACCACCAGTTGTAACTTAGGGCACTGGTACAGACAACCTACAGCAACAAGAGTCAAAGAAGAAAGAATAATGGATAAATGGAAACAGGAAACTTTTTTAAAACACTTTTCATACTGGAGCTTGTTATTCTGGCAAGTTTTGTGTTTCAGGAAGAAACAGAAATGCAGATGTCAATGTTCTGAAAAGACCAATATGAAAAAAACCCTAGTCAGACATGTTTTTTCCCTCTTCCTGCCACCCAGGAACCACTTTTTAACTTTTTAATTGCATACTGACCTACAGGTGTAAGTATTAAACAAATCTTCAACAGTTCATAAAGACTGACAGCTTGTGCATACAAATGTTAAACAGACCAAATAGGTGCCCTCTTGCTGAAAGTCAGGCAAGCTTAGATTACCTGCCTTTGTAAACCAATAGGTATTCCTATTGATCAACAGCTCCTTGATCAACATCATGAAAGTTTTCTTATTTAAAGCTTTAAGACTAGACAACACACTGTACTGTTCTCCCAACCAAAAGACATTTTAGTCAAGTATCTCAATTCCAGTAGTGACCCTCATTGTCATACCACTTGTCTTGAGGGTCATTTGGACAGTTTTAATAGGTTTTTTCCTTCTAAAATCATCTTCTGCTCTTTGTTCTCTTCCCCTAAATAGGAAAGCTTTAAGGTTTTTCTAGGGGGGACTGCTACAGCAGATGTCTGGAGAAGGAATGTAAGAAACAAATCAAGTACAGAAATTTAGCAGCTCCTGGCAATAGTTTAGTGACCTTTTGAGCTTAAGGCTGCATCCAGACCATTTTGTTTAATGGACCTTTCTATCAGCACAAGGTATTTAATCAGTTTCTCTTGCACTAACTAAGCAGTCCTGCCTACTTTTAATAAGGTAATTTAATTCTTCTTAAAGTATATGTAAAAGAAAGATGACCAGAATGACTGGTTAAGATACAGGGATGAGACTCGGAAAATCTGATTTCCAGTCTTTGCTCTTGTCCATGTGACTTTGAGCAAGTCCACAAGGAGGTGGAAGTTTTCAATAAAAATCAGTCATTTGACTTACCTTTGCAAGAGGGAGATTTCCTATTTCATTTCACTGAGATTCAATTAATTTAATAATGAGAATAAAGATTCCTTTTCAGTCCTTACTTAAATTGTATGATTCTAAGAGCGGGGATAATCTTTATTGTGCATTCATTAACTTATGCTAGCTTATGGAGGCCCATGTTGATGGCTACAATTTATAACAGTACCATCAGTATTTAAATCGAACCTTGGAAGAGCCAAAATAAGCAGCCTACAGCTCTTCAGATAATATTTTATATCTTCAAGATGGAAATGTTTTAAGAAATCAAGGAAGTCAGAGAAATGTTTAGTGTGAGGTGTCCCTGCCCATGGCATGGGGGTTGGAACGAGATGATCTGAAGATCCTTTCCAACACTAACTATTCTGTGAGTCTATGATTCTATAAAGAAATGCCAAAAAAAAAACCCAATGGAGCCTCACTCTGGTAGACAAGTGAAATTCCCAGCTTCAACAGCTAGCATAAAGCACAGAATGAGTACTGACATTTGTTCTCTGTCTAGTCTGTCTAGTTCAGTACACACGTAGGTTGCCAACAGGAGCCTATCACTTTTCCTCTTCACGTCGCTCACCTTGATAGTGAAGTCCCTCCTCACGCCTGCATTTGATACAGCAAGAAGGAGGTTACAAAATGAGTCTGTTTAGGGAGCAGATCCAAAGGAGAATTTATGTTTAGGTTGGTTGGCTTTCCATGGAGTTGGCCTGTTGATCACTAGGGATGGAGAAGGCGCAGGACTATCCTTTGCTGGCAGCCTGCAGTTTAACTGGGTTAAGCATAGCATGAAACTACAGTCCTCAGCAAACACCTTCATCATCACAGCTGCCAAAACCAGCAGTCCTCCCTTCTCTTCATTCACCAAGGTCATTAATTTCAATCCCTACATGCTCTTCCCCTTTCTAGCCACTTATATAGGCTATATCAGAATCAGATCAGAGAAATGGGGCTTTTCCGAGCTGGATCAGCCCCTTGAACTGGTTCATGAAGCTGCTATATAATCACTGGTGCTAGCAAAGGAAGGCAGCTGGTAGAGACAGAAATAAAGAAGGAAATGATACAATTCTTTTTTTTTTTTGAGGAGGGGTGGAGGTGAGACAATGCTGTTATCAAATATCAAATATGTTCAGACTACATTCAAGTTTCTGAGAAAAAATTAAAATATGCTAATATCAGGCTATTATTTTTAGATCTTTAAGAAGTGCCCAAGTGCTACTGACTTACATGAGAAGTAGATAATTTAACCTCTCCATGCAACAGGAAACAGCTATTTATTTTGTAATTAAATCTGATACAAAGGATATAGAACCCCACCTGATTAGTTCACTAGGGGACTCTTTCATATCATGCTTTAAAGAGATTAAAATGCCTACTTGAGTTCACTTACTGCTACTTGGCCATGTCTTGTGCATTTATATAGTGTCTCCTAACCACTATCCTTTCCCAAGCAAATGAGCAGTTTCTGCTATTCACGCAATTCTGTGTTCTAATTTTCTTTTGAAAGATGTTAAATATTTATAGGGGAAAAAATAATTAGGAGGGATAGATCCCAGGTAGTTATCCAAAAATACTTACATTTAGAAAATAAGAGGGGAAAAAAAGAGATTGGAAGTGTATATAGTCTATGATTTAAGATTTCATTACACCCCGAGAAACAGTATGTAGGACTCATTGACCATCTGGAGGAGTGAGATGGAAAACATTTTTCCCTCTCATGTTTCATACTATTCATTATACAGGTTCTAAGTTCAATAAATCCAATGTCTCTGAGTCACTGTGTGTATCATTAGGGATCTCGGTGTTTGTTTCAGAGAGCTAGAACAGTCCCTGAGAAATCTTGCTGCAGCAAGCTGTCCTAAACCAACACTCATATACATTTAAACTTATCAATGTATAAAAATACTCATCTTTTCTTTTTGAAATTTTGATATTTATTGTAACAGTAGGTAGTATTTTCTGTAATTAACATGAAAGAAAATTTCATTAGGCAGAGAAGGTAATTTCTTGCCTGCCTAATCATAGCTTACTTGTTCATAAGAATTTAAAGAGTGCCATAAATCCACAATATTTCTGAATTAAAAAAGAAAATAGAATATGACTGGCAGATATAGACTGTAAATATATTCACTCAAAACTTCAGTGATAATAGAGATTTGGATAAAAGAACACTTCAATTATTCCTACTAAAATTAGAATTAAATTAAATTGAAACATCCTCCTATTCCTCTCTTTTTTCAATGGTATAAGTTTGATTTAAATCCTTTCCATTATTGTTTTATCATTCTTACTTTACAAAAATTAGAAACCTCATAAAAACCAACCTGGGTAGAATGAATGGATTAAAAGCTCTTTTGATCTGGAGACTGATATCCCCTCCTTTATGTGCAAAAATAAAGCCTTATTTCAACATGAACCTGACATATCACACAGCTCTAACGTTTTGTGATTTAATTCTAGAGGCTTTCTTAAAGTCTGAGAAGAAAAGCTTTTCTTTTTCAAATTGAGGAATCCGTTGAAAAATCTAACAGAAGGAAAAAAAAAGGCAAAGGCAGATGAAGACAGAAGAAGAATATAGTTAACCACTGTATTTTCATCTCCTGCCATTTAAATTACAACCACAGCCATATGAAAACTTAAGAAGTGCATCCTTTTGTCTATGATTGTTTCAAAACAGAAATCCTCTCATTACCAGAGCCCTAGCATTTCACTACGTAACTATTCAAATACCATTTTCTGCTACAACCTCCCACACTTTGCACCTTTGAAACTCTGCCCTTTCAACTTATTGCAAACTATTCCAACCCACTTTCAGTTCTATTTGTTCATAAAAAGCAATTTCCCACTGCATCCAGCCTCCATATACAGGCAAAGCCCATGGCATTATGCTCACCCTCTGGAAAGCCTAAGTGATTTTTTGCTCTACCAGAGTGGGAGAGGACTAACGTTACAAAATGCTCCACCCTGGCCTAACAGTCTTAGAAAGAGGAGGAAAATTTTCTCACCTAGAATTATCTGCACTGAGAAGGCAATTTTTACAGATCAGGTGGAAGGTATAAAAGGACAAGAAGCACATTTGAGGGTTGGGGTTGTTCAGCCTGGAGGAGAAAAGGCTCCAGGGAGACCTTAGGACAGTCTCCCAGTACCTAAAGTGGTCTGCAAGAAAGCTGGAGACAGACTTGCTACAAGGGCTTGTAGGGACAGGACAAGGAAGAATGGCTTTAAGTTGAAAGAAGGTAGATTTAGATTAGGTATTAGGAAGAAGTTCTTTACTGTGAGGGTAATGAGACACAGGAACTGGTTGCCCAGAGAAGCTGTGGCTGCCCAATCCCTGGAAGTGTTCAAGGCCAGGCTGGATGGGGCCTTGAGCAACCTTGTCTGGTGGGAGATGTCCCTGCCCAAGGCAGGGGGGTTGGAACTAAATTATTTTTAAGGTTACTTCCAACCCAAACCATTCTATGCTTCTGCGTCTAAGATTTTAATGTACAACTTCCAAGTTGCTCTGTGTGAAAGTAAGGAGTGAACAGCAAGAATAATTTCTAATTAGTCCCAGTGAGCCATTTAATTGTTGCCTATTTTGTAGGTTGCAAGATGGATAATAGAGTTCCTGCATTACAATCTGGTATAAAAATAGGAAAGTAAACTTATTCAAACATGCACAAACCCAGACATATTGTTAGTAAAATTTTTATTGCTGTTATGCAATATATTCCAAATGCATCTCAAATATTCATTAAGAAAAAAAAGAGACAAATGCAGCAAATAAACAATTTTCCAATTAAGTGAAAGCTCTTTAAAAGTTTAGGCTGCATTCATTAAAATTGGATTACATTCTGAAGTTAACTAAAAGTGACTTTGTGGGGTTCCATATCTATCTTTTTCCATAATTTACATATAAAATGCATCTATTTGTAAATCAAAGTACTCTTTTTGTGATGCCAGTACCTCAAATTCAACATGGACTCTCAACACAACTTCAGCCATTCTCAGGGCTGTCTCTTGCGCGGGACTTCTCCATGCCCCCAGTGATTTTTCACAGGAGAGAAGGCTGCCCTCAGCCCGCAATGCTGCACCTTCCTAGGTCCCACCTGCACACTTTGACCTTGCTCTCTTTAGCTTCATGCATGGCTCCCTCCCCAGCTGTAGAGATCCAAGCAGCGCAGACCCTCAAATACACCAAGAGTTGTAAGCTGTATTTACCACTGTTTGGAGGAGATGGAAGCAGTTTCAGGAAGGGGTCCAAACCGTCGCTGTGCAAGGCACTGCCAGAGCAACACACAGGCTTGCTTTCCCCATCTCTGCACCGTGCTTGGCAAGGCTACACAGCACACAGTTCAGATGGACTGAGATGAAGTCAGGCAATGTGGGTGAGCAGATACAGTGGCCCACCAGGTCATGTCTCCCTGACTCCTTTGGCCACCTCTCACCTCAGCGCTGCCTGCTCAGTGAGAACAAGCACTGTGTGTTAACATCAAAATGGCACAAAATTACTCCATGCAAGAAACCCTGGACTCCTGCCCATTCTGTGGATTAAAAAGGCTCACAGGATTGTCAAAAAGCAGCATAATCAGTGCAAGAAAAGGGTAGATGGTGAAACCATGGGAAGGGGACAAGACAGAGTAGGAGCAAGGCTCTCATTCCAGACAGCAGCAAAGCACCAGAGTGGCTCAGCTGCTTATTAAAGAGCACTCAGAGACTGCCATAATGAGCTGGAAGCTCATTATAGTGGAAATGAAAGATGGGAGGTAACTACATGGAAAAATCAGAAAAATCACATTACTTCAGAAACGCTCTGCAATGTGGACATTTCACACTAAGCTTCTGTGAGAAGAGGTGCTGAAATGCAAGTATATGTAAAAAGACCTCAGTATCACATGAGGAAGAACACAGAGCCAATCTCTGAAGGCTGCTACTTTATGGCTGTAACTGGCACTGTGGGATAAGAGTTTCTTTTTTCCCTAGCCATGAGCAGATACAGTTCAGCACTGTGGGGGGCTGACATGGAAGCAAGGTGATACCCTTCCTTCAGAGCTATTTTTCTGTCTATAATCATAGTCTAATCTAGCTCATCTTCATCAAATATGACTTGAAAAATGAAAGTGCATGTCTCCCCTGCCCCTGTGAAATGGGTATTGCTGGACTTCAAGAGCTGCATGTGCATTACCTGCTACTTGCATCAATTTTAACTCATTTTTTAAAGCTATTTCTTGCACAAATTGCACGAATGACAGGATAGGAACAAATGGCTGCACACTATCTTGCAAGGGCAGGTGATTTCAACAACTCGGTCTGTTGGTGTGATTAACAAACAATCAGAGTTCACCAATTTCATCTCAGTATTTCTCCTGAAGATACTGTGAATGAGGTACTATATCTACCTTGAACTTGCTGTAAACTGCCTCCTTTTATCACAGCTCTTCATCTGAATGACTGGTACCAGAAACCTGCCACTATAGAATTAATAACATATTGACACTTTCAGCCCTTCAGTCTATCTTTGAAGTTTGAAAGCAACAAGGAACAGACTATTTTACTTGGAAACAATGACAATTTGTCCAATAACACAATTCTCCAAATGTAAACAAACCAGAAAGTACACATTTTGGCAGTAATAAATAGATTCAATTTGCTTGGGCTAGTGTTGAGGGCCAGATCATATTTCTGGCCTCTTCACAAGGGCTCTAGAGCACAGAGGAATAATATTTAAAAGTCTCTTCCCTTCATGACTACAATCAGTGGGGACAGACTGCTCTCTCCCAAGGCATGTGGTAAGAGGCGGTGATGGGTCCAATTCCCTCTTGGAAAACACTAGCTGTGATACAGGCTGTAATATGATGCTTCTATCTTGTACTGGGATGGTTTCTTTTTCCCCCATGTGCCTACATAAATGCTGCCCCTGCACCCCAAGAGTGGTACACAGTAGGACCACAGGGAAACCCAAGACTTAGAAGCAGCAGCTGTGAACTTCACAGGGTGCCTGATGCTGCTCAGTTACTGCAAAATACAGACCCTGTGCAATTCCTTCCTCTCCACTGCCCTCAGTGGGGCTGCTTCCCCTTGCCAAATGTCCATCCTGGCAGTTCTCATTGCAAAAATGAATGTGGTTTAAGGCAAGTCACCCTACCTCCCATGTACACTCTACTGAGCAAGAGTCCATGGTGCTGCATGTCTGAGTTTGCCTGCCCAGCTTAGGGCATCCCTTAAAGGTGGGACTCCAGTCAGCTGCTCAGGCTGCCCTGTCCTGTGAAG